>NC_138548.1:310153752-310629928 GCF_964273705.1 Natrix helvetica | reverse complement strand
AAAAAGGAAAAAAATATTTTATTATTTGAAGCAATTTAATAATGATGTTGTTTGTCTTCAAGAGACCCATATTATGCTACAAGACCAGAAGTATTTAGTGAACTCAAAACTGGGAACATTGTATGCTGCCTCTAACTTGGTAAAGAAAAATGGAGTGGTGATATATATAAATAAAAGATTCCCAACCAAGGTTATAGAGGCAGACGACAGTGGTAGATATATAGCAATTGAACTTGATACAGACTTTGGTGCTATTTTGGTTTTAGGAATTTATGCACCTAATCAATTACAAGAAAGTTTTTACAAGATGCTTCATTTAAAAATTTTAGATTGGAATTTTAAGAGTATTTTAATTATGGGAGACTGGAATGGAGTGATTTCGCCAAGAATAGATAAGAGAACAACGACCAAATTCATTACCAAACTGCCAAAGGCCTTTTTTGACCTACAAGATAACTTGAAATTAAAAGATGTTTGGAGGATACAACATCTAAATGAGATGGACTTTTCTTTTTACTCAGATAGACATAAATCCTTTTCAAGAATTGATTTCTTTTTGTTAACACCGGATCTACTCCCTAAAGCTAAGAAAACCAAGATATTCTCCAGGACACTTACGGACCATAGCCCGGTGTGGTTACAAATTGAACTAGGGAAGAGGCCAAGAAGGTCTTGGAGAGTAAATGAAAATTTATTTAGATACGAAAAAAATGTTGATGAACTTAAAAAACACATGAAGGAATTTTTCAGTTTTAATATGAATAAGGGTACTCCCATTGAAACAGTTTGGGATGCAAGTAAAGCTTACATGCGTGGGGTCCTGATACATATGAATTTCAAACATAAACAAACTAGACAGAAAAGGAGAATGGAACTGGAAGATGAAATAAAAAGCAAGGAACAGCTGCTTATAACAAGCCCGAAAGACAAGACGCTCCAGATGGCGCTAAAATTGTTGAAAGACCAATTTCAAATGCTTATAGCCGAACAAACGGCATCTAACTTGCAATTTGCTAAACATAACACCTTTGCTAACGCTAATAAACCTGGTAGGTGGTTGGCTTATACTTTGAGAAGGAACACGAATGATAGAATTATTGATAGAATTGAGTATGGAGGGAAGACGGTATATCAACAAGATTTGATTAAAAAATCATTTGTGGACTATTATGCTAAGTTATATGTACGCGATAATATACAGAACAAGTCAGTAGATGATTTCTTGGAAGAAAAAAGGGTTACTAAAATATCTGTGCTTCAAAAGGCAAATTTGGAACGTCTGATAACTGCTGATGAGATCACTTTAGCTATAAACCAACTTAAACTAGCAAAGGCTCCAGGGACTGATGGTTTGACTGCAATGTACTATAAAACTTTACAACTGGAAATGATTGAATATCTTACACAACTTTTTTGTAACATACAGCAAGGCGGTAAAATACCCTCCTCATGGAAAGCGGCTTTTATCTCATTAATACCCAAAGATAAAGAGGGCCCTAAGAAACCAGAAGATTACAGGCCGATATCTCTTCTGAATACAGATTATAAAATATTTGCTAAGGCACTAGCCAACAGATTGATGCCGGTTATTCAAGAGATTATTCATCATGATCAAGCAGGATTTATTGAAGGCAGACATATGAAGGAGAATGTAAGGCAACTCATAGATTTAATTGACTATCTTGATAAGAATAAGCAGATCTCGGCAGCGCTGGTCTTCTTGGATGCAGAGAAGGCCTTTGATCGAGTGAACTGGAATTTTCTAACCAAGACTTTGGAAAAGATGGATATGGGACCACGATTTCGGCAGGCGATTGGAGCAATTTATCAGCAACAAAATGCACAACTTATTATTAATGGAAATTTGTCAACAACTTTCGAGATACAAAAAGGTACAAGACAAGGTTGCCCATTATCTCCATTGTTATTTATCTTAACTTTGGAAGTCTTGTTGAACGCAATTCGGGACTCAGAATCCTTAGATGGCATAACTATTAGGCAAAAGGAATATAGAACTAGAGCATTTGCCGACGATCTGGTTGTTACCCTTTCACACCCTTTGAAATCAATAATCCAGATGAAAAATATTATAGTAGAATTTGGCATGGTGTCTGGGTTTAGACTAAATCAAAACAAAACGAAAATGATGGTTAAAAACATGACAGAGTCTCAAAGAAAGAGATTTGAAAGCTTAGCAGGCTTTGAAATAGTTTCCAAGGTCAAGTATTTAGGAATACAAGTTGCAGAATCGAACACAAAACTTTTCTCAAATAATTATGAAGTGTTGTGGCAAAAGATCCAGAAAGACCTTGAAGTATGGAAAAAGCTACAATTGTCTTTGCTTGGAAGGATCTCAGCAATTAAAATGAACATTCTACCTAGATTTATCTTTTTATTCCAGATGATACCGGTGCTTAAAACAGATAAAACTTTGTTAAATTGGCAAGCAACATTAAATAAATTTGTTTGGAAGGAGAAAAAACCGAGAGTAAAGATGAAGATTATGCAAGATACTCGTGAAAGAGGCGGCCTCAGACTCCCAAACCTTCGATTGTACTATGAAGCTGCGGTACTAACGCATGTAGCAGATTGGTTTGGGAAAACAAAAATGGATTTGCTGAATATAGAAGGCCATGATCTTGTTCTGGGATGGCATGCATATCTTTTTTATGAAGATAGGGTGGACAAAGTGTTCAACAATCACGTTCTCCGAAGTGCCCTGATGAGAGTATGGAAGAAGCACCGGCCCAATTGGGATTATAAGATACCGCTTTGGTTGGATCTTGCAGACACCATGGGGATTATGATTAAGTCACTCGGGGGTTGTTTATACAAAGATGTGCTTATCGCTGATGGGGATGAATGGAAGTTAAAAACTTTGGAACAACTGTTGGAAGAAGGAATTGTTTTAAATTGGTTACATTATATACAGCTACAGAAGAGATGGGAAGAAGATCGAAGGGTCGGTTTTATGGACAAAGAAGTGGATCTGATTAAGCAGATAAAAGAGACTGGCCCAAAACAAGTTAAAAGAATATATAATGTACTGTTAGAAAGAGATTCAGAAAGTGAATTGATTAAGGATTGTATGATTAAATGGGCTCAGAATTTTGGTGAAGTTGTTATGTTGGAAACATGGGAAAGAATATGGGCTCAGAATGTTAAATTTACACAGTCACAGAATTTAAGGGAGAATTTTTATAAAATGTTTTACAGGTGGTATTTAGATCCTAAAAAATTATCATGCATGTACCCAAATATTCAACCAAAATGTTGGAGATGCGGGTGCCTAGATGCTACCTTTTTTCATGTATGGTGGACCTGCAATAAGGTTAAGGCTTTTTGGATAAAAATATGGTGGGTCATGCAAAATGTACTGAAAAAAAGAATACAATTTACTCCGCAAATGTTTCTACTGGGCATAGCTAAGGATCTTACTAAAGGGGAAACAAAATTGGTTCTGTATATGGTCACAGCAGCTAGGCTGCTGATTGCGCAACATTGGAAGAAAGATTTTTTACCGACAATTGGTCAATGGACTCAGAAACTGGCGGGGTTCGCCGAAATGGCAAAAATTTCAGCTTTTTTAAAAGATCAGAAGCAGGAGAATTATACACAAGAATGGGCAAAATGGATTGATTATATACAGAATAAGTATCAGACTAGGAGGTATTATGTAGCCTTTAGCTAAGATTGTTTAGACTGATAGTTGATTAGAGTAAATAATACATGGGATGCTTGGAATCATTAGAGTGGTGTATAGTGGAAGTCAGGGGGGGTTGAGTGGGAGGTGGGGGTGGGTTAGGGTGGAGGGTGAGGTAATATATATGTATAAATATACTAGAAGATGGGATTAATGAAATATTATTTTAAGAGAAATTTATATTATGATTTATATATGTTAAATTAGTTTAGAAGAAGGGATTGATGGGTTATTATTATTCCAAGAGAAATTTATATTGTGATTGTTGGGAAGAGAGGGGGTACAATATGTGTATGAGTAATCTACTTTTAGACAGGGGGAGGGGAGGGGGTAAAATAATTGGTATAATATTTGAATTTCCTTTCTTTAGGGGGGGCTGGGGGGAGGGGAGGGGTATAGTATTTGTATGGGATTTATACTGTATGGTGGGGGGCTTAAAGGGGGAAAATATGTTTGAATAAAACTTTTTCAATTAAAAAAAAAGTATAGTTCTAGTATCTTTTGGTATTTGGGGGAGTTTGGCATTTTGTAAATATTGTTTCACTTCTTCCTCTTTTATGTTCTCTTGTTCATACAACTTGGCATAGTAATCTTGTATAATTTTCTTTTTTTCCATATTTCCATAGTGCAATTGTCCTTGCTCGTCTCTTAGTTGTAGTATTTTCTTAATCTCTCTTTCTTTTCTCAGTTTATATGCCAGCCATCTGCCTGGTTTATTTGCATTTTCAAAATAGTTCTGTTTAGCGCCTCTGATTTTTTGAGCCAAGTCCTCCTTTTCGAGTAGGTCCAGTTTGTGTTTTATTGTGTCCATCTTTATTTTAATCTCTTTCTTTTGCGGAAATTTCTGTAGTTCTTTTTCCAGTGTGCTATAATCTTTTTCTAAATCCTTAGACACTTGTCTTTTCTTTAAGTTTCTCTTTCTTGTATAGTCTATTATCAAACCTCTAGAAAAGGCCTTCATTGTATCCCAGAGATTCTGTAAGGACATGTCTTTTTTTGTTTTCTTTAAAGAAAAGGGTCAATTCTTTTTCCATTTTCTTTACAAATTCTTTCTCTTTCAATATCCTGTTATTTAGTGTCCATCTAGATCTTATTCTTTGTTGTCTCCAGCCTATTGCCATTGGATTGTGATCCGCCCAAGTGCTTGACTCAATCTCGACGTCTAGTACGCTGCTGGATATGCCCGTTGAGGCCCAAATCATGTCAATTCTAGAGAGCGATGAGTGTCTGTTTGAATAGGTGTATTGTTTTTTAGTGGGGTTCCTTTCTCTCCAAACGTCTTTTAGGTTTATTTCATCCATCATCCTGAAGAAGGACTTTGGGAGTGTTTTTCTATTTAATTTTGTTGTTTTGTGGGTTTTATAGTCCAAGTTCTGATCTACAATACCATTAAAATCTCCCATCATACAAATATCAACATAGTCTAAATCAGAAATTTTCTTGTGGATTTTTTTATAAAAGTCATCTTGTTTTTCATTAGGTGCGTAAATTCCAATTAGCAGTATTTTCCTAGCATTGTCCATTATCTCCACCATTAAAATTCTTCCATCTTCGTCTGTAAAGATTTGTTTCGCAGGGATTTTATCTTTAATGTAAAAAGTCACACCTCTTCGTTTACAATCCTCTAACGAAATAAAAATTTTCCCCAGCTTTGGTTGTACTAATAGATGACTATTTCTTTGCTGGATATGTACTTCTTGTAGGCAGATTATGTCTAATTTCAATTTTCCTAATTTGTGAAATATTTTGTTTCGTTTATATGGCGAATTAAGTCCATTTATATTAATAGAAAGTAATTTTATTCCTTCCATCCTTATGTTTTATATATAGGATTTATAGCTCTAGTTGATCTTGGTTCCCGTTGTGCTCTCATCAGCAGAGTATTCTATGGCTGCTATGATCTTATTCAAGTTCTGTCTCATTTTAGTGTGCCCAGCCGGTAGGCCGGACAATAGTTTGCGGAGCCAGAAGAGAGCTGCCCTTCCAAAGTAGGAAGAGGCAGAAGATGCTCTCATGGCCCAAGCAGTGGCCATATGCGTCTTGATAGAAGACGATTCAGCCCTTTTGTCCTCTGCCTTGAGCCCCTCCAGTAATTCAGCAGGTAGAGCCGAATTGGAGGTAAGGGACATAATGGGGTCATCAACCTGGGAAGCTTTAGGAGCTCCTCCAGAGGCTCTTCCATGGTATATAACCTCTTGTCGTTCCCACTGGGGTTTGCCAAGGAACCAGGCTGGGTCCATTGGCGTTGGATAATGTCGAGGAACAGCTGAGGGGCTGGAACCAAGTCTAGGGGGGGAGAAACCTCGTTGAAAAGCCCTGCCCCTGGGTCCTGGGGACCGATGGTCTCCATGGATGCCTGATCCGAGGCAGGCTTGGGCCTAGGAGCTGGAAGGCCCATCTGGGGTCCTGCAGCCCGGGCCTTGGTCAGGATAGCCCGAAACATGGAAGAGTTGAAAAGACCCAGAGAGGGCGGGGGTTCTGGTGTGGGATTTTCATCCTCAGAGAGGTCTGGAGCATCACGCTCCACCTCCTCTGAATCAGAAACCTCACTGATGCCCGAGGGGGCAGGTGAGGCCTCCCTAGCTGGAGGTCCCTGTGCCCTAGCCGGTTTTCCCTTACTGGGATTAGCAGAGGCAAAGGGAAGCTTAGATGCCAGCTGCATCATCCCATCAGTGATACCCCGAGAGATGGCCTCTGCCACCACCTCCTGCATGCTTTTGGGCAAAGGAAGATCGTGGGCCTGAGGGGTATTTGGCCCAGTTACTGAATAGTTGAAGGAGCCCTCCTCTGCCAGGGAGTCTGCCTCATCAAGGGAATCTGCTGCCAGGGAATGGCCTGGGGAACCCATAGAGGCCCTGGAAGGATTAGGGGAAAAATCAAATTCCTCCCTTTCCCCTGGAAGGGAGGGAGGAATCCCTTGCCTGGAGGTAGATGGAACAGGAATCCCTTCCTCCCCAGGAGTAGGAGCTGGGGGAAGGGCCTGCTGGGCAGATAGGGCCTTCTGGAACTGTTTTTCCAGGGCCCTCTGCCTCCTAGCAGCTAGTCTCTCCTCAGCCTTAGAAGGCTGCTTGGCTTTAGGAGCCTTCCCCTTAGCTGGGCATCCCACCCCTTCACCTTTAGCAGCAGGGTTGGTCCTGCTGCGTTTAGCTGCTGGTGGGCCAGCCTGCAGATCCACTTGCTTCTCCATAGCGTTGGGAATCCTTCCCGATGGCTGAGGTGCTGGAGAATCTGAGGCTTGCATCGCTGGGAACCTTGTGCTGCAGGCAAGTGGTGGCTGGAAAATGGCTCCGGCTGAGATGAGGCTGGAAGCCAGCAGATCCGCGCTGAAGAAGGCAAGGGTGAATGGTCTAGATGACCAAAAGAACCCCTGCGGCCGCTTTGTAGGTCTGGAGGGAAGAGACCCAGTCAGGAGACCCTGCGATGGTCCTCTTCAACCCCTACTGCGGCAATCTGCAGAGAGCGCAGGCAACGCGATGAGGCTAAAAGCCCCGGCAGAAAAAAGCGCGCCAAAATTTTTAAATAAAAATGGCCGCCGTTCGCGTTTTCGCGCCTGGAGCGGCACCGGGGGAAAAGGCTACAGCCTAATGCTGTCCTTTGGGGTCCTAGCCTCCTACCTGCTCCCCAGTTGTTCGTTGGCAGCCGCCAAACGAACCCCCTCCGGTGCGATCGCTCTCGTCGCTGCGAGAAGCGAGTCGCGCTCCAGGCAGCCTGGCTCGCGCGCAAAATTCAAACGGCAAACAGTCGAAAATACAAGAAAATGCAAGAAAATACTACAAAAAATAACAAACCTCTATCTAGGAGCTAACTAAACTTAAAATTTTTACTTAAAGGGAGCAACTACACTAACCAGAGGGTCCAGTCTGCTGCTCAAGGACTGGATCTCCCCAAATTGCGTCCTGTAGGGTGACTGAGTTTTTAAAACTGAGCCTCTGAGGGGAGCAAGAGGCGGAGCTACAAGAATTCGAACTCAGTCCTTGGGCAGCAAGCTGATGTTAACCCGTGCTTGGACACTCCAAGCAGTGCCTATGAGAATTGTTTGTCGTCGGGGCGAATTGAGCAGCGTGGGGAAGAATTAGCTCCCAGCCAGAGCGAGGGAGAACTTCACGCATGCCTGCAATTAGCAGCTTTGAGGCAGTCAGGCTTCAGAGCCATGAATCTGGCAGTACTCACAGTCAATGAAAGCAGAAATTTTGAATTAATCAGGTTCGTAGCAATATATATCAGAGATGGAAAGGATAACACGACCGTCCCAAAGTGGACTGAGTCAGAAACTGGGTGGTACCACTCATGGAGATGGGTTATATAGGGTTTAATTAATTAGTAATCAGAGTCAGTCCAATCAGAGCACGGACAGTGTCAACCCATGCATGGATGCTATCTCCACCCTTATTGAGAAATAAGAATTTTAATTTGTCCTGAATGATAAGCCTATTTTAGTTTACATGTTAAACTTATTTAGTATTATGAAGAAATAGCCATATTCTACAAAATGCTTACCCTATTTTTCGGACTATAAGACACACCGGAGTATAAGACGCACCAAGATTTTGAAGAGGTAAATTTTAAAAAGAAGTTTTTGCACTGTGCAGGCCTCCCAAACCCTCTGCACGCTCGTTTTTTGTGAAAAATGGGGCATGCAGAAAGTTTGAGAGGCTTGCAAAGTGCTCCTGGGGGCTGGGGAGGGCAAAAACAAGTGAAAATGGGCCATTTTATGCTCATTTTTGCTCCCCCCCAGCCCCCAGGAGCACTCCACTCTACAAGCCTCCAAAAGCCTATCCATGCCCTGTTTTTTTGCAAAAAAAAAAACAGCTCCCAAACCCTCTGCACGCCCATTTTTATGAAGGGGGCAGGGTTTTGGGAGGCCAAAAATGCTGCATTCAGTGTATAAGATGCACCCAGATTTTCATCCTCTTTTCTGGGGGGAAAAAGGTGTGACTTATACTCTGAAAAATACGGTATGTTTTAATAAACATTATTCTAATATTACAAATGAAAGAGTTTATACATAAGTGTTGATTTTTAGGATTTACTTTTTACCTTACCATACTGGTTCAGAATTTATTCTATTTCTAAATTGATCTATTTAGGATAATAAAATAACTTAGGGTCTGCTTTGTTTTTATTTACTAAGAGATTTTACATCTCAGAAGCAAGTTTATTTTTCAAAATGTTAGATTCTGTTTCTTTACAACATGCAAATTTTTGTTAATCAGTATACAGTGATGTTTTTCAATTAGTTTTAAAAGATTTTAAAAATCAGTTGTAACAAGACCATATTGGAAACAAAGTATGTGTGTACAATACACACTGAATTCCTGCCGTGTTTATTAGCTTAAAACGTATTTATATTATGTCCTATGTTAAGATTTTAAAAAAGATTTTATATTTAACTTTTGTAATCATTTTCCATCCTGTCTTTTGCAACTTAAGCATTCCACCAGGAATATGAGTAATTAATTGGAAACAGAGGCAACTAAAGGGTGCGGCCTTTCCAATTATAGTTCTTAGTGCAAAAACGCAACAAGAATATCTTGAAAATGATGTGTTTCTTTAATGATGTGAATAATTTCCCTTATAAGCAAAAATACTTAGAAAACAAGATTTTACTCCTTTATCACAAATAACTCTTAAAGAGAAGAACTACAATTTCCTGACATGTTTTTGCTACCCAATAAGGAAAAAATCCCTAAAAACTGGGTACTGTGTTCATGGGGAATATTTTATAAGAACTTTATAAATAGTTTTGTGGAATAACTACTTTCCCCCTTTTATGCTGTTTGATATAACAAATATACCTATTACCTATTTTCAGCACAAACAAATAAGGAGTAACAAGGTTATATAAAATGGCCATATCATTCAAAGAAAGTAATTATCTCTTAATATTTAAATATTTACATAATACTTAGAAGACTGGCTAACATTTTGAAGAAAAGATGCAGAAATTGAACCAAAGGCAGCAGTGCGATGCAGCTGATAATAAGACATATTGATATGTATAAACAGAAAAATGGAAAGTAATTGTCTCTCTCTACTTTGCTTAAACAGGCTTTACTTAGGATAGCATATCAATTCTGGGCACTGCTATCTAAAAAGGATGGTAACAAACTGCATTTACAGCTGTATACAGCATCCTGTGATCATGTGATCACACTTTACAATGTTTGTTGGAAACCTGCATTTATTTCTGGTTTTTGGCAAACAAAAAAACAAAAACCACCCACAGCAACCACTGCAAAGCTGGTTATAAAATCAGTTGCAGTCACATGGTGATCTTCATAATCATCAGCATGTCTTGCAACCATAATTTTGGCCACAATTATAATCGTAAGTTAAGGACTACCTGTAAAAAAAAAAAGGAATATACATAAAAATATTATAGTCAATGAAAAGATCTATTTTAAAAAAGCAAAAAACCCAAACCTATATGGGTGGTAGGGATCAGGGAGGGCAAGTGCCACAACAGATAAAGATTCTCAAAAAATGATATTGTTAATCAATGGGACCAGAAAGTGATTTTGGATGGTTTTTCACACTTACAACTATTGCATCACCCCCATGGTCATGTGATCAAAATTCAGATGCTTGGCAACTGGCTCATATTTATGATGGTTGAAGTGGCCCAGGATCATGTGATCACTTTTTGTGACCTTCTGACAAGCAAAGTCAATGGGGAAGCCAGATTCACTTAACAACCATGTTACTAACTTAACAACTGCAGCAATTTATCTAGCAATTGTGAAAAGGCAGGCTGTAAAATGGGGCAAAACTCACTTAACAACTGCCTTGCTTAGCAAAGGAAATTTCAGGGTCGATTATGGTCCTAAACACCTAAATACTACCTGTATAGTAATCCAATAAAAAGGTGATCTGGAAGTGACTGTGTGAAAGACCTTTGGAATCAGGAGCAATTGGGGTACTAGATGAACTTGTGCAAATTTTGGTTTTCTCTTAACCGTGGTTGCCACTTGCTCTTTGAGCAGGAGCTGTGAGTCTAAGATTACATAGAAGCCTCGAATGGGGAAGCATGACCCATTAAACGACGATGGAATATCCCCAGAACAGGATGGCCCAACTAAACACAGGCATTCAGTTTTGTCAGGATTGAACCTATTTCTGTTCCTCTCAATTCAGACCAGCACAACCTCCAGATTTTGACAGCACTGTTTGATCAGCTCAGGGTCTATATATAATGGGGTACCATCAGCATATTGATATTAAATGGTCCCAAATCAATAATTGACCCCAGCCAGCAGTTTCATGTAGATGTTAAACAAAAAGGGAATGACAACCAAGTGTGAATGTCTCTCTGCCAATCCACACCAAATGAAACCAGGCACTATCAGTTCTTCAAGGAAGACCAAGCTAACAATCTCCCCTTTATTTTTGTGTGAACTGCAGGGGAGTTGTCTGGGAAGTTTACTCACTCTTGCCCATACTCAGGCCCTTTGCTCCTTTTATCTGATTGTTACCTTGGCACAGGTTCTTCCTCCTTCCCTCAGGGCCCTGCCTTCTTCGTTTTATGGCCACAGAGGAAGGAGAAAAACTACTGCAAAATAAATGGAACGTTGGTCCTATCTGACATGTTGCTTCTTGGTGGGTTACGGGAGGATCCAACAATGGGATTATCATGTCCTTATCTGCCCAGAGACTGAGTCATTAAATTGTAGTCACACCTCCTTGACTTTCCTTGGCTTCAGTTTCAACGAGGACGCAGCTGGGTACAAATGATATAGTGGAACAAAACCCTGTGTTGGGTCCCAGAATTACGTACCTACTATTTATAGGGTGGATATGGATCCTCCCGCAACCCACCGAGAAGCAACGTGTGAGGTAGGACTAACGTTCCTTCTCCAGTGAGAGTCCAACAATGGGACATACCAAAGTGGCTGTTCTAAGGGTGGGAAAACTGACTGGTCCCGAGTTCCCGATGTAGTGTGCACTGTTTGAAGAACCCTTCATCCGAAGGAAGCCTCCATCAATGCAAAGGCATCGAGCCTATAGTGCCGTATGAAGGGTGATGGTGAAGCCCAGGTTGCTGCCCTGCAGATGTCCTCAATAGGACCCTGGGGAACCCACGCCGCCGAAGCCATGGCACTTCTGGTTGAGTGGGTCATACTCCCACTTGGCACTGGTAAGTCCTGAGCCTTGTGCTATAGATGCCCTCAGCCAACAATCTATGGTTGAAGGGGTAACCCCGGATCCTAGGGTTGCATCTTGGAAGGATACAAAAGGAGCCTCCGTTCTCCTGAGAGAGGCAGTCTGCTTTATATAGATACGGAGTGCCCTCCTAATATCTAATCTATGCCACATCCGTTCCCTATCATGTGAAGGTCCCGGGCAGAAGTCAGGAAGGATGATCTCAGGAGCTCTATGGAATAGAGAATTGACCTTTGATATAAAGGTGGGGTCTAGGCAGAGTACCACTGTATCTGGGTGGAATATGCAAAGGTCCGCCCTGACCAAAAGAGCGCCCAGCTCTAAAATGCGTCTAGCTGATGTTATAGCTACCAAAAACACTACCTTAAGAGTCAAAAACTGAAGGCTAACTGTCTTTTGAAGGGCAAAGGTTTGAAGGGCTCCTTTGTGAGAGCCTGTAGAACCGTGGACAAGTCCTTGGGGGGAAATCTATGAATCACTGGAGGTCTAAGTTGCCCAGACAGATGCTCTCATCCCTCACCCACTAACACGGTAGACAGCACTGCCACTTCTCTGCGGACAGTGATGTGTGAGAGAGAGAGAGAGCCAAAAAATTATGTTCTCTCTTGGGCCAGACTGAGTTGAAACTGGGGCCAAGGAGAGTCAAGGAGGCGTGGCTACAATTAAATGACTTAGTCTCTGGGCAGATAAGGATAAAACAGAGCCTTGGGGTACTCCACTGCATACCTCCCTCCATGTAGATGCAGTTCCATTGAGGACTACACATTGAGTGCGGTTGGTCAGCCAGTTACGAATCCATCTGGTTGTGATGCTGTCTAACCCACATTTTTCTACTTTATCTAGTAGTAGGTTATGGTCTACTTTATCAAATGCCTTGCTGAAGTCAAAGTAAATTATATCAACGGCATTCCTCTGGTCCACTAATTTTGATTAGGTGTTGTCTACTTTCAGGTAATTATATATTTTAAATACATACAATTGTTCAGCAAAAACCTTTATATAATTTAAACATATAAATTCAGATAATAACTATATGGAATTCTTGGTGCTCTCTGGATTTGGTTGTTTGTTTGTAGGCATTTCTTCTCTGAGCTAAAGAACTGATGATGATGGTAACTGCAAACAATCAAGCACAGAGACCAGTTCCATTGAACCCCAAGTTACAGATATCCTTTTCTATTGGAACTATATGCTAAAATATACGAAATATGCTCCTTCTCCCTTGCCATTTCAAATGTATCTAACAAATTCATTTCCTAATGTTATATTGCTATTAGCAGTTATTCCTTGTTAATTGACAGTGTTAAGAAGAAAAAAAAACACTGTCAATTTTTGAATGTTTCATCGGAGATAAGACAGCCTTCTCTATTTGTGGAGGAAGAAACAGCTATGGATTAGTCCAGAAGGTCTATGATGCCTCTCCTCAAAAACATTTCATGCCATATCTTTAGACCCATCCCCATTCCAACCCACACTCTTTAAATGACTTTAGCCTTATCAGGTTTTTGCAGAAACCCATGCTTTTTGATAAAATGAAACTGCATATAAAATCATTATCTACTATGTCCTTTTGCCCTAATGACTTGTTCCAAAAGGCACCATTACTTGCAATTTATTTCCTTGTTACTAGTCTCATCCATCATGATTTCTGTAGGGGGGGGGGGGGTTTCCACACATATATACAAACACACAAATGACCCAAAAGAAATGTGCTACATAACCTGTCTTTGCTGTAATTAAAGTTTCATTCAGTTAAGTGGAATTATTTTATATGCAAAGCACTGAAAGCCTAAATAAATACAGATGCCTTTCCGTTTATAATGTCACGAGCGCAGTGCCAGTCAATCTAAAATTCATGGAGAAAAGAAAGATTACTTATTAGATTAAAGCATATATGTGTGTGTGTGTGTGTGTGTGTGTGTGTGTGTGTGTGTGTGTTCATAGATTTTCACGGGTGTAGGTATGCTGGTTTTGTTGTATTCGGGTCTTTTCCCGTGTAAGATCATGTGAAGTGTTAATACCACTTTATAATGCCTTGGCAAGGCCACACATGGAATACTGCATTCAGTTTTGGTCACCACGATGTAGAAAAGATGTGGAGACTCTAGAAAGAGTGCAGAGAAGAGCAACAAAGATGATTAGGGGACTGAAGGCTAAAACATATGAAGAACGGTTGCAGGAACTGGGTATGTCTAGTTTAATGAAAAGAAGAACTAGGGGAGACATGATAGCAGTGTTACAATATCTCAGGGGTTGCCATAAAGAAGAGGGAATCAATTATTCTCCAAGGCACCTGAGGGTAGAAGAAGAAGCAATGGGTGGAAACTAATCAAGGAGAGAAGCAACTTAGAACTGAGGAGAAATTTCCTGACAGTTAGAACAATTAATCAGTGGAACAGCTTGCCTCCAGAAGTTGTGAATGCCCCAACACTGGAAGTCTTTAAGAAGATGTTGGATAGCCATTTGTCTGAAATGGTATAGGATTTCCTGCCTAGGCAGGGGGTTGGACTAGAAGACCTCCAAGGTCCCTTCAAACTCTGCTATTGTATTGTATTATGGCCCATGGCTTCATGAAACTTCAACTCAGGGGTGAAATCCAGCAGGTTCTGACAGGTTCTGGAGAACCAGTAGTGGAAATTTTGAGTAGTTCGGAGAACCGGTAGTGAAAATTTTGAATAGTTCAGAGAACCAGCAAATGCCACCTCTGGCTGGTCCCAGAGTGGAGAGGGAATGGAGATTTTGCAGTATCCTTCTCCTGCCACACCCACCAAACCACACCATGCCCACCAAGCCACGCCCACAAAACTTGTAGTATAAACAATTGAATTTCACCACCGCTTCAACTAATTTTGTGGGTTCATATACAGCAGGAGAGCAATAACTGTAAAAGCAACTTACTAGTCTGTTATTAGGCCAACACTGATTGATTAATTGAGTGATTGATTGACTGACAATTAGGCTGACAAAAAAACATGGCAAGGATCTCCAACTTGCAACCCTAGCTGGTGCAAATCAAAACTAGCATTTCTTACCACCACTGCAATAGCTCCTCCCTATTATAGATTTAGAATGGGAAACATAGCATTCAGCCAACAGAGGCTAGCCTCACAATGAAATGCCCAAGCCTGTCAAGGTGCTATTAACACATGGAGCTGCATAAGAAAGAGCTAAGGGGGTTGGCAAGATCCCAATCCTATCTGGAGGATTGTAGCAGGAATGGCAATGACAATTAACATTTCCTGCGTCTGGTTGAAGCTGTGAGGTGGTCCTACTCCTTTGCCCTCTACGGATGTTTCACAGCAGAGCAATATTACAATTAGTGATCCCAGTACAGGAAAACAAAGCAAGAGTAAGGAGAACAGGTGAATTCATCTATCTCTACACAAGAGCTTGTCCAACACATGCCCAGTCCAATGTCTGAGAAACCCTAAATCATCACTGTGCAACTATAAATGTTATCGAACATACTTGGCCATTCTATCACACCAACCCCTTCATATTTTATTGAATAGTCCAACTTCTAAAGGCACAGTCAAATTCTGCCAGTATTATCCCCTCTGCTAACTTTTGCTGATATTAGCACTGCTATTCAGAAAGCACAACATACTATTAATCTACATCACCATTGAGAAAATAAACAGAATAGTGCATTTACACTAAACTCCAGACCATTCTTTTCTAGCCTCATAAGTTTAAGGCAGAAATAATTTCTGCCATTTAAGCAATTTGTTACATAATGGATTAATATAAATGGGTTAGGATTAGAGATTAAAAGTGTCAACAGCTTGGGGGAAGGAGGAGGTGGAGGAGAGAAATTATTTTGGAAGAAAAAAGAGGGGGGAATCAATGTTTTTTCACAGAAATAGAAAGTGAATTCAGTGCCTTATTTATTAGTAAATGGTTCCTGTTCCCAAACAATACAGGAAATCCTTGACTTACGACTGTAACTGAACCTGGAAATTATGAATAAGTCATGGCAGTCATAAAGCGGGTCATCATGTGACTGACCAATTTTACCATCTTTTTTTGCCATGGTTGTTAAGCAAACAGCACAGTCATTAAGCAAATCCATTGTTCACCATGGCTACATTTTTGTCAGAAACCAGAAGTAAATACGGTTTTCCCAGCAAAAACTTTGTAAATCACAATCAATTGCCTGCAGTACATGTCCAAAAAGCTGTAAAGGCTGGCCAGTTGCAGAGCATGCAAAAAGTAGCCATTCTGGTTCCCGAATTTTCAAACTGGGTTGTAAGTAGCTTTTAAGAGGTCCATCATAACTTCAAACAATCACTATATGACCTATCCTAGATTAAGGACTAGCTGTATTGTATTTGATAGCATTACTACATGAATCATATTATTTGATTTCTAAAGCTTCCTATCTCACAAGTGACTCTGGGCGACATACATAATACATAAAACTATTTTAAAATGTAAAAAAATACAAAATAAATATGTATGGCACTAATTAAAGCGGCAGACAAGACACCGGTGGACAACCCTTGCAACAGGTCAAATCTTCCTGACTGAATTATACAGGGAAAAACAACTGGGAGAAGACTTTTATATCGCCCAATATCAGCTGCATATACATTTATATATTTTTATAAATAATGTAAATAAATAAATAAATACCTATGATGTGAATAACCCGCTAGCATTCACAATACTAGTCTCCTTGCTAGTCTAGGAACTGTGAGATTGAATACATACCTACTCTTAGGCATGGCCTTTACCCTGTATATATAAGATCCCTTCTTAGGTAACAGAAAAAGTTTTAATCTTTGAAAAGGCAGATCTCTAGAGATTTGAAACAAGATGTTTTTCTATCTTGAGTTCAGAAAGCAGGAAGAATGCATTGTCTCTTCAGCGGGTTGATAAATGATTGGAGGAGGTATCCCAAGTACACAGGGTAAGGCTAGGGACAAAGGACTACATAATTCATCTTAACTGAATTAAGAAACAGATAGCTGCTCTAGTTAAGACACTGCATTAATTCTAATTTTTAATCATTCTCCTACTGATACTTCCCTGGGCAAGTAAGAACCCTTTGTGCAATTTCAGACTATTTTCCAAAAGATTTGTCTTCTCTATTAACTTATTGTGAACCAAAAATCTAGCTTTCTAATTATAGTGGATCACCACTATCTTGTGTGCCAATAAGTTAATGGCCTGTCAACTCACTGTTCAGGCCTGGCTGCACAAGGAGGAGCTAGGGAGGTTGGAGCATGTCCCAGCCCTGGCTGTGGTAGTGCCTCAATGCAGAGCTGCACCTCTCTGAAGTCATAGCAAGGAGAAGGAAGCAGCAAGGCAGAGGCTCCTCAGATGGTCATACTTTTTCACTCTCCAAAGGAGAAGGAGAAGGGGAGAGAGAGAGGAAGAGATGGATGGGCAGACAGATTTCTACAATTTTCTTTCCAGAAAAAGTTGCCAAGTTATATACGACTTCTGCAAAAAATACTAGCAATGTTTGAAAACTATATATAGTTTTCTCAAACAAAACAAATGAATATTGATATCATGGCTGGCATGAATAATTACAAGTGAGACTAAGGATGCAGTCATCTCAGGATGTAAAACCAAATATTGTTCTAGTAGTTGATTAAAAATGCTGCCAGCTAAATTGCCAAAATGAAATGACTTTCTTTTATAGGAAATGTGGCTTTATTTATTAAATGTATGATTAATGGACTATCTGATACTCATTTCCTCATTTTGACTTGGTAAGGACTTTTGTATCAACATACAAAAAGGCTTCAATGTTATCTTTAAACTAATGAACCAGTTCTCAGACATCATGTGTGATGTTTTGAGTTTTAAATCCTTAGGTCAAAGCATTATTTTTGAACTTGTATCACTTGTTTAACTATGATTCAGAATCAAGGTCTTTGTGAGGAGATGATGATGGTATTCCCTCAAGAGAGATCCAACATAGAAGGGAGTAGAAATTTTCTGACAGTGAGAACAATTAATCAATGGAATAGCTTGCCTCCCAGAGTTGTGGGTGTTCTGTCACTGAAGGTTTTCAAAAATAAACTAGACAACCATTTGACCGGAATAGTATAAAATCCTCTGCCTTGAGCAGGGGGGAGGGAGTTGGACTAGAAGACCTCTGAGGTCTTTTACAGTCCTGTGAGTGTTCTTGTTTTGTTCAACTCAAGTGACTAACAGATACATTTTTCTCTGTATGAGACTTAATTAGCCAACATTAAAGCAAAGAATCCAATGTTTACTTATCTCCAGAGGTGTCAGGTCCAAAGTATCAGGACCATATGTTAAGCTGAAGTACAGAAGATTTATTCAATCTAGTCAACTAATGGTCAGCACTAAATTGGCATTAGATAAGCTCAACAGAATTCAGGGGTGGGGGAATGGACTTGGATCCTTTGTGGCATCTGTAAAGATAACATATTTAACTCTGCTCATCAGCTCTGTCTGCTCTTCCCCTAAAAGAGATTTCTTGAACCGCAACCTGAATCTATCCCAAACTGCTGTATGTTTGCAATCCTAAGTGAAGTCTGTAGTTCTTCTTGAATCTGAGTACTTTGGACAATTTTCAATTGTTATATTCAATATATAATTACACAATTCCAATGTTCATTAGCAAATCTTTCATCAGAATAGGCAGATCTTGGTTGCACCTGCATCTGGAAAGCATTATTGTATATTATGCATATCTAAATAGCATGTTTTTCAACTTCATAATGACTTAACTAGCTATCATTTCTTCATCACTGACTGATAACAGCTGGATCTGGAAATATCAAAATTTTGTAACAGAAGTTGATTATTATATTACCAGCTTTTGGTAAACCTTGGCTTATAGTTCACCATTATGTGCAAATCAACCCACTACAGTTTGTTCAATAAATCATGACTGAAAGTCATAGCTTAGTACAATGTACAAAGCTAATCTACAGCAATTTATTTAATTCTGTTGACTAAAAAATTGGTTGGATTATATGCAAAGCACTCAATCACGAATCTACTGTTCATAATACAGTTAGGTTTAGCAGTACAATGTGTGAACCTAAACACATCACAATATAGTTGTGCGTGATATGTTGATGTACCAAATATTAAATATACGAGGGTACCCTATATCTAACTTTAGCCAACATGTCAATCAGAATAAAAAAGTATTTGTTTTCCCTTACTTTGAAATAAAATAAAAATACTAAAGGTGTACAAAACATTTCATGATTCTGAGTTCAGAACAGGGTGTTCCAACCACACTGAAGAGAATTCTATGGTACTCAAATGTTGACAGAATTACTATTTCCATCATAATTATAAAGCAGTTATATCAATCTGATTGATATAATCATACAGAGCAGGCATAATACATCTTTCTTCTCTCCTGTGAAAGCTTATAGTAAAATTTGTAGTAAATCTCTATGGTTAATCATTACTGTCATTTAATTTTCTCATTTAAATTTAATAGGACCTCAACATTTAGGGTTCCCTCAATATATTACAATATGTATACAGACATAAACTTGAATGTTTGACAACAATTTAATCTATGTATATAAAAATCAAATGCCACTCACTCATCACGATATCTCCAGAACTGCAAAGGCTACAAACCTTCAGTACATATGTTCCTCTTGGCTTCTAAGTGCTCGCTAAGAAAGGATTTTTCAAATTGACCATCACATCATCAGTATTTCTTATAACTGCCAGCTGCTTTATAGTAACATGCTCTGTTGCTACCCCTTCGGTAAACAGGGTATGGGTGTGGCCAGTGCATGACTCATCCAGCCTGCGGGCTGTGAGTTTAGACATTTTACTCCCCCTCCCCACCTGAAAAGAACTCTGTTCCAACTGCCAGTTGCTTCACATTCCATTACCTAAGTCCACTCCTTCACTTAGGAGCAGCCTGGGGCTCCTTACAATTTGTAACTAGCTGGATACAGCATGGGAATCCAGCTAGTTATAAATGTATTTTGTTCCTTCCTGAACTACTGTACTAAGGAAGGTAGGGACGATGCTCTGAGAGATGCTCTCTCAGAACTTGACTGCTTGCACCACAATAAGCACTGACAGCTTCCATAATAATCCCTTCCTGTTGCATGAGGCTAGGCTGGATTAGTACGTATGGTTACTGAGCTTCATTTTATTGTCACTTCCTGTTTGGACTGGGCACAGAATCTTAATGTTAGGTTATGTAAAATGTTGGATGAAATATTTTGTGATAATATTATTGGTGATGTTAGTATTACCAAACAATTGTAATAACATCAATAATTCTATGCACAAATAAGAATTACAGAAATTAAATAATATTGAATATCAAAAATATTCCATATTATTAGTTATTACTTTCTGTAATTTTGATTTATATACAATTATGTTTTAAATGAACAATGAGGTAAGGTCATATTTAGATTTTGTACGTAAACGATATCATACAATATGAAGAGAATATACTGAAGCATCTCCAACAATGACAGTATTAGCTCTGCAGCAATGACTACATTAGTATCTCTGCAGGAAAATTCTGATGCAGTAACATCTCCCAGCTATTAATTGCTGATGTCACTTCTCTTCCAAATTCCAAAGTTAACAGTAAAGCTGTTTTAATTTAATATAAGAGGAACAATTTTCTCCTCTTGTAACATGCTTTCTCTGTAAATTACTAACTAGATACTGCTTCTGAGAACATTCAATATCTAGAAAAAGAAATCCCTTTCAACACTTGGGAACACAGATTAAATCTGACCAAAATATTGTACTTTTTATCCCAGAATAATTACTCTGACTTTTTATTGATGAAACTTTGGTTGTTTAAGATATTGTAGTGCATTACACATTAGGTATTCCCATAAATACTCCTAAATCAGACATATTCAACTCTTAAAATACATACAGATTTACCATTCATCAGATTTGGTATAAATGTGGCAAAAGCCTGAACTCTGGTCTGATGTTAATTTACTGTGCACAAGTATTCAGATATAATGTATAGAATATTTAGTAATGGACAAATGATATTCCAGGATCATTATAGTCTTGATAATGAGCAACTGATTAATGATCACAGAACACAATTGCATAAGGTACAATATATTTGCTCAGAGTGCTTTCTCTAATAGAATCTAAATATGTAAACATAAGCATAGCAAGGATCATCTTTCTGCCAACATATCTGCTACACAACAGAGAATACAGGTTAGGCAAATCATTCTAGTGCCAACAGTCACAGAGGCCAATGATATCTGTGGCCAAAGCATGCCAGAGACTCCAAATAATAATGTGAAATCTGTCTTTTTATCCTTGTGCAAAGTCAAAAATCTAGTTAAAACTATGGTAGCACCTAATACTCTTTATCACTATTGTGACTATGCCAGATGAATAGAGTACAAGTGTGGCCATATTATCTTTCAAGGCCATCATGGAGAACAGCAACCAACTATGAAAGCATTAAAAGACCTAATGTTTAAATTCAGATTAAACAGCTCTCAATCTCATTTCGACCATTAAAAAATGTATGCTTTCCAAATTTAACTGTTTACAACTGTATGGTAGCTCCACTGTTCTCCATTCCTATTTTCAAGAGTTCGTAATATTGAATTAATGTATTTTTTGCATTATAAGATGTACTTTCCCCCCCAAAAAAGTGGGTGGAAATGTCTGCATCTTATAGAGCAAATATTGTGGTGGGAGGAGGGGGTTGTTGTGACGGTGGCATTCCCTGCTGCCTCCTGTCACCACTGCTGGGGAACGCTGGAGCCTTCACTGCCAAGCAGCTGATTGGCAGTTGGATTTGCCTCCTGGAATACCACTGATCAGCTATTCTAGGTGGTAGGGATTGCTGCCGCCACTACCGATTGCCACTGCCGATCACCGCCATCAAATGGCGGCGATTAGCAGTGGCAGCAATCTCCACCGCCTAGAACAGTTTATCAGTGGTATTGCAGGAAGCTGATCCAACTGCTAATCAGCTGTTCAGCAGCGAAGACTCCAGCGTTCCCACTGGCGCGGGAGCCGGCAGCACAGCTCAGTTGACTGGTGGTGGGCAGAAAGGAGCAAAGCCCTGATGAGCCATGTCCTGAGGCTGCGATAACGTGCTGAAGCTGACCAGCTGCTTGCTGTTTCGTGCAAGAATGCTAGCCAGATGAATACCAGATGGATACTGGGAGGCAGAGGCAGATTTTTTTTTCCTTGCTTCCCTCCTCTAAAGCTAATGTGCGTCTTATGGTCCAGTGCGTCTTACACTGTGAACTAAGATAAATACCTGTGATAACCTGTAGGAAGACAAAGTCAAATAAGTGCATCCACTTGAGTCTGAGGTGAAAATGGATAACTAAATAAAGCAGAGTATGCAAAATCTCTTATTTGTTCCAAGATTGTAGTAGCCATATTGAAACTAGAAATTGTACCTCAGCTGAACCATCTGCTACTATGCAACACTGTAGTATATAATGTATAGAATAAATTAGGACAAAGATATAGACGCACACTTGCAGAAAGTATTTCAGCATATTTAGTCTAACTAGAAAGATTGATTTTAGGACTAAAGACAGACTACAAACAAATTAACCAGTATTATTTTAATACTTTGTTATTTATTTAATGTTAATTTTCACTACTAAAATAATTCAAAGTGGAACTTTTAACATATTACAAAAAATGGGACTGGATTCTATATTTTGAACTATTAATTTGCACCTTAAATACAAGTTACTCTACATTAAAGTCACATGACATTCATGTTACAACTTATTCAACTTTCAGTTTGTTCTATTTTTTTTCTGTTACATAATGTGCAGGAAAATAAACATCCTTATCATGTCCATGCCATACTGTGCCAGGTGGTAATTTTTGCTAATATATTAATTAATAGCTTTCACTAAAATAAACCAAAAGAGTGAAAGTGTTTTCAAAATAATAAATGTATACTAATACCTGACACTAAAAACTTATTTTATAGTCACTAAAAAATAGGACAGGTAATCCTCGACTTACAACCATTCATTTAGTGACTGGTTGCAATCACTAAATGACTGTTCAAAGTTACAACAGCACTGAAAAATGTGACTTGATTATTTTTTAAACTTATGACCATTGTAGCATCCTCACAGTCAGTTGATCAAAATTTGGATGCTTGGCAACTGACATGTATTTATGATGATTGCAGTGTCCCAATCATGTGATCACCTTTTGCAACCTTCTGACAAGCAAAATCAATGGGGAAGCCAGATTCACTTAACAACCATGTTACTAACTTAAAAGGGATTCACTAAATAATGGTGGCAAGAAAGGTCTTAAAATGGGGCAAAACCTACTTAGCACTATCTTGCTTAGCAAGGGAAATTTTGGAGTGAATTATGATCGTAAATTGAGGACTACCGGTATTTTAATGAATGTAACTTGGATAGCAAAAGCATTGATGTGAACATATTACAACATCTGAATATTCTATTTTAGTTTCTACTTGAGAAAGATAGGCATTATGGCATGCTTAACATTTAAAGAGTATGTGCTTTTATACCACAAAAACTTCTAATACAAGCTAAAGCTAAAATAGTACAGAATGCCTATGCAATCCAACATGAGTCTTATGTTGAAAAAAGAAGTTTTTACAAGAAGCCAGACTTCTCATTGTACCTTTCAGGAAATGATTGACATGTTTTAGATGATATTAATTACAAGTTTGATCACACCAAAGTCTATCAGTTGAGAACTTAGTTATGACTTGTATACCACTGATTTAAAAAGTTTGATTTGTATGCAACCCATGGTACCCATTCCATTATGGTACTAATGGAATGTAAAACTACAATACACTGTACAGGTATTTCGAAATTTTTGTGTTAAATACTTAATTAAATTGTGCATTCTTAAAACTGGAACATTCTTGCTTAAATATATTTTAAAACATATAAAGCAAATAAAGATACATTGCTCAGATACAATCAGTTATATTTTATGAAGGGTGAATATAACAATTACCCAAAGGAATCCTCAATAAAATGTGCATCTGCTTGCCATGTAAAGTTGGAGGTTTAAATTATAGCTTCAGAATACTAAAAAATTACTTCACTTAAGTATTGCCTTCCTCAGAATGACAAGCAAAAAACTAGCTGCATCATTAGCTACAGCATTCAATTTTTAAAAACTGGAACATTTGCCCAATTTTAAATCATATTACAATTTTTAAAAAATCTAAGCGTAGATAGTGGAGATAAAAATTGATTTATTTTTTAAATTAAATGATTTATTAGAGAACTAATGACTAAGGTACTTCTGATCAGGCATGGAAATATCTGCTATTCTTCAGACACCAAATTATATAGTACTAAAGCAGTTTTGGAGACAGTAAGTCAATAGTACTGTTTGAGATGGATGTGCAGTATCTGCATACAAGCCATTTCTTAGTTTCAAGTATATAATAATGCAATGAGAAGATTGTTGTCTGAATAAATTCAATAATTCTTTAAAAACACTTTACTAGCTAATATGGCCTACCTATTGATAAATTTCTTAAAAATCAATGCCTTGGGCAAAATTTAATAAAATCTGAAACATGTAAATCAAAATTTCAGTCTTCGAAGAGTTAGCAACACTAAAGTAACTAATACTAAAGAAAGCATGTTCATAAAATTTTCTTGAGAAATTTAAAATGTCTTACCTTTCCAGTCTTGTGGTCAAACCAGACAAGTGCATGATTCCTAGACAGGACTTTACAGTCAAAGGTGGCATTATTTTGAGCTGGTCGACATCGAGCCACTGATCGTCCAATTTTGACAGGCTCATCCAGGTAGACATGGCGTTCTTGAAATGGATGAGAGTTCGGGCGGCAAGTAAAGATAGCCAAGGCTGAAGGCATTGAGGATAGATATGTGGTGCCACAGCAACCAGGAAAGAAGAGAAACTCTTCTTGAACCAAGTCCCCCTCCACAGTTGATAAGCAAAGCTCCCACTATACTTCACATTAAAGCAGGACAAACATTACCTGCCATCAAGGTCTAACAACTCATACCTCCAGTCTGTGAACTAAGGCAGGCAATAATCCAACAGAGAAGCCCCATTGTTTTCTTTTTTAAAAAAGGTTTGTAGCAAGTTTAAGAAGTTCCACTTTAATCCATCTCCCTCAATGATGTGAACAAGCATATGACCACTCCAAAGAGAAACAGAACTTGTTCAAATTAAGGTGGAGATAGTTATAAATCCAAGTGAATGACTCACACAAAAAATACTTGTCTGGGATGTGCGTACTTTTATCCTCTTCCGTAATCACTTGCCCAAGCTTTTCTTCACCAGAGAAACAATAAAAATTTCAAGAGAGTGGGACTGACAAGACAGGAGTTAAAAACTGAAGAATGATCCAGGGATAAGTCTGTGGTTCATCCCTTTCACACATCAGCAGGATCAGGAAAGGGAGGATGCTTTGCTAAAAAAAAAAAAAACAGGTTCTCACCCTCCCTAGGCAGCATAGGCCCAGGCTCCAATTTTCAAGGAGCCAACGGAAACCCCAGTGCGATCATGAAGGAAATGCAAGTATTTCCCCATACATCTTAGCGCAATACACCTGGTTACATATCCGAGCCACTGAATAACACGGGGCTCCTCCAGCAGAGAGAGAAAGAGAAACGGACAGGAGGCTGATCAGCCAAATGCGGACGTCGGGTGAAAGCAGGGCTCTATTGGGGTCCCTTCCACTGAGGGTCTAAACCAACGCAGATAACTTCTCGGGGAAAGGGGGAGAAAGCCATCCGGCGGCTCTCGCTGTGGAGCTCTCAGGGCAAACGGCGGCAGAATCTCCTCAGGAAAATGGGAGGGCGAAGGCCGGTGGAACCGCGGGCGACGAAGAGTCGGGAACTGCAGGTGGCAGCGAAAGGGCGAAAAATTTCACTCCCTTCCTGAGGCGCCTTTTGCTCTCGCCCTGCCAGAGCTCCGTCCCGCTACCGCCCCGGGAGAGGCCTGGAGGCCGGACGCCTTACGAGCTGGGTGTCAAGCGGCCGCCGTCCACGAAAACTTTCCCTCGATCTGTGAAATCAAAACAAACCCGGTCAGCCTCCGGAGCTCAGGCGGGCCCCGGCTCAGCCGCCCCTCGCGGGGTTTCTCGGCTCGCTTGAGGCGCGCCAGGGCGAAAGGGCAGCGGAACGCGAGAGCCTCAGCGCCCTCTGCCCGCCCGCCCGCGCGCTCTTACCTTCCCAGTAGCAGCAGGAGCGGCCATACTGACTGGAAACCTACCCGGTGTAGCAGCCGCCGCCGCCGCCGCGCTGCCGGGGAGGGGAAAAGGGAATGAGAGGGGTGGAGCTGCCTTGCAATGGGCCTGACCAAAAGAAAGGCTGACGGCCGGCCAGCCGCTCTGCGCAGGCGCAAACTGGGAACGCGCGACATGGAGACACGCGCAGAGGGAACCGATGAAGCTCTTGGTTGGAGACTGGCAAGCCGTGGTTGCCCGTACTCTGGGAATGTGCTGCTGGCGCTGTTTCCGGGTAGTAAAAAAAGAAGAAGGGTAAAAGCTCACCAGAGGACTAAATGGAAAGGCCCCGCCCCCAAATGAAATTTAAGTTCTGCAGATACTGGGGGGGGGGGGTTCCCCTAAGAAGGGAGGTAGGGGAGAAAGCATCGTTGAATGGCAAGGGGTGGAAAAGCGGGCAGCCAATAGCTTTACCTGAGGAAGACGGGAAATCTCAAGCAAAATTGAATATCGTTACTCCACGGAACGAGTGGGAAAACTTTTATTTCACACCTTTAGAAATGCCAAAGAGACATAGATCTTGAGAAATTGTTGCAGCAAGAAATCGAGGCGGGGACCGTGTCCAGTATTGATTTGCCTGGGAATAATTTCACATAAAATAGAAGCTGCTTCTTATATCAGTAAATGCTATAATTTATACGTGTGTGTGTCTATCTGTTTATTAAGCAGTTTATACATTCACTGAGATTTATTCCAATGTAAGTGCGGATCAGTTTGCAGATAGTTCTTTAGTCCTCCTGCATTTTCATCAATGATACCAGGAGGAGACATGTCAAACAAAACAGTATTTAAAATTATCTTGAACTGGAAGGTTGAGTACAAATCAACAAAAGCAACATTAGCAAAACCAAGGTCAAACTTAAATGTTGAGGAAACAACTGTACAAGGGCAGAAGATAACTGGTTACAGAACAGCATTTAAATTAGTTGGGCTAGAGTCCAATTCTGCTTTGTTCATGGGGGGAGTAAGTCCCACTGAACGAAAAAGGCTGCATTTGTGCAACACGCCTCTAGTTAACTGGATTCTTACTCAGCCCAATTTCCTGGATTCACATGATGCATTAATTAATCCAGGAACTGCGCTCACACAACACGCTAGGTTAAAATAACTAATATATGACTCATGCAAATATATTCACTTGGTACTATTTATCACGTTGTTTTTAAATTAATGTGTTTTTTCATATTCAACATTCAAACCAGTTAATTAAAAAATTAAACACTGGCTCTGTTGACATGAACACATTGAATATGGAATATCTGTCTAGATTATATGAGCTCTGCTAATGAGTAATTACATAGTTCATATCCTTTGAATCCAATAAGGTAACAATGGTTTAAGTATGTCATTGTAAACACACCTATTAAATATATATAATTTTGTAACAATGATAAAATCCCAATTACAATTGCTCAAGTATTTTCAAATCACAATAGCTGGTCTTAAATGTAAGCATCCTCTCTCAATCACAGTCCTTCCTAAAAATCATTGCCAACACTTTTCCTTTTTTCCATATAGATTACAATCCTGATGTCAAGGACTAATTGCAAAATGCAAAGTATGCTATTTTCTTACTTCTCCCCTTTCTGGAATATATGTAATTCTTTACAACAATAGAGGTTTATTTACCATATTTTTCGGACTGTAAGATGCACCAGAGTATAAGACGCACCAAGATTTTGAAGAGGTAAATTTTAAAAAAAGTTTTTGCCCTCCCCGGCCCCCAGGAGTACTCTGCAGGCCTCTCAAACCCTCTGCACACCCTGTTTTTTGTGAAAAGGGGGCATGCAGAGAGTTTGAGAGGCCTGCAAAGTGCTCCTGGGAGCCGGGAAGGGCAAAAATGTGACACCTGGGGGGTTTGGGAGGTTTTGAGAAAAATTGGCCCGTTTTTTACAAAAACCGGGCATGCAGAGGGTGTGGGAGGTTTGTAGAATGTTCCTGGGGGCTGGGGTGGGCAAAAATCAAGGAAAAAATGGGGCATGCAGAGAATTTGGAAGGCCTGCAGAGTGCTACTGGGGGCTTGGGAAGACAAAAACAGCCCCGTTTTTGTGAAAAACGGGCTCATTTCTTGCTCATTGTTGCCCTCCCCAGCCCGCAGGAGCACTTTGCAGGCCTCCCAAACTCTCTGCACATCCATTTTTATGAAAAACGGGGTGCATGAGGCGGGGTTTCGGGAGGCCAAAAATGCTGTATTCAGTGTATAAGACACCCCCAGATATTCACCCTCTTTTTTTGGGGTGGGGGGGAAAGGTGTCTCTTATACTCAGAAAAATACGGTAATATATCTAAATCTTGAGCAAGCCCAATTTTAGAGATGTAAAAACAAGTTGAAGATTTCACTTCTAAGTTTCAGATGTCCAAAATAGTAACAATTTCAAGATTATATGATGCATTAAGCCTCAGACAAAGCTCCAAATGTGATTAAGAATCCATATAGGTCTTTGCTGATCCATTTCTGTGATTTAGTATGAATAACAAATGATTTGATCTCAGTGTCTAGACTCAATTCACCTTCGTCTAGTTTCTGTTCATATACAGTTATGAGTTATGGCTACAGTTGGGACTGGAACTTCTGTGGCTAAGTGAGATGGTCATTAAGTGAATGATTTTACCAGAGTTTTTATCACAGCTTTTTTGCTGTGGTTGTTAAATCTTGCAGTCATTAAGCAAATTCAGTTTCCTCCCCATTGAATTTGCTTTGTTGGAAACCAGCTGGCACCGTGGCAAATGGCAGTTATGGGACTCTGGGCCAATGCAAGTATGTTAAACACATGCCGATTGCAAAATGCCCAAGTGACTTTTGGTTAAATTACGATTTAGGAATTATTTTCCTCATAAAAATTTTGTAGGGCAGAAAGCAATACAATCACAAACCAGAGTGGCCATGTACAGTATTTCCTCTGTCTGTTTTTCGCTGCTGTTTCCATCCCCAGGTGCACAAGGAGCTATTTTCAAAACAAAGAGGCTAGGGAGTGAATTAGTTTTGCATGCATGTTGCCTCACTGAACTACCATGATTTGTTTGTTTCAATAATTCAAATAAATAAAGACAAATAAAAAGGAATGATTGACCTACTAAGCGCAACAAAATTTACTAGGTTACCAAGTGAAACAGTGAATTGTCAAAACATGTCTGTAGTTTGCTAGGTGGGGCCCTTAATGATGATTAATGCTGAATCTGCCTTACTTTGTCACATAACCAAGCCAGCTATGTTCATACCAGCGCATTAATCTACAAACTAACTAAATGCATTACACTAAGTGCACAGCTTCAGAAGAATTGCTTTGGACTTTGCTCAAACATAGCACCTTGGTATGCTTTATTAAATCATGCAAACCTTTTTTTCCGGCTTCCATGAGAGTCTGAGAAATATGCTGCTATTTTTAAGAATCGCATGCAACATATACTGCTTTAATAATTTACTGCATTACAGCAATAGCAAAGGCATCCTGAGGATTGAGAACTTTTATCAAAAAATTGAACATAAGATCACATCATTGCAATGCAACCTTTACCTCTCCCATGCCTGCTTGTTTATAACAGGCACAGCTTGCACCGAAGAGGCAGCGCTTGTATTGCCTCACTGCAAGGCCATTTTCATCATTTGCCCTTCCTTCTGGATGCTCTTAAGCAGCAACATCATTTTCACACTTGCACAAAAAATCTGAAAAAAGACACTCAGATTTTAATGAGCTACCGAAAGGAGTTATGCTAGTTCAAGATCCAAAGCACTTCTTTTTTAATCATTTCTGAAGCAATTACATTCAGTTAAATGTTTTATGCAATGTCAACTGAGATGGTCAATATATGGTGTGTTGTGATATATAAAACCAGAAAAGTTAGTCGTCGTTATAAAACACAGATAAAATAGCAATGATATGTTGGACAAAATTAGCCCCTTTAAAACATCTGACTCTAGATATGCCTAGAGTCAGATGTTTTAAAGGAAAGCATAGAAAGGATAGGTAACTTGGTGCTCTCTATACCTACCTAAAGGGCACCACGTTACCTATCTTTCCCCTATGCTTTAATAAACTACCCTGTTTCCCTGAAAATAAGACCTCCCCGGATAATAAGCCCAATTTGGTTTTTGAGGGCAAGTGCTAAAATAAGCCCTCCCCAAAAATATTGCAACACAACAGCAGCCAAGAGGTGACCATACTTGCCATCTCCTGCACCTCAAAAATAATAAGACCTCCCTGAAAATAAAGCCAAGCGCTTATTTCGGGGATCAAAAGAAAATAAGACCCTCTCTTATTTTTGGGGAAACACAGTATATATGAAGCTTCCCTACTCCTCTCCTCGACATTTTTTCATCTCCTTCATAATCTTTTCACTCATGCTCTGTTCCTCAACTTGCAGTTGCCTTGTCTCTGGATTTATGTCTTTTATTAATTTATTAAAATATTTAAATCCTACTATCCTCTAAGCAATGCTTCCCAAAACCAGGTAAACTACCCAAAATTGGGTAAAAGTGAAGTGGAGGGGGGAGAATGACACGCAAGGTGCTTCAAGAAGGATTTTTTAGATTGCCTAAAATTGCTGAAAGGCAATATTCAACTAAAATACCTTTTGACCAAAAACGTATAGTACACTGGAAAGAGTTTCCAATGCTACTAAATTAACTCCATATTTTGAAGACAATTGAGGAGTATTAAAGTAAATGAATATCTGCAAGAAGTTTTGTAGAGTTGAGATATTCTCTTTTAACAAATCAATAAATAGAATTTTAAATAAAGCAATTGTATCTTTTATTTATTTAATTGTATCCCACATTTTATTATTTTTACAAATAAGGTAGAGAAGCTGTCCAACACACCTTCCTCTCCTATTTTTCCCCATAACAGCCCTAGACGGTGAGTTGGGCTGAAAGAGAGTGACTGGCCCAAAGTTACACAGCTGGCTTTCATGGCTAAGGCAGGACTTGAACTCATGGCCCGCTGCTTCGTAGCCTGGTGCCTTAACCACTAGATCAAACTGGCTTTCTTTATATGATTTTTAAATGAAAATAATTCAATAGAACATTTTGTGAGTTTAGTTTATGCTTATCAATTAAAGGATATTTATAAAAGACTAAATGACAATTTCAGCTTGTTGGAAACTTAATCTAATAAAGGGGTACTGGCATATATAATTTGGGTTTATTCTGTAGTTGTGACATATTTCTGAAATATTCTTATGAATATTCATATGATGTTAGAAAGAGAAAGTGTAAAATTATACATTAAATTATATACTGAAAATCTGGAATTCATTCATCAAAAACTGAATCCATAACACACTGAGCACAGATAAGAAAAATGTTTTATTTCAGTGCAAAGACTCTTATTACACCCAGTTTAAATGCTGGCTTGATGATATGTGACATGATACCCTTTACCTATTAATTTTTTATAGTGATTCAATTGACAAATTGATCCATTTTTACCATGTGGCTAAGGTTTAAGCATTGGTTGTCTGTTGTTTTTTTTAAATATGTTTATCCATCAGTATGTTTTAATTCTTTTAAATAATATTTTCCACTTCTTTCTTTAGAGGAATAAAGCAACACATTAAAAATAATGTCAATAAATGAACAGGTTTATACAATAAAAAGCAATCCTTTAATATCTCAGTCCTCAATCATTCAGAGCCTTAAAAATCAATACCAGAACTTTGAATTCTACCTGGAAGGAATCTGCAAACGAATGCATCAATTTCAGCAAAAAGAAACAAGTGTCTACTGCTTACAACTGCTCTTATAGATCCCATGTGAGGTTTTGACCTAGTGAACCACTTTTTTCTCTTCACGATGCAGATATTACAGCTGGCAGAATTGAGCTGTAAGACCCACACTGTTACTGGTACATTAGAGCAAACAGGGTTTTCTTCATTTCTTCATTGTCACATAGGCATCATCCATACTTTTGCTACCCAGATCTGTTAGTCCTAGCAAACATGCTGGTCATTTTACTCTTCAAAGAGTGGGAATGTTTTGGACAACATCCATGCCATTTTATGAGCTCACATTATCATAAGAGCCAAGTTGGCACAAAGCAAAGGTCGATCCAGTCAAATGTTTTACTCACACAGCACAGAATTTGTAACCGAAAGCTCATAAGCACAAATAAGGGTATAAATAGCACTCTACAATGCAGGTTTCATAACAAATGTTAACTGAGAGGCATTTCCTTTTAAAACAACACACTTTCAACTAGTAACCTAAAAGCCATAGCCTCTATGACCTTGTTCCAGGTTTGTGACTGGTACCTTGCTGCATTGAGGCTACGCTATCATAAGCGTAAACCCAGGAGTCTGATAGCACCATTTCTATTTGTGCCTTATTAAAAGTCATAAGCTTTTGTGAGCTGTATGCCTGCTGATAAAATTGCCTTTTAATAAAATGTGTTAGAAAAGGTGCTACCAAACAACTTTTTTACCATCATAAACTAACATGGTTCTCCTCTTACAACAGAATAAGCTTGATGCATTGGTTTTTCTCTTTATAATTCTGCAACACACATGCAAGCATAGCTAAAGATAGGCAATCTTGTCACATCAGCTGTTGTCAAACTACAACACCCAATATCCCTAACCAGCATGGCTAGCAGTGATGGCTGTCAGAAGTGGTTGATCAGCATTATCAGTAGGATCGTAATCTCCTACGAACAAAATACATGTTCTTTATCAAGCTTCACTCATTGATCTACAGTGTATAGATGACTGCGCCCCTAAGGAATCCTATGAATTGTTACCATCTCAACCCAGTCTTCAGATACTTACCACATATACCTATTGTACAGGTAATCCTTGATTAACTCCATTCATTTAATGACCATTCAAACTTACAACATTGAAAAAAGTGACTTATGACCATTTTTCACACAACTGTTGCAGCATCCGCGTGGTCACATGATCAAAATTCAGATGCTTGGCAACTGACTCATATTTATGGCGGTTGCAGTGTCCTGGGATCACGTGATCACCTTTTGCAATCTTCTGGCAAGCAAAGTCAAGGGAAAGCCAAATCCGCTTAACAACAATGTTACTAACTTAGCAACTTCAGTGATTCAGTTAACAAATGTGGCATGTAAGGTCGTAAAATGCGGCAAAACTTACTTAACAAATGTCTCAATAGAAATGTTGGGCTCATTTCTAGAAATGTAACTTTTGCATTACAAATTCATTTGTAGTTTCAAACACATTATGTAGAAATAAATATGTGTTTCTGTATGTGGGAAACTGAAACCCAGTTCTGCAAGTATGTTTACACTAATTGCACAATATACCGCAGGTATAATTTCCCTTATCAAAGAATCACAAAGTTGGAAGAGAAAATTTAGGCCATCATTTCCTGCACCCTTCTCAATGCAGGAATCCAAATTAATTATCTGGAATACGTCCAAATTTCTACCTCTCTAGGTTATTGCTTTGAGTACAGAATTTTTATCCTAACCTTAAATCAGGTTCTATGAGAATAAAAACATGTCGTGCATTTTTCCATGGGCTACATTTTTAGATTATAACCCCTCTCAGTCTCCTATTCAAAGGCTAAACAGCCAATTGTACTTAAACGTTTGTAAAACTCTTTTTAATTTCAACATTTCTGCATAAATATGAACTAAAACACGATCTGTTCTCCACACAAATCCTAAAACTCTTATCTAATAACAATTGAGTCAAAAACACACAGGCAATCCTCAATATATAACCACAATTGAGACCAGAATTTCTATTGCTAAACAAGGCAGTTGTTAAATTAGTTGCACTCAATTTTATGATCTACCCCCGCACCCTTGTTGTTAAATGAATCACTGCAGTTGTTAGGTGAATTATGTGATCTTTAGGCAAATCCAGCTTCCCCCATTGATTTTGCTTGGTCAGAAGCCAACTGGGGAGGCCCCAAATGCAATCACATGACCCCAGAACACTGCAACCATCACAAATACATTGTCAATCACAGAAAATCAGGAATCCAGGCAGTTTAAATGAATATATAGCTTTATTACAGAGTAAAGCTCTCTACAAGAATCAGAACTACTAACAGAGAAAGTGAGTTGGTGATAACTAAGACCCAAAGGTGCTTTTTCAAGAAAAAGTCTAGTTGCCTCTTGAAAAAGCACCTTTGGGACAACCATGACCTGGATGACTGAGAATCTCCATTAGACGGGATAGCTAAGAGTTAATGGAATTGAAGGTGGGCTGGACTAGGATCTCTTGTGGAAATGAAGGGACTCAAGACTAATTATGCCATTTGATCCCTCCTTTGGCCTTAGCTTGGTCATCTCCTACTTACATGCTGGTTGTATTTACACCTTGATTACAATTTTGATCACATGACAGGGCAGAAATATTGAAAATTCAAAAAGGTTCATAAACATTTAAGCATCATGGTACATGGTTCTTGGCATCTTTCCTCACACAATTTTGTTGCACAGTGACTAGTACTAATCCTCAGGGTGGGATCCCACTAATGCTGAAAAGGACTGGCTTTTTTCTGCTAAACTGTGCCTTTATTGGGAACTGTGCCTTACTGCTACATCTTAAAACTGCATTTGCCTTTTTGGCAGTCACTGCAAATTTGTATTTAGCTACCCTGTTTCCCTGAAAATAAGACCTTCCCAGATAATAAGCCTAATCGGGCTTTTGAGCGCATGCGCTAAAATAAACCATCCCCAAAATATTGCAACACAGCAGCAGCTATGAGGTGACCACGCTCGCTGCCTCCTGCACCTCAAAAATAATAAGACCTCCCCGAAAATAAGACCAAGCGCTTATTTCGGGGGTGAAAAGAAAATAAGACCTTGTCTTATTTTCAGGGAAACATGGTAGTAATCAGACTACTACCCCAAGGTCTTTCTTTTTGTATATCCTGGTAAGTTTAATTGTTTTATTTATACAGCTCCACTCTATTACTTTCAACCTTTCAACCTATTTCTCCAACCTGTAAGATCCCTTTTAATATCTTATAGAGTATTAACTATCCTCCTCCTATGTTTTTAATCGCCTTCATATGTGATAAGTATTCTTTCTAGTCCTACATTCAAGTTATTAATAAAATGCAAACCTGTATAGACTTATGACCATAATTGACCCTACCCATCACAGTCATAATTCATGACAGTCATAAAAATGGATTGATAAACCTGATTTTATGACTTTGTTTGCAGTGGTCATTTAGTAAACGTTGTTGTCATGAAGTAAACCAATGGCTTGCTATGGGTTCAGTTTTGCCAAAAACCAGAAGAAAATGCCAGGTATTGGTATGCATGTATGGGATCATGGGACATTACAAACAGACATAAATTGGGCCTGGTTGCTGAGTGACTGAAGTTTGGTCATATGACCGCAAGGGGAACCCAATCATTGGAACCTTGAATCTGGATCATAGGTAGCCCCCAGGTAGGGCCATCATAATTTTGAACATCATTAAGTGACTGATCCAGTGGTGGGTTACAACCGATACACCCCAGTACCATTCTGGTACGGTGCTCCAGAGAGCCCACCCGCCTGTGTTCCTTACCAGTATTTGAAGTTTTTGGGGCTTCCACACATGTGCACGGAGCGTACGGCGCCTGTGCAACACTCCACCGAGCAGCTGGAGCATCGCGGAGGCATTGTGGAGCATCGTGGGTGGTAAGTATGCATGGGTGCACTGCACATATGTGTGCATGCACTGCGCGTGTTCATGTGGTGGACGCCTGGCCCAGTTGCACCATACCGGTTGCACCGGGATCCGGAACCCACCACTGGACTGATCATAAGTAAAGGTATGCCTGTATTAAATCTTGGATCTTGAAACTTTGTGGCACCTACATGATCCCTTATTCCTGCTTGATATAGATAATGTATAGCTATACACTGAGGCTCTTTTCAGGAAAATAGCCTTATTATTTTAAAAGGTATCTAAAGTATAGTAAAATTTAAAAAATTACAATGTAATTAAGGGAATTCATAAGAATTTGGAGTTTCATATTCTATGATTTAAAGAAGCTAATTATAACACATGTAGAATATAATTATAATATCCAATGTGGAAAAACAGGTAAATGTTGTCCAACAGATTTTTATTTGCTATCCTCAGTAGCTGTTTGCTATAATTAAATAGCTAGTTCACATGCATTCAGGTGGAGCTGCCAAAGCAGAGAAAGAGACGTTTGCCACCCATTCCAAGAATGATAAGATAACAAGATTAACATAGCAGTCATCTCAGTAAGATAAGGAGACTCCATATATTGTATGTCACAGAATAGGAATATTTGAATGACATTAAATTGTCTCAAAATCTCAGGATAATTAGCTAATTTTAGAAAAGATAGATATTTAGTTTGAAATTTAATAGATCAATTGTTTTAATTTGGGATAAATATGCTCATTTGCATAAATATTTAGCAAGTGGCTAAATCAGGAGCCAATTCTGATAGTTCTTATCCATACATAGTAGCAGGCACACAGAAAAGTTGGAAATTGAAAATGGACCCCTTTAGGAACATAAAATTAAACATATTATTCTTAACTAAGTTAAATTCCCCTCTGACTAATCACATTTTCTGTAGAAATTGATTATGTTTGACTAAGGCGAAGATTAAAAATTAGTCTATTTCCTCTTTTCCCCTCATTAAACATTTCATATTATTTTAATACAAATGTTAACATCAATATTGGTATAAATGAGATTTCCTACTGGTAGCGGTGCATTTTAAAATATTATAATATGTAGTAAAAAAAAAGTTTGAATTTGAGTGGGTTTGGTGTCGTCTTAATGAAATGTTGAGCAAAGGTGCTTTTTCCAACAAAGATTAATAAAGTCGCTTTGACATATACAAATCTTGCACTGTTTGTATTTATACAAAATGCATATTTTGATGAATGGATGTTTCCCAGATGTGCTGATCTGAGTACATTTTTTTCTGGGTAGAATTGTTATTTCCTGTTTGCTTCTATAATTACAGCATCTCTCCTTTTAAAACACACACACACACACACACACACACACACAATAAAAGAAAGAAGAGAATTGCTATCTCATCTAAAAAAGGTTCTAGAGTTGATATTCAGCTATTGTCAGCAGTGGAAAAAATTTAATGTAAATCTGTGTGTATGTGTGTGCGTGTAGATTAAAATTTAAAACTATATAATTGAAAAGCTCAGGGTTTAGATTCTAAATTAATGGAAATACTTCATAATGCTGTGTAGAAAAATAGGTCAGTTCTTAAAGTATTATGCATCATATGACTTAAGGAAAATCAATTTTTCAGAAGAAAATATTGAAGTTAGGCAATAATTTATTTAAAAATATTATATGCTGGACAAATTATCTATGGGCAACCAGTTCTGCTTGCAGTAATCTAGTTAGACTTGGCTGCTGCCTGGCACATTGCTACTGATTATCAGCATTTTTGCACCTATTTTTATCCTTTCAGAAAGAAAAAAATGGATAAGACACATACATTAAAATGATTTAGGACTATCATGCTGCTGTAAGTTTCCAAAAAATTCTATTAGTCTGACTTATGAAAAGTAAAAAGGGGCTTTTTGAAATATGTTGATCAAATGCATCTCAGAGAGCTAAAACTAGACTTGTATAGTACAGTAATCAATATATCTTGGTTAAAAATAAAATATATACTGTAAGCTGTGGTTCTGCAGTAACATTTACTTGTTAGCAAAATATTATTGTCTTTCAGAGTAAGAACATATGGCATGTGAAGGCCCAGAGAGAAAATAGAAAGTTTACTTGTGTGCGTATTTATGATCTGATTCGCATACCACAGTAACTTAAAATGTGGTTTTGCTTTAGTTTAGCAAGTTATACAAACCCACCCACGATGACAATGAATTATAGTTTAAGGCATTGTACAAGCCCAGTCAATCATTAAAATTTTGATAAACAAAAGAATTTAAAAATCAACACACTTTTGCTTTTCACAATAACCATTGCAAGAAAAGCTGCTACATTAGGAGAAGGAGGCAAGGGTTCACTAGAACAACTTGTAGACAAGGTCATTTCATCAGATTTATTTCAAAAAATGTTTGAAGAATTTGGCAAAAAGATGACTGCAGTGGTTAAAAAGGAAGTGGAAGAAGGTCTTGTAGGAATAAAAAAAAGATTTGAAAGAAATTAAGACGACTGAAGGATCTGTAGTACAATTGGCTACAAACTTAAAACAAATTATTGACCCAGTGGAAGTTTTGGAAAATAAGCAGAAGTTATAAACAGAGATGGAGAAAGATTTGGACAATTTAGTGCTACTGGAACTGACAGAAAAAGTATTTTGTTTAAAGTTTAGACTAGAGCAATTCAAGAAAAATGTAGGAGGGTAACAGGTTTTTTTTAGGACTAATGGATAAATAGCTAGAAAAAAAGATACTGAAGATTATTTCACTATGTGATTACAATGGCAATATTATATGCACAGGGATGGGAAGATTTGACACTACCCGCTTTGAAAGAAAACTTGGTAAAACATGATTTTATTTGTTTATATTTTTCATTTCTGAACTGCCCATCTCCCTTAAAGCGGAACTCTGAGTGATGTACAATAAAGCATTGAAATATAAAACAGTATATAAAAATTAAAAGGCTAGAGTTAAACATTTAGAATTAAAAATTTGAAAATTACAATAATTTTCAAGAAGGCAAGAATAATTAAAACCTGTTAAAATTAATTGACAAAGGCAAAGGGAAGGATCTTATAGCACTAACCAACCCCATGACTGCTCCCCATGCAAGATCACAGAGCCATTTTAAACCACTTTTTGGAAGGCCCGAAGCGTGAGGACCTGCCTCACCTCCAGGAAGAGAATATTCCATAGGGAGGAGGCAATAGCGGAGAAGCTCTATTCCTAGAGCCTGCCAAGCAGAATTCTTTGCTTGATGGGCTCTGCACCATATCTTCCCAGATTGATTGGGTGGGATAGACTGATGAGATGGGATGAAGTTGGTTCAGTAGATAGCCTGGCCCCTTGCCATGTAGGGACTTACAGACCATGAATTGGACCCAGAAGCAAACTGTCACCCTGTGCAGTTTGCAGAACACAAATGTTGCATGTGCCCTTCGCCACTTTTACTGCCACAAGGTAAACCTTAATAACTTTCATTTGTGTTCAGTCAAATTCGTTCTTTGTTTTCCTCCAATGTTGCTCTACATATCTCTTGACCCTTTTATAACTCCTCCATGAAACAACGGGAGTAACTAGGAGAGACCACATAGACATAACCTTGCCAAAGATTCCATCCAACTCCCTATTGCAGACATCCATCAGACAGAGCCTCTGCAGCAGAGGTGAGTTCCTACCGGTTTGGATTGGTTCGGCTGAGTAAGTAGTAACTCGCTGCCCATGCCTCCGAACCAGTTCCATTTTGTTTTTTGCTTCTGCACATTTGCAGAAGCAATTTTGTCACTACTGTGCATGCACGTCAAGCACACACATGCCCAAAGCGCATCCCTGAGTGAACCAGCAGTAAAATAATCTAGAACCCACCCCTGCTCTGCAGGATCATGCAGCAGATCAGCACATAGTTTTCCCAGCTTCCTTTGAAACCTAGTTGGGTCCATCAGTCACTGGGGGTAAACCAATTGAATGGATCCATCCTCCTTGAGGAGGGGAGGGCAGTGCAGGAGAACCCCAAAGTCACTGGGGCATGATCTGATAATGACAGAGGAACAAAGGAAAGGTCTACACTCAAATCACATTGCCATCGCTCTGACAATAAAATAAAATCTAGGGTGAGGTCATTGTCCCCAGTCAGGCCAAGCATGACCTGGAAACGGCCCAGGGCCATCATGGAAGCCATGAACTCCTGGGCTGCTTCAGACTTCTGCCCCAGGGATAGCAAAATGAAGTCCCCCAGAACCATAAGCCTAGAGAACACCCCTGACAGGCCTGAGATGGCCCTAAGGAGTTTAGGCATGGACGTTCCTATGCAGCAGAGAGGCTAGTACAATAACAATAATCACGACTGTTCCCAAGATCCTAACTTCAGGAACAGGGTCTCTGTTAGATCGGGTGAATGAAGGCACATTCAGGCTTCAGAGTAACAAATAGCTCTTTATTAGCAAAGTCAACTATTTACAATCCAGCGAAGGTTCAGTCTGACAGCAGCCCTTTTATAGGGAGCTGTCAGACCCTTCGACCAATCAGATTGAATCTCTGTTTCCGCTGGAACAGAGGACCTTGGTGTAAACCATTACCAATGTTTCTGGTATCTAATAACCCTTCCCTCTTAGATGGGCTCAACCGACTTGTGATGTAGTCAAGCAGGTAGGCGCGCTTTCTGGTGGCTCGCCAAGACCTGCGCAGTTCAGTTGGTGGGTGTTCTTCAGTCAGGTCGGATGGACCTGTTGTCTCTGCAGCTTCGCCTGGTGGAAGCTCCTGGAACTTCTCACAGGCTGCGGCTGGAGTTTCTGGAGCTGGTTCGCTCAGAACTCGCTGTGGGCCTGCAACAATTACAGATAAGTGCCCTGGTACCTTCAGGATTGAGTTATCTGTGGAAGGAGTGAATTCATGCTCCTTTTGTGTAGGGCTTTGGCTAACTCGTGCAGGAGTTACCTCTGGTTGCCTAAGACTGGAGTTGGAGATGCGGCCATGGAGTTGGTCAATGTGCCATCTCCAATTTCGACCGTCCTCAAGCTCTAATAGGTATGAGAGAGGCTTGGTGATGCCTATTACTGTAGCAGGAATCCAAAAAGTTCCCCCAGCATAGTTGTGGGCGTAACCTTGATCCTCTACGCTAAAGTTTCTTATTTTGCCGGTCAAATCTGGGGGCGACGTGGCAGGGTAGTTTTGGTGTAGCCGGTCTAAGTGGGACCTTAGCCAGCGACCCATTAGAAGCTCAGAAGGGCTTCTACCAGTGGTAGCACTTGGCGTGATGTGCTGTATGAGGAGGAATTGATCAACCCATGTTTGCCAATCTCCTGGACCCATCCTGGATAGGGCTTCTTTTGCAGATCTCACCATTCTCTCCACCTGGCCATTGGAAGCCGGATGGAATGCAGCGACCAGGGCATGTCTGATTCCCTGTGCTGCTAAATAGGTCTCGAATTGCATGGCTGTAAATTGGGGTCTGTTGTCAGAGACCAAAACATCAGGCAGGCTGTGAGTGGAGAAAAGTCTCCGTAGTGCCTTGATGACCACTTCTGCTGTGGTAGAGGTCATGAGGACTACTTCTAGCTATTTCGAGTAGGCATCCACAACTACCATAAAGGTCTGGCCATGAACCGGGTCAGCAAAATCTATGTGCACCCTAGACCATGGTGCTTGAGGTTGCTCCCACTCCTTAGCGGGCGCCTCTGGGGGAGCTGGTCTGGATTCCTGGCACGGTGTGCAGGTAGCCACCAATTCTTCGATCTCCCTGTCCATGTTAAGCAACCACACGTAACTCCTGGCCAAAGATTTCATCCTGACAATACCAAGGCCTCTAATAATGCAATGCGCAATTTGGGTGGAACAATAACCCAGTCCCCCCACAGTAAACAACCAGTTGTTACTGACAGCTCATCATGTTTGCAGTAAAACATTTTAAATTCAGACCCCACAGGCCCCTTGGGCCACCCCCTCCACACCCAGTTCAAAACCTGTCGGAATGTAGAGTCTTTTGCTGAGTGGTATGCAACATCATAAGATGACACAGGTCCAGCCTCAAGACAGTCAATGAGGAAGACTGGAGTCTAGGGGATAGGGTCTGCAAGCAGTTCAGGCAGTGGGCATTGACTCAAGGCGTCAACATGCCTCAAGGTAGAGCCAGGTCAATGAACGAGGTGATAACTGTAGGCCACGAGGAAGATTGTCCATCTGGTCATTTGCAGCGACAAAGAAGCAGGGGTAGGCCGGTCCCCAGTCAGCAATCCCAGCAATGGTTTGTGGTCCGTGATAAGTTCAAAATCACAGCCGTAGATGTACTCGTGGAACCATTTCATGCCAGCGACTGCAGCCAGAGCCTCACGGTCCAGTTGGCTGTAGTTCTGCTTGGCAGCAGACAATGTTTGTGAGTAGTAGGCGATGGGCGCCTTGGTTCCATTGGGTATGCGGTAGCTGAGGACGGCTCCTAAGCCAAACGGGGAGCATCGCATGTTAGGACAAGTGGCAGAGTCTGACTATATTGGACCAAAAACTTGTCCGCTGACAGCAGTTTCTTCACCACTGCAAATGCGGCTGCTTCAGCTCTGCCCCAGGACCACTTGGTGTGTTTGCTGAGAAGCTGATGCAAAGGCTCAGAAACCTTTTTGCTTGAGAACTGTAGAAGTTAAGGAGCCCGAGGAACACCTGCAGTTCGCTCTGATTGCGAGGTGTAAGGGCGTCCTGGATTGCCTTAATGTTTTTGTTGGTCGGGTGAATCCCAGAGCCGTCGAAGAGGTACCTTAGGAATTCAACCCTTTGCATGTTAATTTGGCATTTTTCTTTTTTGTGGCGGAGGCCTTTGTCTCTGATCCTGGCCAGAACAGTTCCTAATCTTTTAAATAATTATGCCTTATTTGCAGCCGATGCCAATATGTCATCAAAATAGGGGACGACTCCTAGAATCCCCTGCAACAGCCGTTCCATGACGCTTTGGAACAGTCCAGGGGCGATACAAACTCCGAATTGAAGGTGGGTGCATTTGAATGCACCCCTGTGCGTCACATGGTTTGGGCCTCCGCTGTAACAACATCTACAGGCAACTGCTGGTATGCCTGCGCCATATCTAATTTTGCAAAAACTTTTCCAGGGCCTAATGAGTGTAATAAATGCTGTACAATGGGTACAGGATAAGCGCTTTGCTGCAAAGCTTTGTTTATCGTGCACTTATAATCCATGCAGATGCGGACAGACCTGTCAGGCTTAACTGGTGTTAATATAGGGGTCTCCCAGCACGCATGATCAACCGGATCTAGGATTCTCTGGCCAATCAATTTGTCTAGTTCCAAATCAATTTTAGGGTGGAGAGCGAAAGGTCCTCGCCTGGGTTTTAGCCTGATGGGGGCTACATTGGGGTCCAAGTTAAAAGATATTGGAGTCCCCTCATACTTACCTAGACCGGTGCTGAAGATGTCCTCAAACTCCTTAAGGAATTCCTCAGTGCCTTCATCTCGGATGGCGTTGATTCTGGTCACTTCTAGGCCCAGGGCTTCAAACCAGTCAAGCCCCAGGAGGCTCTGTAGGTCTCCGTTGACTACCGTCACTGGTAGCTGGCCGCAGAAGGTATTGAACCTCACCCAGAAGGTCCCCTGGCCCACGATGAGGACTCGGTTCCCCTGGTAGTCGTGAAGGCAAATGTCTGGAACCCGCAGCTGATGCTTTTTAAGTATAGGGATTGCCTGTTTGAGCACTGCCCAAGGCATTATGGTCAAGGATGACCCCGTATCAATCTCCATATTGCATGGAGAGTCCTCAATGAGGACTGTGACTTTCAGCTTTTTTGGCCGCTTCGTGCAGACTTGGCCTATGGAGGTGTGGTAGGTGACTCTGGTGTCACCTTCTGTTCGCCATGGTGGCGGCTGCCATGCCCCTTGGTTGGGCCTCTGCTGGTGGTTAGGTATGCTTTTGGGCTCCCAGGTTGTAGTGGGCGATCGCTTCTGCAGACCTTGGTAATGTGCCCCTTGTGTTCGCAGCGTTGACAGATGGCATTGTGTTCTGAGATGGTTTCTTCCGCAGCCGGCGCAAGGCAGGAAACACAGTTCAAATTTTTGCGCCGGCTTGATGTGATCACTGCGCATGCGGTAGCTGTCATCTTCGCTCTCCGAACCTTCAGGCTCTGTGGCCTCACAATGTATACCTGTGCTCTTCCACGTGCTCTTTGGACTATTTTGGTGCTGCAGGGTTTCCTTGCTTTAATTGAAGACTCAGTAGCCCTGGCTTCATCTAGGGCAATTTGGAGAGTAACATTAGTTTTTGCTAATAACCTCCTCTGCAGGCCAATGTCCCTAACACCGCATATGATGCGGTCAAGTAGTAGTTCATCAAGATCTCTAAACTCGCAGTACGCTGCGGCCTTTCTGAGTGCCGCAACGTATTCGTTGATGGATTCCCCTTCTTTTTGGTTACGGATGTTGAATTCATGCCTCCAGGCGTATTTAGATGGTCTGGGAGCGTAGTGTGTCCTCAGTGTCTGTTGTAGAATCAACCAAGCCACCGATTGGAGTGGCGTTGGCTCGGACAAATCCTTCGCCATCTTAAACACCTCTGGTCTGCAGTAGCTCAGGAACATATTCTTTTTCCGGCCTTCAGAAAGGCCCATGAGGTCGTTGGCTTCGAGGAAGCAATCGAACCTCATCATGTAGGATTCCCAGTGTTCGGTGGCTGGGTTGTACAGAGTCGGTGGGGCGTGCGTTGTCATTTGGTGTTCCTGAGCGCGTTTGAATTTTCTGCTCAAAGTTGGCTGCTCGATGCTGCACCATGCTCCGGGCTGGATTGACTTGCTGGATTGTCATGCTCTTTTTGTCTGCCTAGTTGCCTTCCAATCCCATCCTCGTCACCAGTATTAGATCGGGTGAATGAAGGCACACTCAGGCTTCAGAGTAACAAATAGTTCTTTATTAGCACAAGTCAACTATGTACAATCCAGTGAAGATTCAGTCTGACAGCAGCCCTTTTATAGGGAGCTGTCAGACCCTTCAACCAATCAGATTGAATCTCTGTTCCCACCAGAACAGAGGACCTTGATGTAAACCATTACCAATGTTTCTACTATCTAACAGTCTCCAACTAGCAACTTGTGGAGCAGGGCCCCTGATGGCTACCAGAGATTCCTGGATTACAATTGCTACCCTTCCTCCCCTGCCCTGGGGTCTCAGCTCGTGCCAAACCCTAAATCTAGTTCGGCATATTTCCGAGAGGGCCACCTCTCACCAGGCCCAGCCAGATCTTGTAAATACATGTCAGATGAAAGCAATTGTAGGAACAAGATGTTTCTCTTCAAGCAATTACCGATTTTTGGCAGTTATTAACTCAGTTAGTATACTTTTTACATACATCTACTGGGTAGTGTGTGGAGTTTCTAGGATTAGTTTCAACTAGAATTGATAATCCAAGATTTAAAAGTTGAGCTTTGCAGAGGATTTTTATCCCAGGAGGGAGGGGATCATTTTAAATTCAAGTTATCTGTCTGTACTGTATAGTGATAAATACAGAACATGAGGAGTAATAAGTTTAATTGCATTTAATTACATTAAATTATAATCATTTTAAAATCATAAAATCAAACTTGAAAGCAAATCAAATTTTGTTAGCTTTCTGACTCTGCCCATTTCTTCCTCCCAGGTGTGTCTATGTTTTGGAGTACAGTATGCCCTTAGCAACTACAGTCCATGGCATTGCTCATCCCTATTCTCCCTGTGAAAGGTGTAACAGTAATGGGTCTCAGCCATATGTTTAAAATGGTAAAGTTCTAACTGTTGATTGTAAGTTGTTTTTAAAGTGCCGAATTTTTTATGATTTCAGTCCTTGAAAAATGCAACATTATAAATGTGTAAAAAAAAAACTTTTACTTGAAATAAGAGAGTAGATTGAAAGATAGAAATATAAATTATTATTGTGTAAGAACTCCTTTCTACTGAACACCATTCTGGAAAGGCTAATAAACTGGCACAATAACAATAAAAAATATTTTGAGTAAACAATAGCAGGCTAATGCACCATGAATGCAATTTTAGAAGGATTATCAGAAACTAGAATACCTGTAATATACATTTCATCTTAGTATAGTCCTTTTATTTGTTCAGATTGATTTAATGCAATGTGTGGATGACAATTATTTCATAATTTAGTCCTATTATAATTTTTTTTTACTGGATTCACACATTACACTCCACCTTATTACATGACTTTAGCTTAGTGTGTTTTCTGAATCCAATACTTATGGCTTAGCAAACAATCCCTGGCTTAACCTGGTGTCCTCATTCATCACTGGATTTCATTATTAAGAAGCCTTAGTCTTTTTATCCTCTGACATTTCACATTGATAGTAAACATTAAGCTCCATCTGGTGCCAGCAATGGGTAGGTCATTTATCCATTTGAATAGTGTCAGATGATGCAGAAACCAAAATCAGCTCTGGTTTGCTGTTGACTTGTTATTTTAGATAGTATCCTAGAACCTTTGTGGTGTCTAACATGGCTCAGGACCTAGTTACCTGCGGGATCGTATTCTGCCCCATACATCCCTACGACCCATCCGCTCGCACAGAGAGGGACTTCTCCAGGTGCCGTCCACCAGACAGTGCCATGGGGCGGCGCCTAGGAGCAGAGCCTTCTCTGTGGCGGGCCCAGCCCTGTGGAATGACCTTCCCCCGGATATTAGGACCACTACTGACCTCCGCTCCTTCCGTGTTAAGCTCAAGACCCACCTTTTCCAAATAGCTGGCCTGGCTCAACCTTAACTTCGTAACGCTCCTGATGGGTTTTTTAATTTAGTAATTTTATTTAAGGGGATTTTAAATTGCGTTTTTAATTGTCTTTCACTTATAAGTCAACTCTCCTCCATGCACATATGTATATGTCTCTGTTCTTTTTGTATATATGTTTGTCTTATGTGTATTTTTATCCGTTTTGATTGTACGCCGCCCCGAGTCCTTCGGGAGAGGGTTGCGGCTAATCAAATAAAATTATTATTATTATTATTGTGCTAGCCAATACTTCTTGTTTGCTTGCTTTTTAAATTAAATTTGCTTTTTTTGTAAAAAAAAAACCTTATTTGTATTACAAAAGGGAAAGAAAACTTATTAGACAGCACAGCAATGCAAAAAGCATAAATTGCACAACATACAAGTAGATCCATTCATTCAAGAATTCTAAAATTGTAGTCATTTATATGAGAAAGAAATTAATTAGTGGAACCACTTGCCTCCAGAAGTTGTGGGCGCTTCATCATTGAAGTGTTATAGGCAGGGGTCCCAGGCCTTGAGCCATTTGGACCCAGGATCCGGAAGTGGTGGGCAAATGTGCACACGTGCATCTCCACTTATGTGAGTAATGCTCAAGTGCGTGAGTATTCTCTCCCTCCCCCCTCCCCCCCCGGCCGGGCTGCAAAGTTGGCAAGGTTGGGGAACTCTGGTATAGGGTTTCCTGCTTGAGCAGCGGGTTGAATTAGAAGACCTCCGAAGTCCCTCCCAACTCTGTTCTCCATATTCTGAAAGAAGCTTCACTTTTCATCAATGAAATTTCAAATAACCTTGCAATGGTAATTTTTCCTGAGCCAAGATACACCCACCGTGGAACTCTTGAGTGAATTCCAAGTCCCATTCTGTTAGATACTTGTTCTAACTACAGTGGTTGGTTGAAGGGTCTGACAGCTCTCTGTAAAAGGGCTGCTGTCAGCGGCAACCTTCCCATTGTGGGCCAAGGCACCTTCCAGGTGAAGTTCAAGCAGTTCAGCGGGAAACTCCCAGTGACAGTGGTCAGCGGCAACCTGCAGAGCCTCCTAGGACTAGATTGGTTCCAAGCCCTGGGCCTAGAGGTGACCGGTATCAATGCTTTGAAAGACGATGGCGCTGAAGCCATCTTTAAGAAGTTCGAGGATGTCTTCGGCACTGGTTTGGGTAAGTATGTGGGGACTCCAATTTCCTTTAGTTTGGACCCCAATGTAGCCCCAATAAGGCTAAAACCCAGGAGAGTACCTTTTGCTCTCCGCCCCAAAATTGACAGGAAAATTGACAAGCTCGGACCACAAGCCATTGTTGGGCTTACTGGCTGGGGACCGACCTACCCCAGTGTCATCATCACTCCGCATGACCAGATGGACCGCCTTCCTAACTGCCTACCCCTAGCGTCTCATCCACCGACCAGGCTCCACTTTGGGGCATCTGACGCTCTAAGCCCCTGCCCGCTGCCTGAACTTCTCGCTGACCCTACCCCTGAGACGCCAGTCCTCCTCATTGACTGCCTGGAGACTGGGCCTGTCTCGTCCAGTCTCGCCTATCTCGTCCAGTGACATTGCTCGTAACTCTGCAAAGGACTCCACCATCAAACAAATTTTGAACTGGGTGTGGAGGGGGTGGCCCAAGGGGCCTGTTGGGGCTGATTTCAAAATGTATTTTTCCAAATGCGTTGAGTTATCAGTTGCAAATGGCTGATTACTGTGGGGGGACCGGATTGTTGTTCCACCCAAACTCTGCATTGCAGTATTAGAGGCTTTACACGTAGGGCATCCTGGAATTGTCAGGATGAAATCTTTGGCTAGGAGTTATGTGTGGTGGCCTAACATGGACAGGGAGATCGAAGAATGGGTGGCTACCTGCACACCGTGCCAGTAGTCCAGACCAGCTCCCCCAGAGGCACCCACTAAGGAGTGGGAGCGACCTCAAGCACCATGGTCTAGGGTGCACATTGATTTTGCTGGCCCAGTTCATGGCCAGACATTCCTCGTAGTTGTGGACGCCTACCCTGTGGTTAGAGGTAGTCTTGATGACCTCCACTATGGCAGAAGCGGTCATCAAGGTGCTACGGAGACTTTTCTCCACGCACGGTCTGCCTGACATCTTGGTCTCTGACAACGGGCCCCAATTCATGGCCAGGCATTTTGAGACCTTCCTAGCAGCTCAGGGAATCAGGCATGCCCTGGTTGCTCCATTCCATCCAGCCTCCAATGGTCAGGTGAAGAGAATGGTGAGATCTGCAAAAGAGGCCCTCTCTAGGATGGGCCCAGGAGATTGGCAAACATGGGTTGACCACTATTTGCTAATTCAGCACATCACACCCAGTGCCACTACAGAGAGAAGCCCCTCCAAGCTTCTCATGGGTCACCAGCTAAGGTCCCACTTAGACTGGCTACACCCCACTTATTCTGCCTCATAGCCCCACAAGACTCCACAAGCAAGATTCTGACATTTAGCGTAGGGGATTCGGTATATGCCCACAACTACGCCGGGGGAACTCTGTGGATTCCTGCCATGGTGATAGGCATCACCGCCTCTCGCTCTTACCTCCTAGAGCTCAAGGGCGGTAGGAATTGGAGAAGGCATATTGACCAACTCCGTAGCCGCCTCTCCAACTCCACTCTTAGACAACCAGAGGTAACTCCTGCCCAAGTTAGCCAAAGCCCTACCCAAATGGAGCAAACACTCACTCCTTCCATGGCCAGCTCAAGCCCGAGGGTACTGGGAAACTTATCTGGTTATGTTGCAGGCCCGCAGTGAGCTCTGAGCGAACCACCTCTAGAAGCCCCAGCTGCGGCCTGTGAAAGATTCCAGGAGCTTCCACCAAGCGAAGCTGCAGAGCAAACAGGTCCGTCTGACCTGTCCAAGGAAACCCCGCCTACTGAACTGCGCAGGTCAGGTAGAGCTACCCCAAAGTCCGCCTACCTGCGTGACTGTGTAACAAGTAGGATTGTTCCATCCAAGAGGGGAGGGGTGTTAGATACTTGTTCTAACTACAGTGGTTTCCATCAAGATCCTCTGTTCCGGCGGGAACAGAGGTTTAAACCTATTGGACGAAGGGTCTGACAACTCCCTATAAAAGGGCTGCTGTCAGACTCAACCTTCGCTGGATTGTTCTCACTTGTTGTACTTAATAAAGAGCTGTTGTTACCGTTAAGCCTGTGTGTGCCTATCCATTACCCAATCTAACACATTCATTTAAATAGGATTTCATAAGTTCATTATGCAAAGTGCACATGATCCAAAGCCATGTTTCTTACTCATAGTAACTATTATTTACAACGTGTTATTATAGATCACAGGCAGATTCTCTCATAGCACTTCTATGCTGCAGATGTAAATTATTTCCAATTATCCCAGAATCTGTCATTTCCCTTTCCACTATGGGATTTAGGTTGACTTTTACATGAACTTTTAATCCTAAATAACACAGATACTATTACGAAAACTTGAATGAGGATGCCTTTCTGGAAAATTATCTGAATGCTATATTCAGTAGTGAATAAAGTGGCCCAAGTGCTATTGCTATTATAACCAACCAATGGGCACAAATGCTATGGGGAAATACACTAATCATGCCCATAGTTCCATTGCTAAGTGATTGTGACTTCTACTAGAAAAGTACCTTAGCCATGGAAATGAAAACTTTGAGCCAGTCATTGTCTTACTCAAATCTGCTGTTCTAGAATGATGTAGAAAAACTAGAGGAAGCAATGTTATGCATGTCTGAGCCATTACAATAGGTTTAGTTTATGGTCCAATGTAACATAGCAATCTAGAAAATTGAGGTTTTTTTTTAAAAAAATAAACCATGGATAAGTAAGTATATCATGCAGATGTTTTTTTTCAGTATGAGTGTTTCAATCAAAAGAGTGGATTCCCTAAGCAGACTAAGCTCTAAACATAGTTTCGGAATTGACTGGCCCTGCTGATGCAGCACTCTTAAGCCCAAACCATACAAATAAATGCCTCAGCGTATCCCATTTTAACCTTTTGGAAAATGGGGGGTTGGACTAGAAGACCTCCAAGGTCCTTTCCAACTCTGTTATTGTATTGTATTGTATTGTATTGTAAAACCTACCAGAATGTTTAAAGGACAACAACTTCCATTTATTTTATTAGAAAACTAATTGTATCATGTAGGGCAGTGGTTCCCAAAGTGGGCGCTACCACCCCCTAGGGGGTGGTGAGATGGCTTAGGGGGGCGGTAAGAGGCCAGGGGGGCAGCAGGGGGGTGGTAAGAGGCAAGGGGGCGACAAAGGAGTGCTGGAGGTGGCCTCCTCTACCGAGCTATTCAGAACAAGTTTGCTCACTCACCCCCGCCCATCCAGAAGCTGCTCGATCGCTCGCTTCCCCCGCCCACTTGCACTATGCTAGCCCTGCCCACTCACTGATTGGCTGGCTCACCAATCACCCCGCCCGCCTCTAAGAGCCCTATCTAAACCCAATTAACTTTTTTTCTGCTTGGCTTTCTATAGATAGGGTTCTTAGAGGTGGGAGGGACGATTGGTGAGCCAGCCAATCAGTGAGAGCAGGGCTAGCATAGAGCGGAAAGGAGGAGAAAGCGAGTGATCAAAGGGAGGCCATTTCGCCTCCTTTCACTCCCACTTTGTCTTGATGAGGTCTCTGCAGCTGCGGGCGCGGACGGACGGAGGTAGCCAGAGTCGTGGGGAAGCCCGGGGGGTGGGCGAGCGAGAGAGCTGCCTAATCCTCCATTGCTCGCCCACCCGGGCCACTTTGGCTACCTCCGTCCGTCCACACCCGGAAGTTGCAGTGACCTCATCAAGACAAAGTGGGAGGCGAAGGGGCCTCGGTGCCCTGCCTGATCCTCCTTCACTCGCTCGCTATTTTGCCTGCATGGGGTGCCTTGGCAGAAGCCCTTTGCTGGCAGCCAGACCTCCCCTCCCCGGGGGGACAGCACATCCATGATCACCGTCCCAGTAACGCTGCGGCCACTCGGCCTGCAAAGAGAGGGAGGGAGTAAGTGAAGGGTGAGGGAGAGCAGCAGGGGCTCTCTGCAGGGGCTCTGCATTCTCCCCCCCAACCAGAGCCTTCCCAGAGGAGGTGGGGCTGGAGAAATGTGGAGCAGGGAGGTGCTGTCTGTGGTGGGACTAGATGACCTCTGGGGATCCCAACCAGACCTGACTCTGGAGACCAGAAGCAAGCAAACACACACACACACACACACACAGCAAAAGTGTCTGATTTTGAATCTAATCCTCCCTAGTGCTTGGGGAAAAAATAAGAGGAACATTTGGATATACATTTTGAATTAACTTGGAAAGAAAATTGCTAAAATCACTTTTAGCTGTGTTTTGCATTAAGGATTCATGCAGTAGCATTTCTTGTTGAATTAGCAGAGTAATATTTACAACAGCCAGCTAAGATAGTTTTATCTGTCTTATAATGTGCGTGGGTAGAGGACTTAGGCATAAGTGCAATGTTTGCCTGTGATTATATAATAAATTCACAGCTTATACATTTGAATTAGATGTTTTTCAATTCATGTTTAACCTATACTTGATATACTTGTATTCAATACATAAGGTGTTAATTATGTCAATGGAAGAGATAGGAAACTGCATTAGTGATATATATGTTAATGCGTTGATTTGTACTAAAAATGTTTAGCTTAAAGAAGTTATAAGGAATCACAAATATGAGTGTGGAAAATGTAATGTAGTTGTGGATGACCATTTGCATGAGTTGTATTGGGAAAAATAAATTATTATTATTATTATTATTATTATTATTATTATTATTATTATTATTATTATTATTATTATTATTATACGATTGTATCACAGCGGCCAGTTGATTCGCCGGATTTGGCATTGATTACTAGTCGGGCCCCACCCAGGGGCCTAGGACGTCGTAACGTATTTTCGTAATATACGTGCAGATCCAAGCAGTGCAGCTTTTTGCATTTGACTGATGGTGATTTTGTCAAGTTTTAACTGTTTTAAATGTAATTCCAGTGCTTTTGGAATAGCACCCAGTGTGCCGATTACCACTGGAATTACCACTGCTGGTTTGTGCCATAATCGTTGGATTTCAATTTTTAAGTCCTGGTATTTCGCGACTTTTTCATGTTCCTTCTCCTCAACTCTGCTATCACCTGGTATTGCGATGTCTATGATTGTAACCTTCTTTTTCTCAACCAGTGTGATGTCTGGTGTGTTATGCGCTAGTACTTTGTCTGTTTGTATACGAAAATCCCACAGGATCTTGACCATCTGATTTTCGGTGACTTTTTCAGGCTTATGTTCCCACCAGTTTGTTGTTGTTTTAATATTATAATTTTTGCACAAATTCCAGTGGATCATTTGTGCTACTGAATTGTGCCGCAATTTATAATCAGTCTGCACGATTTTTTTACAGCAGCTGAGTATGTGGTCAACAGTTTCATCAACTTCTTTGCAAAGTCTGCATTTGGCATCATCAGAGGATTTTTCGATTTTGGCCTTAATGGCATTTGTTCGGATAGCTTGTTCTTGCGCAGCCAGGATTAGTGACTCTGTTTCTTTCTTTAATGTACCTGTTGTTAACCATAACCAAGTTTTTTCACTGTCCACTTTATCTTTTATTTTTTCCAGAAATTGACCATGTAAGGCTTTGTTCTGCCAACTCTCCATTCTTGATTTTATCACATCTTTTCTGTATTCTTGTTTCGTCTGTTGGGCCTTCAGTAGATTTTTGTTCTTTACTTCGATTAATAGATGTTCTTGACTTTCTTTTAAATAATCAGCTATTGCATGTTTTTCTTCTTCAACTATTTGCTTCACTTGTAATAATCCTCTGCCACCTGATTTTCGGGGCAGGTATAGTCTATCAGTGTCACCACGTGGATGTAAACTGTAGTGCATTGTCATTATTATTATTATTATTATTATTATTATTATTATTATTATTATTATTATTATTATTATTATTATTATTATTATTATTATTATTATTATATGATTTCCCAAAGAGGTAAAAGGCTGCATTTTGCTAGAGTTATTCTTCCAAACTGTTGAGGAGGGGGATTGGCTCCATTGCCTATATTTCCCTTTTCATCCCCATGGTTCGTTAGTGAAAATTATAACCCAAGAACATAGATCTGTTAAAATGTTCCCATTCTCACTTTCCATCTTGGGAATCCCTAGGTACCAGGCAATAATCTCATCAAATAATTCAAGCAAATGTTGGTGACATTGAGCTGAAGCCAAAGTTCAAGAAATTGTACCAAGAGTTTTAGTTACAGAAAGAAATTTCTGATCGCTATCCTGCACTATGGACAGTGGTTAAGAAGCTCCTTGTTGCATTTCCAACATCATATTTGGTGGAACATGGCTTCAGTGTGGTCTCCAAGCAAAGAAAATGACTCCAGATTACTGAATGTGGTGATTTAAGACTCCTGCTAAGTGACTTAAAACCAGACATTGGGAAACTGGTATCACTTCATCAAGCCCATCCATCACATTAAGAATTTATTGAACAGTGAAGTAGTTACTAAATTTTGCTAAGTTTCCTAAGTTACTAGTTACTAAGGTTCTTGATAAATGACTATCAGACTTTGAAAACCTGGTATCACTGGATCATGTTCAATAATTTTGTTGAATTAACTAACTACAAAGATTTTTAAATTGGATTTTGAATAAATGTGCAATTAATTGTTACAGTTTTGAATTTTACTGTTACTATCTTTATTCCTTCATGCAAATCACCCAGTCACATGACTCCCCAGCCACGCCCATCAAGCCACGCCCACAAAACCGGTCATTAAAAAAATTGAATTCCACCACTGGGTGGGGGGCACTGAGGATCAGTTTGTAGCACCAAGGGGGCGGTGGACTGAAAAAGTTTGGGAACCACTGATGTAGGGCCTGAAAAAGCAGTAAGTAAGCTATCTCCAGTGGATATGGATTTTAGCCACACAAAACTATCTTCTATGCACGCATACAGGACTCCAGAAGAAGACCGGAAGGCCTGGAGGAATGTTGTCCATGGGGTTGCAATGGGTCGGACACGACTTCGCAACTAACAACAACAACATGCACGCAAATAGCTGTAGCTGTGATGGTGATGCGCTTTACCAAATGAAGCCTAGAAAACAACATGGTACTTAATTACAGTGCAGTATACAATCAACAAAGGCCTATCCATCTAGAAAGCGTCAGAAGAGTGGAGAGGGGAATCCTGCCTTGCTACAGAGAACTAGACCAAATGTCAGGATTTTCCAGTTCATCTTCCTTCTACTGTCCTGATCATTTTCTATAGAGGGACAATCGAGAGCATCCTGTCATATTACATTACTGTCTGGTCTGGAAGCATTACTGCTTCAGACATGAAGGCGGTACAGAAAGTGTTGAAGATGGCAGAAAATTCTATCTATCCAAGACATAGCACATAAGTGATGCTTGAGCAGAGTCTGCAGGATGGTCTGGGATACTACACGTCCACTTCATGACCTGTTTTCCTTGTTACCTTCTGGGAGGAGACTTTGTGGTATCCAAAGCAGAACATCTGGATGCAGACAAGTTTTGTTCCATATAGGAACAATCTTGTGAACTCTCAAGTTTCCTCTTTCCATGAAGAATTCAAAATGGACAGTGATTAATATACAGACAGACAGACAGAGCAGGTGTATATTTATGTGTGTATATAGTGTTGGAAGAAATGTCGATCTGGGTTCAGGTCCAAGTGGGGAGAAAGACACTGGAAACAATGGTGGCTGTTTGGAAAAATGGTTTTAATGGTGGACAGAAATAAATGGCTTGAGGTCCTGGGCAAAAATGGGAAGAGATGCCGAGAGTGCCTGGGTTTTATGCCCTCTCTGGCTTTTGAATTTGAGCTTGTATTCTGATTGGTTGTCAGGTTCCCATGGGGCCATGCAGGGGCAACTCTGTAGGCCAGCGATGGCGAACCTTTTTTGGCTCGCGTGCCATAAGTGGGGGGAGCGCAGGGGGGTTGTGTGTGGGCGTGCCGCACCCATAATGCAATGTGTGACCCCCAGTGCACATGTGCGGACTACAGGCGCTCGCCCCCATTTTTACATGCTTTTTTTGTCCTCCCCAGGCTCCAGAGGCTTTATAGGAGCCTAAGGAGGGTGAAAACAGCCTCCCACGCCCCCCTGGATGCTTCCTGAGGTGTCAGGGAAGCCTCCCGACAGTCCCTGAAGCCTTCGGAGCGCTCAAAACGATCCTCTGAGCAAACCGGAAGTGACTTACGGTTTGCTCGGAGGGTCATTTTGAGCGCTCCGAAGGCTTCAGGGACCGTCCGGAGGCTTCCCTGACGTCTTCGGAGCACTAAAAACGACCCTCCGAGCAAACCGGAAGTCACTTCCGGTTTGCTCGGAGGGTCGTTTTAAACGCTCCGAAGGCTTCAGGGACTGTCCGGAGGCTTCCCTGACGCCTTCGGAGCACTCAAAACGATCCTTGCCCTGAGTCCTTTGGAGAAGGGCGGCATATAAATCCAAATAAACCTAAATCCAAATCCAAACCTCCGAGCAAACCGGAAGTCACTTCCGGTTTGCTCAGAGGGTCGTTTTAAATGCTCCGAAGGCTTCAGGGACTGTCCGGAGGCTTCCCTGACGCCTCTGGAGGGCGTCCAGGGGGGGCGGGGGAGGCTGTTTTCGCCCTCCCCAGGCTCCTATAAAGCCTCTGGAGCCTGGGGAGGGCGAAAAATGGCTTTTAAAAAGGGTGAACTCAGTTGGCCAGCGCGCGCATGTGCGCCGGCCAACTGACAGGGCAGCACCTCGCGTACCCTGACAAATGGCTCCGCGTGCCACCTGTGGCACATGTGCCATAGGTTCGCCATCACTGCTGTAGGCTGTCCTGAGTCCCAAGCTTGGTTGACTCTTGCTGGGTGATGATGTAATGAAAGGGCTTTGGGATTCCTATTATGGCTCCACCTGAAGGAGGTAGATCTTTGTTATGTAGAATAGACTGACCTATGGACAAAGGTGGGGGGCTGAGTTTCTGCCTCTCTTTTAGGGGAAGTATTCTGCCCTTTATTCTGCCTATTTCCTAAAATAATTCATTTTCCTAGGGGAGGGTGCTAACTTCCTACAATAGCATGTGTACTATAAGTGTTATGTATTTGTTTGGGTAGATATACACTTTCTCTTGAGAGCAGGCAACATAATTTCATTTTTAATGTGGGGCGGTGTGCTCGCAGTAAAAAAAAAAGAAAGACAAAGTTATCTTGTCTTATCCAAGCTGGAGTACCAATGTGTTGGATTTAAGAAACGAGTCCTTAAAGCCCTCTTGAGTTCTGGGTTGAACTCAAATGGGAATGCTGAAAACAAAAGGACTTTTCCCTGCATCCACAGCACTCTTGCTGTTTTTTGCATTCCATCAAAAGGGAGAGGACAGAGGACCTTGCAACATCTTCCCTTTGTACCACATTGTTTTAGAAACTTCCTTTCCTCGGCGCAACTGTACCTCAGTCCCCTCCTTTCGCTCCATCCCTCCCCCCCTCATTGCTTCCATTTGGACTCTTCCATTTCCCTCCTTTCGAGTCGCTGTGGACTTTCCCACCGAGGGTGGGGGAGGCGGTGGCCCCGAAGAGACGTGCGTCATGCGGTCTTTCTTCCTCCGGAGTCGGGGCTAGGAAGCGACACCAGCCGCGTCTTAAACTGAGGGCGAGGGGAGCTCGGCCGGTTGTAGCAGAGACTGACTGCGGAGGCAGAGGCAGCCGCCGGTGCAGCCCTGCCGAGCGCCATGTCGCTGCAGAAGCCGGCCGAGGGCGGAAGCGGAGGATTGGCGGATTCCCCGGGGGCGGAGGAAGCCGAAGACGGCTCGCCCAGTCCGTCCTTGCCGCCGCCGGTGTTGCCCTGGGATCGCTTCTCGGCCTGGCTGCACTGCGTGTGCGTGGTGGGCTTTGATCTGGAGCTCGGCCAAGCTGTGGAGGTGGGTGGCGCGGCGCGGAGAAGGCTAGGTCCGCTATGCCGCCCGCCCAAGCCGGTCCTCGGCAGGAGCCAGGAGTCGCCCTGCTCTGCGGAGAAGCGGCGGCGCTTCTTTTGCCGAAGGTCGCCCGGGGAAGAAACCCAGGAGCAGGAAGCCTTTCCTGCCTTGGGCTTTTATTAGGAGGTGCGGACCGCTGAGACGGCGCCGAACGGGTCTTGGTGCGTTGCAGAGGCCAGGCATCCCGAAAGCCAGGAGGGAGGGAAGGGAAGACTCTCTCTTCTCCGTTTCGGTGTGCACCAAACAACTAGCGCCAGAATTCCGCAGCGTTTTTCCAATCTGCAGCACTGAAAAGAGCAGCCAGGACCGCCACCACCTCTTCGTTATAGAGTTAAGCAGGAGGGGGAGGGGGGGCGGAAAAACCTTGTTGAATGATAAGGAACCCTTCTGTCTGGAGTCTTTTAAGACAAGCGGTGTTTTCATACAGCCTGGAAAATAAACACACCGGTATATTTCGAGGGAAAAAAACCCTTTCAAATAGATTTGCCTGTTGGTTTCATTTCTCCCCTTCTAAAGAGCTCTAGGTTGCCTATGGCAATTTAGGGAATGATTTATTGATATGGGTTTTTTTTTGTCCAAATGTGTTCAGAATGGCTGTAGTTTTTAGAGACATCCCTGAAAAATGTAGGAACCTGCATGAACAATCCCACATGTTGCATTTCATTTCTGATTGGTTATTCCACAATTTAGGCTTACTTAGTAGCACAGAACAGAGCAGAACTCTTTATTGGCCAAGTGTGATTGGACATACAAAGAATTTGTCTTTGGTGCATAGGCTCTCAGTGTACATAAAAAGACGAGATACATTCATCAAGAATCATAAGGTACAACACTTAATGATAGTCATAGGGTACAAATAATCAATCAGGAAACAATATTAATATAAATCGTAAGGATGCAAGCAACAAAGTTAGTCTTGCAGTCATAAGTGGGAGGAGATGGGTGATAGGAACAAAGAAAACTAATATTAATAGTAATGCAGCCTTCTTGAGTAGTTTGACAGTGGTGAGGGAATTATTTGTTTAGCAGAATGATGGTGTTTGGGAAAAATCTGTTCTTGTGCCTAGTTGTCTTGGTGTGCAGTGCTCTATAGTGTCATTCTGAGGGTAGGAGTTGAAACAATTTATGTCCAGGATGTGAGGGGTCTGTAAATATTTTCTCGGCCCTCTTTTTGACTCATGCAGTGTACAGGTCCTCAATGGAAGGCAGGTTGGCAGTAATTGTTTTTTTTTCTGCAGTTCTGATTATCCTCTGAAGTCTGTGTCTGTCTTGTTGGGTTGCAGAACCAAACCAGATAGTTATAGAGGTGCAGATGGCAGACTCAATAATTCCTCTGTAGGAAATTTGGTATAAATTCTAAATGGTGATCAGGAAAGGAAGTTTAGAAACTTTGTTATGTATGAAAGCTTATAATATATATTTTTTAAAAAGAGTAAGTTAAATTTAGTTAAACTAAGACCAAAAAAATTAATAATGAAATGATGACGGATATTGTTAAATAAATGATTGATAATAATGTAATATTTGTATTGACATGATAAAAGGGAAATTGGATATGAATGATAAAGAGTGATTAAGAAAGGAGGTTTAGAAACTTTGTTATTAAACATAATTAATTTTTATTTAGAAAGTGTTATAAAGATGTAATGTTGCTGGATGATATTGAAAATAGATAACGAATGCCATCATGTGATTTTGCTTTAAATTTTGGAATATTTTATATAAAGGGACGTAAAAACAATTATAGTCATATGAAGATTGAGGTATGATGATAGTAATATATATAAATATATTTGATTTAAAATCTATAACTTGATATGAATTGTAGGTGATGACTGTGGAAGGGATGCACGAAAGCTCTTTGTAACCAGTTGACACACTTTTTACAATTTGTAATGGAAGATATTTTTGTGGTGGTTGTTGTGTTTTGTCTTTGTGTTTATTCAAAAATAAAAAAAATATATTAAAAAAAAATTCCTCTGTAGAACTGTTATCAGCAGCTCCTTGGGCAGTTTGAGCTTCCTGAGTTAGTAAGCCTTCCAGATATGAAGACATGTTTATGTTTAATTAAATTCCCAGGACAAGCAGTGCAATCACAGGGGCAACAGTTTGCAGGTCTTGCTTTTCTTGTTATGACTGCACGGTGCCTTCGAGCATTCATACCATACGTTAAGGGATAAGACTAGCCAATGAAGAATGGAATAGAATTAGACAGAAAAATGGAAGATAATCTGGGATTTAAATGAAATATACAATTGCAAATGAATTGCCTAGAAGCCACATTGAAAGTATAACATTCAGTATGTTGCTACTTGTATTAAGCTAATATTTGTGATTTATACTGGGTTTTGTATTTCAAATAGTATAATTGAGGATGTGGCAGGAGTTGAATATGAATCAGCTTTAATCAGGCCTGTTAATTTCCATACTAAATTTACTAAACATGAGTTTGCTCTGGATTGACTTAGCTGGAAATAAAACTACGGTTTTTGTTGTTAAAAAGGAATAGGGATAAAGGCTAATTTTATTCAATGCAGCATAGTGTTGATAAATTTAGACTGACATTTAATATATCATTAAACTTACCATTCTTATTTGCCCTGGTCTCTACTTATGAAATGTCCCCATAGATCTATGTTACAAATTGAAAACTCTATACAGTTTTCTCACACTGTATCACTTTTGTAGTATTGTGGTGTTTCCTAACCTGATACCCTTAGAAGATTTCAATTGCTATAATTTTCAACCATACAGTAAATAGATTAGTTAGCCCCATTTTTATTTGTTTTGTATAAACAAATCCCAGCCCACTGTTAAGTATTAGCTCTGAGAGCTGTTAGATGAAAAACGACTTGTGACATGTATTTACTAAATAAATCATAAGTTTGAATTTAATGAAATTATAAGCATCTTGTGATTACAAGTCACAATCTCATAACAAGTCTTTTTTTCCTCAACAATATTCATTAATCCAGTTTTTGGGCATTAAGCCTAGGACCCAAGTTGGTGAGCTTTTGGATTTGATGAGCAGATTTGGAATTTTCCATACATATTATAGCAAGTTCAGAAGTCTAATCGGTTAAGTTGATCGAGCCATTCCCTTAATCCTCTTAATTTCCTCAACTTGCTTTTGCTTTCCTTAAGGACAAGATGGCACAAAAAGAGCACTTCTCCAGCTTGTCCCTCCCCCCCCCATTAAAAATACCAGTTTGAAGCCCAAGTAAGAGTAAAAGACATTTTTATAAATCAAAAGAATGCTATAGGTTTAATATAAAAAGTTTGGCAGTTTCTCACTTCTTTTCAAATGCTATAATAATTAAGGTGAAGTATTGATCTGTGTTAGGAAGCCAGTGAAAATAGGTTATAAAATCTGTTAAGCATGTCATGTCTTTATTTGACATTATTGTTGGAACTGCTTGGGCAAATATTAGTTTGGAAAAGTTTTATTGGATGCATATGGTGTTGAATATATAGTCTCTTTGAATTAGGAATATAGGTTAGCAGTTGTGTGCTACTTTTTGGTAATAACCAGGGCCCAGTCATATTGATACCTGGTCCTGTGTACTATGTGATAAATTAATAGAATACTTTCTTTTCTCGACTGATGAAAATTCTCGTTTACAGGTTATATATCCACAGCATTCAAAACTTACGGATAAAGAGGTGAGTAAAACCATTAAGAAGACATTTATAAAATATATTTTCCCCTCCAAAATGTAACTTTTATTTTTCTCCCCTAGAAAACCAATATTTGCTATTTGTCTTTCCCAGATTCCAATTCAGGTAATCAGATATGTATGTTACTTACATATATATTGGTATAAAATATTTCTGTTTAGCTGGAACTGTGCAATAACTATTTTTGTTTTATCTTTATTTCAGAGTTTTATGAAGTGAAGTATGAGGGATAAGAAATACCCTTTTATCTGAGTGTTTCACAGACAGTCAACATCTAGGAAGCTGTTGTGTAGAAGGTGTAATTGGATGTCAGAACTATGTAAAATATTTGGAAGAGGATTTTCTCCACAACTGCTTGTAGTATTCAGAAGGCTACATTTCTTAAAAGTTCAGGGTCACAGCTTGGAAGCCTTTTCTAGCAGAAATGCCTTCTGTACATGCATATTTCAGACCTGGAAATGCTGAGCTTCTAAGAAATGGGGCAGCCTAAATACTCCCAGCAGGAAATTTTGACAAATATTTTGCTTGCTCCAGAAACTTCCTCTCAATGCTTCACAAAGTCCTACTAATATTCACAATAGGCTTAAGACATACATTGTACTAAGCCATAAAGTTATTTGATTTTTTGTAATATTGCATATTATGAGAAGCAGTTTAGGTAGTAAACTATAATGTAGCATGTTGTGCCAATCCAGCCAGCTTTAATCTAGTCAGTAATTGTGGTTAAGCAAACTGTAATTTAACATTGAGTGTAAACCCAACCGTACCAATGCAGAGTTGCAAAAAGAAGCATCCAGAAGAGGGTCAATAATATCAAAATGGTGGGGACAATGTGACAATCAAAGCCTTACTCCTTCTTAATGTATTTCATTAATGTCAAAAGGATCAAAAGGGGTGGGGCTTCAACTGCACTTTTGCACCTGTCATTTTGATTTCATTGATACCTCCCCTCCAATACATGCACTGCAAATGTCCTAGACACAAAGATTGCATGTAAAATCCTATATGTACCTATTTAGAAGCAAGTCCCATTGAAATCTGAGAGATTTGCTCCTAAATAATGTGCACAGTATAGTACTGAAAACTTTTTATATCCATTCAATAAAATAATTTCAGTTTGCACTGAGGGTAAGAGTTTTGCAGATACCTTGATTAGATGATTAGAAATCACTTAGCAATAACTTAAAATTGCATGCTTGTAGTGCAGGTGAAAAAAAATTCTTGAAGTATTTGGAGAGGTTGAACCTGGAATTTTACATGAGGAATTGTAGTTGATGGCTCTAACTGATTACAGATTTTAACTGTGAGATTATTCAATATTTTGTTTGATAAACTTCTTAATTTTCATTTTAGAAATTTTATATATATTCAAAGTACGTAGTGTTTGCTTGGTGCTTGAACTATCTTAAGATGATTATACTGTTTTGAGGGCAACACATAACGTTACAAATGATAATTAAGAATGTGGGCATCCATGGGAAACAAATGGGAAGAAACAAATTACATGTTTGTAATCACTCAAATGCTGTCAGTCATCAGAACAGGCACCTGTGTCATTTTGGCATAATCATAGTTAACTGGATACCAGCAGCTAAGAATATTTTGCAATATTCAAAAGGATTCAGATTAATCCCTAGCCTAGAGCAGTAGTTTAAATTGGGACCTAAGCATGAGGTTACTTAAATAAATCTGTTTATAAATTACTGAATGTATTAAAATGTTTTTAAATAAATGTAAAATACTTGCCAGTTGTAACAAAAGCTTTAGATGTTTTCCTGGAATATAGATTACAGGGTTTCTATTTTTGCCAGCAATTTGGTAAATATTTTTAGGCTATTTTTAATTGTTCAAAAATAAAAATAATCTTTATTACCATTATTGGGAAAACAATAGTAAAATATCTAAGGAAAAAGCCTAGAATATGCTTGAGAGGGTTTGGCTTGCCTTGGACTCCCAAGTATGTAAAAATGTTCCATCACAAAAAGTTTCAAAGTAAGAGTGCAAGAATTAATTATTTTGTATGAATATTCCTATGCAAATATTCTGCCTTGGTCAGGCTATGTTGCAATTAGTTACTGGTATTTAGACTATATGTTATTTGAGAGAAAGATTTTTTTCATGTAGTCCATTTACCAGAAATAGTTTTGATTGAATTTGATTTTTAGATTAAAATTGGTTACTCAAATATGTTGGATAATGGTCAATTTGAATGACAATTATTTAATGAAGTTTCAAGAATATTTCATCAAATTATGTAACTCCCCACTGCTTCTCATCTTACCTTACCTAGGTATTTATGAAGATAATTTAAATTATTTCTGCCTTGTGAAATTTTTAAAATAATTATTTCTATTATGAATCAAATTTGTTTATTACGTTTAGATGCTGCCCATCTCAATATCTTAAGATTTTTTTTATTAACAGTTTTAGTGAAATGTATTTTGTGGGGATCAGCTTGAGGCTAAAGAAAGAGAAAAGGACTGTTATTAGCTTATGTTTTTTAATTTATATGATTAGAATTTTACACGTGATTCTTAAATACTGAAATCTGTTCAGCCATCAGTTGTGTAAACCTTTTGTCGTGTGAATCTTGTTAACTTTGAATTTACATCACGAGCATTTGGGCGGAATATATTTATTTTTCTTGAAGTTTTTAGAATACTTAAAAAATACCTTGGTATTTTTTGACATTTCCATCTGGGGAAGTGTATATGGATTTCCAGTTTCATCTGGTTTGAAATGAAGTTGAAATCACATTAAAGTTAAAATGGTGCTTCCTACAAAGTGCTACCCTGAAATATTTTGATGTAAAGCTTGAATCTGCAATGATTTTAATTGGCAACTCAAATTCAGTTGCTGTTACAGGTTCTTGTTAAGTCATCTAGGCAGAAGGAGATGAGCAGTCATACAGCCCCACATCAGTAGTAGGCAGGACAATGGGGAAAAACAGTCAGTATTAGAGTAGCAGCAGTGATGATTGGCATTTGCTCTCTTTCTGCCAGTTTACTTGGGTCTTCTTTAAAAGCTAACTAACTCCAACAGGGCAGAAAAAGGGAACTCTACAGAAATCCAGCCTGAAGGTGCAAACCTGTATTCTCTTGGTAGCAGGGGTATCCACAGAGTGTTTTTTTTTAATGTGAGTTGCATCTAAAAACAGGCAAAGGTTTGATTACACTAGACTTCCTTTTACTGTAATCTGTAGACACCCCTTATTGGCAGAGGAAAAGAGGTACAATCTACAGCAACCATAGTATTTGTGTTAAATTCAACAAGAGAGGACAGCATCATACTTGGACTTTGTCAAGTAGAAAGTCTTCTAGGAGAAAATACCACTGTCTGCGTCTTGAGCCTTTCTCGAATGTAAGCACTGTAGGTTTGATTTCTACGCATGGAGTTACCTAGAACTGTGCTTGGCATTTAAGGAGCATTTAAACAAAAATTAATAATATTTGTTAGAAGCGCCTGCTAGTTACATGTACTCTTTTTAAAATATTATCATCTCAGTATAGTCCTTTGCTGTTTTTCTCCTCTTTCCTTTTTGGCTTAGGTTGCCTTGGAAACACACAATTTTGTTTTAGGTTTCGGCAGTCTTCTAGCAGAAAGCTTTCGTGGCACTGTTTGCTGGATCAGTTGGACAGAGATCTACCAATTCACTTAAAGGTTGGGAAAGTAGGATGTTTTATCTTGTCCAGGCTTGATAGTGTCTTTTGAATTCTAATTATTGTGATGGTATTTAATGGTAGAATTGTTAAGTTTTGTTCCTGATAAGAAATTGCTTAGTGTACTGTTGCATTGTCCTGCATCATGTGGCCAATAACTTTCAAAACTTTTAATGATGAACATATTAATTATCCTTTCTGCTGAAATACTAATAATTAAAACAGCTTTAATTGTGTCTACAAATGGAGGGTTTTTTTTGGGGGGGGTGATTATAATGCTGTTATATTCAGTTGTTTTAGATTTCAGGGAATCCTTTGTTCCTGAATTTTTCTTAGGATTCTGGGAATTATTGATCTCCAGTTGATCTCAGGACTTACCCAAGCCCTTCAGAGGCGGGCAAATTGTAATGGATAAAAGTTCAAAACACTTCCGTTTACTATTTAATAGCTACACATTAACATTTTAGTGCAGTACTGTATTCTCCAACGTTACATACAATTATGTAATTTACAATTATGTAAAAGCAATAAAGACTTGTGGTTCAAAAATGCCTACAGTGCAAATTAAATTGGGAGGAGGGGAAAGAAGCATTGCTTTTCCTTCATGGAAACTTATCATAAGTGACATAATAATGTCACAGATGGTAGATAATCTACGTAACAGTACTTGTTTGTCTTCTGTAAATATCAAAAATGTTGAGAAACAAAGTATATAAAATAAAAGTACCTCTTAATTCTTAACCAGTTTCTTAGCAACTATTCAGATTTATAATGGATTTCCCCTAAAGATATTATAACCCAGTTCCAAGTTTCCTAGACCCATTTTGGCACTTGACAACTGGCCTGCATTTTTGGCCATTTGCAGTGTCCCATGGTTCTGTGACTACAATTTACAATTCAGTTTTGCCCCAAGCTGGTGTTTACTTCCAGTTTACAGTAAAAATTCCCTGTAGTCAACAGTGAGTTTGTTTAATGACCACAGAATTCGTTTAAATACCACGGATTCATTTAATGACCATGGCAATTTGCTTAATGACTACTGAAAAAGGTGACCTGCTTTATGACTGTCGTGAATTATGACTAATGGGCAGGCTTCATTATGGTCATAAGTCAAGGACTATCTATAAAGGCTACTTGTGTAGGGAATGTTAGTTCCTTTAGGTTCTTAATTTTCATAGGCATGAGCTAGATGTGTGTGATGAAATGTTTACAGTGACCTCATGTCTGAAAATGTAAATATCCTGAATAATCCTCCTGTGATTTTAATAAAAGTTTCTTAAAGAACACCTGCTAAGTATACAGCATTACTCAGATTCAGTGTTTTGGGATGTTTTCTTTTTCTTTACAGAGGGATCCTGCATATTTTTATGGATATGTGTATTTTAGACAAGTACAAGACAAGACATTAAAACGTGGTTATTTTCAGAAGGTAATTTAGTTTTAGCTGAATTGTTCATGGTTGTCTTCTAAATATACTCAAGACAAAAAAAAATAAGCTCCATTTAAATCAGTGGAAAATATTGCCTATAATATGTTTAAGATTGAGGAATGAATATTCACTCCTCAATTACAAACACATTACCTTGGCTAATCTAAAAATCCAGAATACTTAAATCACAGTGCTATCTGCAGTATATATTTGGGTCATAGCCAATGAAATTAGGTATCCGTAAGCATAAAATAAGTGATAATTTGTTTGGTGTAAAGAATTAGACTAGAAACTGGGAGACCGTGAGTTCTAGTCCTGCTTAGACAGAAAGCCATCTGGGTGATCTTGGGCCAGTCCACCTCTCTCAACTCTGAGAAACGGGCAAGAGCAAAACAGTTCTGAAATATTGCCAGAAGAACTGTAAGGATACTGACTCCAAGGCATTCAAAAACACAACAAACTAATTGCCTTACCTAATCCATTGTCCTGTTCTACATTTGTCATTATTTTCATATATGAAACGGACTATCAAAAAATGCATGGACATTAGCTGAGGTGGCTGCAATCCATGATTCCACAAATTAAATAAATAATATTTTTAAATGTATTTGTTTAAAAAATAGTTAAATTCTTGTGAGATCATCTTATTTTAATATTCCCACCTAAATCACACTGGAAAATGTTGGTCCAATTAGCTTATAAAATCAACTTGTGAATATACACACACACACACACACCCAAAAGTAAATACATACAGGTAGTCCTCAGGTTATGTCCATTCATTCAGCAACCGTTCAAAGTTACGATGGCACTGAATGAGGGAGACTTATGACCAGTCCTCAGAATTTCAGCCAGTGTAGTGTATCCAGAGTCATATAATTATGATCTGATCACTCAGCTTGTGACTACACAAGCTGAGTGAGCCACAGTGCTCCACAGTTAGAATCACAATTTCTGACATTTCCTTTTGACTTCCTACAAGCAAAATAACTGAATTTAGTGATGAACTAATATGATACTTAATATAAATTATAGTGGTTTTGGAAAAACTAATTATGAATTATTTTGCTTCTCTTACAGTCTTTAGTTCTGATTAGCAAGCTGCCTTATATCCACTTATTTAACACTGTTCTTGAACAAATTGCACCTGAATATTTTGAGAAAAATGAACCTTTCTTGGAAGCAGGTTGGTAATATTGATGGTTTGGTGATATTGTATATTTTCAAAAACGTGCCATTAATTACAACTTTTCACCAGTCTATAATATGTGAATAGTAGTGGAAGAACACTGACTTTGACTTCAAAATTGCTACCTCTGACATATTAGTGAGGATGCTGCTGCCGGTTTGTCATCTGATCCAGATCTTCTGATGAACCTGAATAAATTTAATTCAGTAGATAAATCTTTTTATTCACAAATGTTAGGGAGCACTGTTAATAAAGTCTACAAATATGATTACTTCTCCTTTGCTTTAGCTTGTAGTGATATTGATCGATGGCCACTGCCAGTCCCAGGGAAAACACTCTATTTGCCCATTATGGGCGTTGTGATTAAGGTAACTTTTAAATTTATTCCATTCTTGTTTGTTGCTTGAATTCAGCCAACAATATCTGTTTTTGTATGTAATATGTTTATTAGGTATAACAGCATCATCTTTTTTAAAGTAAAGTCTTAGTCCTATAAATGTATATTTATTTCATACTTGCACAAGTAAGAGAGGAAAAGAGTGCCTAAAGGGGAACTTGGGAGAGGTAAAATCCTAAAGGAGCAGTGTTTCTAAATATTGTTTTCAATTTAAACCTGTAATTTAAAAAGGTGCATTTGTTTGCCTCTGTAGCAGTGGTGGGATTCAATTTTTTTTACTACTGAGTCTGTGGGCATGGCTTGGTGGGCTTGGCATGCTTGGTGGGCGTGGCATGGCTTGGTGGGCATGGCAGGGGAAGGATAGTGTAAAATCTCCATTCCCATCCCACTCCAGGAGAGGTTACTGCAAAATCCCCATTCTCTCCCGATCAGCTGGGACTCGGGAGGCAGAGAATAGATGGGGTTGAGGTCAGTCAGAGGTGGTATGTACTGGTTCTCTGAACTACTCAAAATTTCCGCTACCAGTTCTCCAGAACTGGTCAGAACCTGCTGAATGCCATCTCTACTCTGTAGGATGTATTGGGCCTTTTAATTGAGCATTGCATTTAATTAATTACTGTGGGAGAGATGTAAGCATGCATGTCATTTCTTAATGAATTCTGCAGTGGTTATTTAGTTGATCTTTGTGTGAGTCTTCGATGAATTTACTTAAGCAGAACATTTATCCCTCTTCAACAACTTAGACAGCTATTTCAATTGGTACAGCTAGACTTTGCTTTTTAATAGACTCACACACACACAACAGAGGTGGGTTGCTGCCAGCATTACTGCCGGTACGGCGCACAAAAAAAATTGCACCTAAAAAGTTCAGCACATGTGTACAATGTTAGAAAGGGGGGAAAAAGTAACTTTTGCAATGAAGATTGTTCTGCACATGCGCAGAACTGAAAATCAAGATGGCGCTGCCGCCGATAGAACCGGTTCGGGTGAGTTACTATCTACTCGGCCGAACTGGTCCGAACCATTAGGAACTCACCTCTGACACACATACACGCACACACGGAACTGTTGAGAGCAGAATATTTTCACGGGTAAATCTAGCAAAATATTGCTTTCTTGAACAATATCTCGAATCTCAAAGCTAATGAAAGTTAACATTTGCAGTGAATGAAGAATGCATATATTTTTTTTCCTAAGGTGCGGATTCCTACCTGTCAAGACAAGCCTGGAACTACTCAAGTATTACAGTTGACACATCAGGTAGTTCACTAGCAAAATAATATTCCCTCAATACAAAGATCTAACTTCAAACACTTCATTTCCTAGTATTTTAGTCGGGAATTCTGGAGTATATTTTTTTAAGCAAGCTAGGAAAACTATAATAGAAAAAGAAAACTTATCTTTTTGGGTGGAGATAAGTGAGATAATGCAACTTAATATTATAATATTTTTTAAAACAAGTTTCTCTGTCATCAATGAGTCTTGGGAGCTTAAGGAAGGAAGGATTTCAGATTTGGCAAACGTAAGCTATTCAGCTTCAAAGGGAAACTAAGGAGGCAAAAGTTGGCCATAAGAACTCCTCCTATGAGTGGATCCTACTCTGCAAACATTTCATATTTTAAAAGCCATGTCATAGAATCTAGATAAATATTGAGGGGATTTTATCATTCTAGAGCAGGGGTGTCAAACTCACATCATCATGGCAGCATCACGTGACATATCGGGACTTTTTCCCCCCCTTTGCTAAACTGGGTGAGGGCATGGCCAGCGAGTGATGCATCCAGCCTGTGGGCCGGGAGTTTGACAGCACTGTTCTAGAGAATACTTTCACTTGTATACATCTTGCTGATGTCATTTATTTTCAGCCCATCCCTTTAAAATCAACTTCCTGCCTTTAAGGGGGAAAAAATGTGGTGGGCCCTCCTATTTCTTCAGCCTGCTACACATTGTTTTCCTCATCTCTTTTGCCTGAAAGGAGTGAGAAAAATATTGTGATGCCTTTAGAACGATTCATAATCCTGCAATTCTGTGACCTACAAGGTGAACAGAGCTGCTTCTAAGCCCGATTAATAGAGGAGGAGATTCTGGTTAAACAGATAATGCTGTAAGAGGATGGGCGCGGAGGTGAAAACTCTTCGTTTCCTTTCCTCTGCTCTGATAGATCAAGGGCTTAGAGAAGAGAAACATTCTCTTTTAAAGTTATGCAGTTTCAAAAAAGGGAACTTGCTGGACTGGCAGGAGAGAGGGCTGAATTTCAAAGTATTAGAAGGTGGAAAAAAGAAAAGTTAAAGAGGATGAAAAGAGACAAAAATAAAAATACAAGAAATAACCCCAAAGATGCTGCGGCAGCCGGCAGCTTGTGAAAGCCTATGGGAGAAGGGAAGAGTGGGAGGCTGAAGAGGAAATTCTAGAGACATCTTACTGCAGAAGACTTGAGTCTAATTGCATGATGCCAGGAGGAGCTCAAGTGGGATATATTTCCTGGAGGCCACAGCAGAAAAAGTTGAAGTCTTAGATGATTAAGCTAGAAAAACAAGGACAATTGGTTAATTTTCCCTCCACACCCTCCCCGCTTCTATTGAAAGGGTAAGATAGAGGGGATCCAGGAGGCGACCTTGAAGGCTATGCTGATTGAAGTGCAGCTGCAGTCTGTCAGAGTCAACAGCCAGCCATATTTGCAGAAAACAAGCAGAGCAGCAGCTGCCCCTAGTAGGAGGAGGCAGCAAAGCATAACTGAGTTCAGGGGAGTGAAGGAAAGTCAAGAAAATATATGGAGGGGCCTTGGGTGTGGGCAGCAGAAACCAGGAAGTGTGGCTGGAGTGTAGCAGCAACCAGTATTTTCTGCTACAGCACCAAGGAGCAAAAAAGTATTAAACCAGACTTAATCAAAGGGATCAAGATAACCTATAGATGCAGGATAGGGCAGTGAAAGGTAGCTTTTTTTAAAAAAAAATGAAAACAATATGACAAAGTATATCAATGTATGTATTGATTATTTAATGAGGACAGTTAATAGGACTTAAAGTAAGCTTCTGATCGGAATATTGCAGAATTACAAATGGCTATAAGGGGCTCTCAAACCTTCTTTTCATGGAATCAAGGAGATGGGAGGTATTGTAGTCGAAACTTTTGCCCATTGCAGAAATCCTCATATTCTGAATAAAGGGCTGTCCGATATATTCTTGAAAACCTCCAATGAGGGGGGCACCCGCAACTTCAAGAGGCAGACTATTTGATTGCTTAACAGGTCTCACAATTGGGAAATTCCTTAGTTTCAGTTTGGATCTCTCACTGTAAAAGTTCCACCCATTTTTCTTGTCCATCTTTCACTGTAGCAAGCTGAGTTTTCCCCATCTCAGATGTGTATCGTATCTGGGTGAAAACTGTACTTGAAAGCTGAGTTAAGGAGAAGATAATAAGCATAAAATTCCGCGAAGGGGCTTTTCTAGCAGCTTTAATGTTGGCTTCCCTTGGCACCTTTCTGATCTGTAAACTTCAACTCAGAATTTTTAGCATGCAGCTGGGGAAGGGTGCTGTAGTGTATTCATTAAAGAAAAGATTGAAGTGGAATAAATCTAGTTGTTCAGAAGCAGATATGTGCTAGAGACTTGTAGTAGCCATGGCCATCTTGTGTGCAAGTTGTAGCCATTCCTGGATTAAAAAGCCTTTTTACTCAATCACCCTATCATCACCTACTATTTGGACTCTATGTATTCTATTTGAAGCTTGTAACCATTCAGAAGCTGTAACTGGCCCAAAATGCAGCCACATGAATAATTATAGATGTTCCAAATTTTGCCCATGTAACCTATCACTATTTACCAATAGGCCAGTCTTTCTACTGTTATTTCTGTCCAGGTGGTAAGTTCTGGATGAGTTGGTACACTCCAGGTCCCAGCTGTAAAGCACTTCATCTTGTGGGACTCTGGAGATACATCATCTCAGTAGATGCTGAGCAACAGCGTTCCTCTGAGGTATGCATGGGTCTGACTCTTTGGCTTCTTATGGCTTAAAGCCATAAAAAACTGGTTCTTTCAACAAACCCTGGGATAGATGTAGTGATTGGCTCCCTGATGCTTGTTGGAACTAAGTTTGTTTAGTTAACCTTTTTCTTATATGTGCCATGCATTATTCTGTTTTTGAGTTGACCTTTTGTTATGTTTATTAGTTGTTTGAATTCTATAGTGTAAACTGCCCAGAGTAATTTTTTAACTGAGATGGTGTACAAGTAGAGAAATAAAGAAGTAGGGAATCTAGTGAAGGCATTCTTACAAATTTATGTGATCAGCTTATTATTTTAAAAAATTGTTTATTTTGTTAGTTATTCTGATCAAAAGTTTTTTGTCTTTTTTTTTTAGGCAGATTCACAAATCTCCATTGCTTTGCCATCTGTCTATGAAGTAGATCTATTTAGGTAAAAATGAAAACGATCTTGATTTGATTACTTGAAGTTCGCACATTACATCAAAGTATTTCAGGAAATGAAAGCATGAATTGGTTAATTGGCAAAGAGACACTAAGATAAGATGAAACACATATATTTAATTTACGTTTCATGCATCTTTGTGTCATGTGTAGCTCTTTATGTGCTCTCACACATGATGTTATTTTCCTACATTTTTGGCTCTTCTACCAGCACTGCCCATTTGGCAGTAAAAACAGATAGCTATTTCCTTTCTTTTAACTGTGGAGAGACATTTTCTTTGCCACTGAAGAACTTTTAAGATTAAATAAACTTTAATCTTGCTTCTAATAGCAATGAGAAAACACGCCTCTTACCCACTTTTTGGATTAGTAGGGATTACAGCTTTTCCACCATGTGTTGTAGAGGTGGGGACAAAATTGGGAGGAGGTGGGAGGGGCGATGACAGACGTATACCATGTCCATTTGTGCATCTGCTTAAAGTTCTTGAGTCCACTCCAAGAAAATTATCTATCCTTGGTTGGTGCACATTATAATCATTAACTTTAACATGCTGTTACATGAATTTGGTCAGGTTTTTTGTGTCTGTAAAATGAGCCTACAGGTGGTTTAGAGAGGTTAGAGAGGAACTCTATCCACTAATTAGGAAAGCAATTCCTATTCTAGGTTTTCTTTGCTCTCTTTATGCAAATGGTTCTACTGTATTTTGGAAAGTGACTTCTTTTTGCAGTAAAATAGGTCAGAAAGCCATTTCTTGATAATTTAACATTCTATGTGATCTCCCATCGTGAATGCTGCCAATATGAGTGAATGCAGCTTTGATCTTGTCCTGATAGCTGGTTAAAAGTAGGAACCTGGTAACTATGGTTTGAACCATACAGTTCAAATCCTACTTTTATCTGCAGTGCTTTTCTACTTCTATGTTTTCCAAGAAGTTTTAATAATTATTCTGCCTTAGAGTTTTGAGTGTGCAAGCTAAGATTATATTTCAACTGCAAATTTTGGTTCTGCTGTCCCTGATATATGTAGGGCAAGGGAAAAAAAATATTTACTTTTGTAAATCTGTTTCAGATGTTTCTTGCCGGTGTTCTTTCACATCCAGATGCTGTGGGAACTAGTGTTGTTAGGGGAATCATTAGTTGTCATGGCACCATCACCATCAGAATCTTCAGAAACTGTCTTGGCGCTTGTGAGGTAAACATGGAGTATTTTAAAAAGCATAGGATGGGGCTCTTGGAGGGAATCACAGAATGGAAAGGTTGTAGCGGGATAAAAGCCTTTAACTTTTTATTAAAAACAAAAAACTACCCAGACAACACGATGTTTATGAAGTACTAAGAAATGTAATTAATAGAAAATTAATAAAATTTATTGTAAAGAAAACAAAGAAAAGAAAAACTTGGATCGGATTTCATAAGTCATAAAACTGGTTGCTTTTTCTATTCTCCAAAAGAACCTGAGGCACGACAAGAAGCAATGGTTGCAAACTAATCAAGGAGAGAAGCAACCTAGAACTAAAAAGAAATTTCCTGACAGTTAAAACAATTGGTGGAATGACTTGCCCCCCAGATATTTTGGTGCTCCAGCACTGGAGGTGTTTAAGAAGAGATTGGTCAACCATTTGTCTGAAATGGTATAGAGCCATGATGGCAAACCTATGGCACACGTGCCACAGGTGGCACACAGAGCCCTCTCTGCAGACACAGGAGCCGTTGCCCCAACTCAGCTCCACATTGCATGCATGCTTGCCTTCCGCCGGCCAGCTGATTGTTGGGTCTCTGCTGTGCATTTGCGGGGCGTGGGGCACATGCAGGAGATGTGCATGCATACACGGGGGAAAGGGGGGTCACTTGTGCATGCAAGGGGGTGCAGTATGCCCCCCGTGCCTCATTTCTGGTCCCAAGAGAGTTCAGCGAGCCTGCTAGGTCCAAAATTGGCCATGCACCGGTGCATGCACAGGGGCGGAGGGGGGGAAAACCTGTCCATTGCATTATGGGTGTGGGCACGCAACACAAAAAGGTTAGCCATGACTGGTATAGGGTTTCCTGCTTGAGAAGAGGGTTGGACTAGAAGACCTCCAAGGTCCCTTCCAACTCTGTTATTCTGTTACTCTGCTATATTATGTTCAGCCCTCCTTGAATTTTCTCTTAAAGAGAGCTACCCTTTTTGTTTTTGTTCTTGTTTCTTGCAAACCTTGGAATTCCTTCCAACCTGTTAAATTTAGTTTTTCTACATATAGAACTGTTTTGTTCTATATACAGATTTTGACTTGGAAACTAGGATTTGAAAAACTATTTAGATAGTCAAATCCAACATCCTGTTTAGTGCAAGAAGCCACATTAAAAGAACCCTGACTGATGGTTGTTCAGTCTGTTTGAATATATCCAGCAAAAGGAAACTGGACACTCCCTCAGTAATCGTTTCCAGCACCAAATGGCTGATCCTGTTTACTGTTAACAAGAGTAGTGTGCAAAATGTTTTGAATCTTAGTGATTTCAAATTTGAAATAAGGTGTTTTAAATTGAAAACATTTGACAAACTCTTGTAAAATAGCATTAGCGGTTCAGGAAAATATGTATTGAAAGACAGTAGAAAATTGCTACAACTTGGAAAATTTTATTGAGATTAGCTAGCAAATATGTAATAAACTGAAACTTTTATCTCCTATATGTTAATTTCACAGTTGTATCTCGCCTTTGAAGTACTACAGTGATTTTAGACCTTATTTTACAATACATGACAGTGAATTCAAAGACTATACCACTCGTACACAGACCCCGTAAGTAAATGTATGGTTATGTTATACAGCTTGTTTCTGATATAATTTTGGCTAGACAAAGGACCTTTTGCCTTTCTACTCAAAAGTATCTCACTGAGTTTGATGGTGGAATATTGATTGAAAAGATGAAGAACCTTTAAAGAGGAAGTTTTAACGGAGGAATGTATTATTCAGTTCAACTATCCATAATTAATTGAATTTCAATTGAGAATTGGAAAAAAGAAAAACTGTTGCTTATTTAGTAAATTTTCTGTAGAATACTGTTTAAAAAAATTATTCAGAATGATTAAATATCCAAATATGGAAAACATATTTCTGAGCAAGTTATTTTTAGAAATTAAATTGTGTTGTGCTTACCATCCTCACGGAAACAAAGCAATGCTTGGAATGTTGATGACCCCATTAAACAAAAGTAAAAGATCAAGCAACTTGTGGCTTAGCATATACTGTTATTTCAAACCGAGCTGACATCTCTCTGAATATTTTGTTTTGGGGTCTACACTTCTTTGTGGTCTAGGCAGCATTTCCAGTTGTCACATCTATGGAGTTTTCCACTACAATTACATTCAAAGGATTATTCTGTTTGTGTGTGAATTTACTAGGTCTGTTGGTTGAAATTCTTGATAAATTGAGAGGGAGATGAAATCATGTCTAAACTGTTTATAGTAAACTAAAGTTAAGTTCATCAAAACATAAAGTAATGTTTGTTTTAAAAGCTGCCCTAGAATGCCCTGATTTATTAAGAAACATGGGAGGATTCTTGAGTCTGATAAACTTAACACTGAATCTCTTATTCTTTTTCATTTTTAGTTCTTTCCCACTCCTCCCCCAGATTAGTATAGGTTTGCATTTATTCCCAGTTGTTGCATTGATAATGTGGTTTTTTCTGGGTATTGAAAAAACATTGCAGCAGGTTTATAATTAGTAATTTGATTCCTGGGATTTTGTTGAGATATTACATCAGTGTTTTAATTCAACATGCTAGGAGCAGTGACCAGCCCCAACCGACTCCTAATCTGTTGGTAAAATAAATGGATGTATACCACAAGGAGCCTTCAAATGCATGCAGAAGTTTCCTTGTAAACGGGAATCATCCACTCTCAGAACTGCAGTTCAGAAGAAAGAAATCATCCATAGAGTTGATAGAAGCGATTGGCTGTAAGCAAGGAGACCAGTTTTTTAACTTACATCACCAATCCAATTTATGGAGGGTGGGGAGACTGGCTCCTTACATGTTGGATCAACACTTAAAGATATCATGCAATATTACTGGTTTACCGAATTCCAGTTCAGCAGGTTGATACATGCATTTCATTTATCTCCATTTCTTTATCTTTATTTCAATTTAAAATTAAATTGGTGAAAATTTAGCCAAGTAAATGATTTTATCAAGTACAATAAGTTGCTACATTGGTTTTCCCTTTTCTCATGATACAGGTTAAGTTTAGTTGCTTTTATTGTTAAAAATCACTTTAGCTTGCATTATTTTACTTATATTTTCTACATTTTAAAAAGTATTCCCATTTCTTTTTATTTCCAATCTCATTTGCTCTTTTGCTTTATAATTGTTTGGGTTTTATAATGATGGCTACATTTGTCTGATATTAGCATCAGTTTCTAGAGATATATATGCATGGTAACTAAACAATTTGATGTGCAAAACCTAGATGAATAACCAGCAAGCTCTTTCAGCTGAGAATAAACCATCATGCATCTGATCTAGGTCATGGAATGTACTGGGATGTGGCAGGCTCTCACTTGGGATTCAGTCACGAGGGAAGGGTCTGGGCATGGAAACAGGATCTTCCAGATCTTGTGAGGGCAGCTAGTTCTCTGGGGATCTGTTGTACTCCTCAGCTTTAATGGGGACAGCATTTGCTTAAGCTGTGAACCATAATGTCCCCAGAAAGAAAAGAGCAGAACTAAGTTGGGTAGTAATAAACAATACGGATCTGTCAATTCTGTTGAAGATTAGAGGCAGAAAAGGACCCACATTCTTTTCAGTCCAGGGGGTAGGGAATAAAGGAAAAGGCTGGGGTTCCTTTGTTTTCTTGGGTGTTGCTTGTGCACTTTCAGCAAAGGAAAGGGGCGCTCATATCTGTGCCTTCCGAACCCCAATCCACTGTGGTTTATAAACTGTTAGATATGTCTTGGTGTGTAGTGTGAGTTCAAACCATTGTATTGGATTTGACAAAGCCTGATCAAGCAAATCATGGCTTTGGACAATGTGTTTATCCACTATTCATGTTTACGAGGGCTTTCACCCTCCAGCACTTGCTACCAACTCTTCCCTTCCCCCTTTTCTGTTCAAATTTTAGCTAACAAAATTGGCTCAGGAAGCTATCACTGTTTTGAGGAGTAAAGCTCTGGCAGACCCCCTTTATGGGTGATCTATGAACATGTCTCATTAAGAGAAACTCGGAAATAGTTTTTTTCCCCCCAACATTGTTCATAACTCCCAGATTGGCTTTAAAAAAATCAGCATGTGGGAAGCACAGCAAGCTGGAGGGGAATTTGCAAAATTACAGTCCTTTATGTGAACAACAGCTTCTGTCATTGGCACTGAACACTGAAATTCTTTAATATGAATATACAAAGTGAGCCCTTTTGTTTGGGAAAGGGCTACACTGGATCTGAACTTAGTATAAAATATGCTGGAAATTTTCTATTTGTGTTTCCTAACATGCCTTCCCCTCTGGGGCTTAGCAAGTTTCCACCTCTTACTGGTCTCATTTAAGCACCTTGTGTATTACAGGCCTTCTGTCATATTAGGAGTGACAAATCCATTTTTTGCTAAAACACTGCAGCATTGGCCACACATCATTCGAATAGGAGATATCAAGGTCTCAGGTAAAGTGTTTAAATTGATTGGCAATTTGTTTTGAGATGTACAGAAAGTTAAACCTACATTCTTCCTTCCGTTGTGGTTAAATCAGAGGTGGGTTTCAACCATTTCTGTCTGGTATGCCCGTACCGGTTGAAAGAATTTAGCGTGCCTTCCCGTACCGGGGCTTCCGGGGCGCCCGTACCGGAACTGTCACTTCCCTAGCCTGCCCCCCCCCCCCAGCTCGCCTGCCAGCAGAAGCCTTTCAGGAGGTTTTGGCTGGTGGGTGTGCGGAGGGAGTTCCAAGCCTTTTTGCCTTTAGGCAGAGCTGATTCTGCACCTTCTACGTTTTCCTGGGCAGCCGAAGAAAAAGCCCCAGGGAGACATTGGCTATTTTAAGTTCATTGATTGGCTTACTAAATAAACAGCACAGCAATCTAGTGCTGGAAGGGATCTTGGAGGTCATCTAGTCCAACCCCCTGCCCCAGCGGAAAACCTTATATCATCTGGATTATTTTTGTGCCTCTAACAGAAAGGAAATTTGCCAGAAAGGAGAAGAGGTTTACTAGGACAAGGCTGCCGTACAGAGGAAGGCAGAGATAGTCCTTGACTTATGACCACAATTGAGCCCAAAATTTTGGTTGCTAAGCAAGAGCGTTGTTAAGTGAATTTCACCACATTTTCCAAGTTGGCCATGCCCACTCAGTCACATGACTGCCAAGTCACTCCCACCCGGTCACATGACCGCCGAGCCACTCCCACAAAACAGGCCACACCTACAGAATAAATTGTAAAAAAAATTGAAACCCACACTGGGTTAAATGTTGATAAAATAAGTGTGATACACGCGCGGCAGCTGTACTTCGCATGGGTCACTGCATTTTGTATCAACCGCGGTTTCTTGCCATTTTTCAAGGGCAGCACAATATAAAGCATGCTTCCTTGTCAAGGTGGTGTGGATAACAGTGGTTAAATCCAACTAATATGTTGCATGTACAAAGTTTGATCATGCTGGTGTCATCACCATCCTGCCTGTTTAACCATAGTGGGAGAGCTGATGTGGACTAACATGGTTGGCCGTCTCAAAAGATCTACCAAAATAGTGAGTCCCTTCAGGTCTTCCTTCCACCCCAAGTCAGGGCTCTTTTTTTAAAAATCTATCTTGGGAGCTGGATTGTTAACATCTGTGCACAGAGATTTTATCGGGGAAGATTTTCAGCAACCTGATCATTAAAAAAGAGTTGGAAGCAGGTATTATCTTTTGTATTTCCTTCTCCCCGCTTGTGGGTCCTGGAATCAGATCGCCATATTTATGTCAGCATTACCTAAAATGGAAAGATTTTTAGCATACAAAAATTACTTTTAAGAAAATGAGCATCCTGGAACATTAAAAGATGCCCTTTTTATGCAATCTGGCAGGTGAAGTTCCAAAGCAGGTTAAAGTAAAAAAACTGAAGAATTTAAAAACCTTGGATTCCAAACCAGGTAATACATTTTTTTCACATTATAAATTTCCAATTTGGAGTCTTGTGTGGGACAATCCCAGATATAAAATTAGTGTTTTTCCTTCCTAGGTGTTTATACATCATACAAATCATACTTAAACAAAGATGAAGAAATCATAAAACAATTACAAAAGGTACCGTTTCAAACGTGAAGTATTAGCAGTAATTGATACTGGACAGAGACAATGCTTATCTACTTTGTTTTCTCCCTTCTTCTTTTTTTAACAAAAGTGTTCTATTTTCACATATTCTCTAATTAGAGCCCACCCTCCTGTGAACTTCTGACTTTGTACAAAACAGAAGATGGCCATGTCCTTTTGTTATTTGAATTGTTGTCTTGTTTGGTATTTATATGCTGGTGAGGTACTCAGGGACTGAGCTGTGGCCTTAAAGCTGCATCAACCTTTCAACTAATTTTCACCTCAGCCCACCTGCTGCAAGTTACCTATAATAAAAACATTTTAACTGTCCCTTCCCTGTGGCTGGCTACTTGGCTGAGAGAGAAGAGGGTACAGAAAGTTTTTTTTAAATAATGTCAAAGAAGGAGTCATCAATCTTGTCTCTATTCTGGTCCTACCCATTGCTCATTTCAGCTCCATCTACCTTGCAATCCCCCAACAGATTATTTCTATGGGAATTTGACCCTCAACAATAGCAGCATCACAGTGTTCTCCATTATTCTCAAATTTGTGCTCTATTGTTGTGTTACACACAGGGCAAGAGTTGGATGTTATGAGTCTTGAACCTCAGTGGGCCCCATTTTATCCTTATCTTATGTTAAAGATTTATAGCATGGTTTAATTTGTGGCTTTAAATAATTTGTCAGAAATTCTGGCATACATTCTCTCCCCCCCATTATATTGTATAACATTATGAATATAAACATTGTACGTTAACAGTTGCTTTTTCATTTCAGTTGAGTGTATCTGGAGAGAGCATAATTGCTTGTTTTTCAGGGAGTACAACAGAAGCGTCCTGCAGAAGCCCAAAACATTATCCTTCGTCGTTATTTCTTGGAATTGACTCAAAGCTTCATTATTCCCCTAGTAAGTGGATATAAATGAGAAACCCTTTTGTTTCTCAGTGGGAACTGTATTTTTCATCATTTATTTGTAGAACTAGAATGAAGACAGTGTGAACAGTAGACTTTCTTTCTAAAAAAAGAAATAATTGTACAAAACCTGTTTGATAATAAATAAATCATAGTCCGGGATGCAGTCAATGATTATGGTTGGGTTGGATAGGATTTATTGGATTTATATGCCGCCCTTCTCCCAAAGGACTCGGGGCGGCGTACAACATTAAAAAACACATATCACAAAAGTTAAAAGGAAATTAGATAAGTATCCAAAAAAACAAACCCAATTAATATAACAATAACATTTTTAAAATAGATAAAATTAACAGGCCAGGCCGGCTTGCTGGAAAAGCCAACTTTTTAGGGCGCGATGGTAAATTCTAAAGAAAGTTTCTTTTTAGTTGTTTCCATATTCTTTTAAAGCAGGGTTTCTCAACATTGGCCACTTTAAACTGTGTGGACATCAACTCTCTGCATTCCCCAAACAGCATGGCTAGCTGGGGAATTCTGGGAGTTGAAGTCCACACAGTTTAAAGTGGCCAAGGTTGAGAAACCCTGTTTTAATGGAATCCAAATCTGAATAAAAACATATTTATCAATAAATTCTTTTGGATCTTACTTGTGCTTCTAAGACAACTTTAAACAAAGCTATTTTTTCTTATTTTGTACTATGTCTATGTCATAGTTTTAGGATTGTAGGATTTCAAAATTCTAAAGAGTTTTTTCAGAATAAAAAGTACTAAATCTTGTACTTAGACATGTACTATTGTGCAAGGCCGCACTTCAAAATTTGGTCTTTCATAGAATAGATGCTACAATTAGCATGATGCCAATTTTACACCTTTTATTTCAAAACAGCTCTTCTAGTCACTTTTTTGAATCAAATAAAATACAATTTTAGAGTTGCCTAATATCTGCCTTTCTGTACACTATCTTATTTTTACATCTTGTTTTTGTTCAGGAACGGTACGTAGCAAGTTTAATGCCTCTACAAAAAAGCATATCACCTTGGAAGGTGAGAATATTTTTAGAAGCTAAAAATTTATTCTATGTGCACTCACAATCCATGCCCTGTTAGCTTATAGTTGTGTCTTCTCATAGAGTCCTCCACAGTTGAAGCCATTCAGCAAAGAGGAGTTTATGAAAACGCTTGAGAAAACGGGGCCTCAGCTTACCTCTCGGTTAAAGGGGGACTGGATAGGATTGTACAGGTAATTTTGTTGTACTAAAAAAGTCTTGGCAGGATGCTCATTGGGTTCTAGTAGGCCGTGTACAGCTACATTAAATTTTGTTTATCAAATGTATATAGCCATAGATCTCACAAAAATGACTCTGGGCAGTGTACAATAAAGCAGTTAAAGCATATTTTAAACAAGAATTAAATATAAATATGAATAAGATTGCAGGAGAATGAAGCAGCATCCTACACACAATGGAACCATTTCGTTACAGTTCTCCTTTTTTGCTTATGAAATGCATATTTTTTAAAAATCTATTTTGCTAATGCCAAAATGTGCTTTGGAGGCTATTATTACTAAGGTATTTGAATGTGTTTTGATGCTTCCTAACTAATCATGCTAAGAGTATACCAGCGCAAAACATAATGGACCATTCTTTCCAGTTGCTAGCTAAATCAGTTATTCAGCCCCTTATAAGACAAGCTTTAACTGTTTTATAGTTTGGGAATGGAGTGTGTAGATGAAGGAGAGATAGGAAATTCATGACTCATCTGCTGTTTAAAAACAGGTTTCCCAACAGTATGTTAAACAGTGCATCTGCATCTATATGTCATTCATTCTTGAAACATCTTCAGTTCATAGTATTTTGGTTTGTGGGATAGTTCTTTGGAAGTTTCTTCCACATTCAAAATGGTACAGTATGTCTTTAAAGCAATATAACACTGAAGTTCATAAGAATCAGTCCATTCTTCCTCTGGCAGTTTATATAGAAGCAACAAACCAATATTTGTTGCTAACCCTAACCCTAATTATTAGTCACTGTCGTGAGATATAGTAGACACGTATTACAAGAGGGTTCTTTCTCAGCATACAAATGTAAGCAATTCAAAAGTATATCTTATTGGATACATTTCATTTGGAAATAAATCTAAATAAATAGATATATTGCTTTGATTGCAGAATATTTCTGTATTGAAACAAATTTTCCCTTTGTCTTATAGGCATTTTCTGAAATCTTACAATTTTGATGGTTGGTTTCGGACACGGCGGAAAGAAATGACACGGAAGCTGGAGGCACTGCATTTGGAAGCATTGTGTAATGAGGTTAGATCAGTGGCTTTACATCAAGATTTTTCTCACCTACCCGTTGTAAAAGTGCAAAACAGTGTTTATACACTACTTGAAAGTCCAGTTGAAAAATGTGCATATCAAATTGAAATAAGTGCTGAAGAAATTGGAATAACAAAATTCTGAAGATAGTTTCCCGCCACTGATTTTAAATTACATTGTAGAATCTTGGTATAAGGAGTAGTATTGGAATTATTAATGATTTAGTTGTTTTAGAATTGATTTGCTTTCCTTGTATCTTGCTTGATGTAATATTTATGGATGTAATTAATTTTCAGGCACATTTTTTCTTTTTCTAGGACCTGCTTTTCTGGAGTCAGAAACATACTGAAGTGGAAACAGTGGATCTAGTCTTAAAATTAAAAACTAAATTGGTATGTAGATTATTTGCAAAAAAATTATTATGCCTTTGCAAATGTTAGTATGCTGTCTGCCTTTTTAATTATTCCAGTTGACACATAAATTGTCAGAATGATTCAAGAAACCATATTGTATATCTGTCCGTTCTCCCATCCATGAAAGGATAATGCGAAGGACTTTTGATGACCCATAACCAAGGTTCCCAATTCCTTCTAACCAGCATTGTTACTCCCCCGTCGATAGTTTTTCTTCCTGGCATCTTTGTTGAACATGTTTAATGCTATTTCACATAAATATACAAGTTGCTCTAATTCCTTAGATGGAGAAGTAGGCAACTGCTTTTAGACTACTGGACGTTGATGAAATTTTGAGCTAAAAAAAAACCCTTTACCCATTTTACCAGAAGGTTTCTTGTTAATGTGCAGCATGGCAACTTCCCATTTAATAAAATTAATATTATTAATTAAAACAAAATTCAGCTAGAGGAGGAGGCGTTAGCTGGGTGCGTTTTAGCATCCCCCAGACATTGCCTGTCCTCCTTGCAGTGTATAAAAGTAGTGCTTTTTATTTTCATTACAACCAAATATGTATTGATGCGATTTTTTTAAAAGGTGCTTATCGGAATAATATATTTGTTCACAGCACCATCTGCTGGTCAAATGCAGTTGAAGGGAAAATCTATTTTTCATTTAATGTAAAACTAAGTTTACTTCCATGAAGTGGAAAACATTGAAAATCTGTCAAAATGAATTAGTAAAAGGTACCCTATATCATCAGTCCAAATATTTGAATAAAGTTCTCCATATAGCGACTGACAGTAGCACTCCACTTTCAGACAAATATCTTTCCAAACTGAAATATTAGAAATCTTTTTTATATAAGCATTTTTATTGAGTTATAGAATATTATAAAATACAAAAGTAAACAGAAGAGCAGTGAGGGGAAAGGGGGAAGAGAAGTGAGGAAAGATGGGGGGGGGAAGAAGCATTGACTTCTGACCCTCTTAAATAAAAATAAGGCATTAACATCAAAACAAGCCATTTCTATAAAGATCTATTGGTGTAATATGTGAAACCCTAAAGTCAGAGTTTCATTCTTTTCCACATCGAACATGAAGTTCAGAAGTGGTCTCCATGTGGAAACAAAAGTACTTACCATATTTTTTTGGAGTATAAGACATCTTTTTCCCTCAAAAAAGAGGCTGAGAATCTGAGTGCATCTTACACACTGAATACAGCATTTTTTGCCTCCTGAAACCCCGTCTCCTTCACCAAAATGGCTGTGCATAGCCTTTAGGAGGCTTCCAGAGTGCTCCTGGGGGCTGAGGAGGGCAGAAATGAGCGGAAAACAGAGCGTTTTTTGCTCAATTTCCTGCCCCCAGGAGCACTCTACAAGCCGCCCAAAGGCTATGCATGCCCTTTTTTTTTTTTTTTTTTACAAAAAATGAGCCCCTTTTTGCGAAAAATGGACCATTTTTTGCTCATTTTTGCCCCCCGCTCCCCCGGAGCACTCTACAAGCCCTCTAAAGGCTATTCATGCCCTTTTTTTGAAAGAAAAATGGGGCCGTTTTTGTGAAAAACAGGCCGTTTTTGGAAGATCTGCAGAATGCAAAAGCTTTTTTTTTAAATTTGCCTCTTCAAAATCTTGGTGCGTCTTGTACACCGGTGCGTCTTATAGTCCAAAAAATATGGTATGTTATTTTCTTTAATCAAAGTAGTCAGTTTTGCCGTTTCAACTTCTGCAACCATTCTTCCATGGTAGGAATCGAAGTGTCCTTGCATTTTTTTGTGCGTACAATAGTCTTGCTGCTGTCAACATATGCCAACGGTATATGGTAACAAAGTTCCAATTTTTTTTTCTCCAGTTCTTTTTCCATTAGGCCCAAAAGGAAAAGTTCTGATTTCATTTTTATCTCCGTTTTCAAAATATGAATCATACTCCAAATGTTTTTGCTTGATCACATGTCTACCACAGATGAGAAAAAGGCCCACCTTTGCTTTTATACTTCCAACGTTCATTTGACATATTAATATTTATTTGAAATATTAGAAATGTTGAGCCTTTGATCTTTTATTTTACTACTGAACTTTGCCTTTTAGAAGTAGATAAGATAGATATTAGATGTAGCAGTGATAGCATAGTAAAATATTTTAATTTGCATTTTTATAATTATAGGCTGATGGAGAAAACTTGCCTGTGAAACCTGGAACTATCGAAAAGTTAAAGAAGCACATTGATTCAATTATACTTGCACAGCCGGAAGATTTACAGGGTATTTTGACCAAAACTGGTTCTGTGTGACTAGTGAATACCGCCATATTTATCATATCACACATTTCAAAGGCTTAAAGAGGAGACTAGGAGAACTGCAATCATGAAAAAATCTTGTTATGGAAACGCATCAATGCTTTTAAAAAGCCTTTTAAAGCGGACTTTAAAACTCAACTTGAATACAGAAGGAAGATGGTGTCAATTATGTGTAAAATTAAGTGCTCTTATTGAATCTTAATGTATTTTAGAATTGGATGTGCAATGCTGGCGTTGCAGAGCTGCTTCAGCTGGTGGTGCTCTGCCCAATTTATTCCACTCAGGGGTAGCAATATTCCTGCTGGTTTGGAACACTGCCCACTTCAAGATGATAGCTTATATTCTCCAGTGGGTATTTTCTTATTTTATCTCCTAATAAAATCTCAAATTTGCTGCCTAATCTTGACAGCTCTTCTCAGACATCACAGTTCTGTTTGCCAAGCTGTGGTTCAGTATTTGGAAGCACCTTGTGACCTTGTACAGGCCTCCCGCTCTTCTACTTATCTTTTGAGATCCTCCATTAATTGTAGTCTGATAAAATATTCTGTTCAAATTCTAAGCAATGAGAGATCTGAACTGAGGTTGAAACCCCTTCAGATCCTGGTTTTAGCCTGCAATTTGGAAGGCACTTGATTCCAGCAGTCCCAGTTTATCTGGCTTAGATTCTCTAGCAAATTATGTTATTAATTAATGTGTGGGGGTGAGGAGAGTTCTTGGGGGAAAAGGTCAAGGAAAAAAGGGAAATACATGCTTTTAGTCACATCTGTTTTGTGACACCTGAATCAAGCTAATTGTTGGTGCATAACAGTACATTACTTTTTTGATCACATAATTAATTCTAGATGTTAATTAACTAAAACTATAACATAATTAAATGCTTTTTCTTAAAATATCTTTCCTTTTTAGAAACCTATGAAAACACTATCATTAGTTTACCTCTCCTCAATTTTTATAGATTTCAGTGGGTATTTCTCACTAAAGGCCTTTTTAATTAGACCTTTAGAGCAGTAGGCCTTACTGTAGTACTGCAGTTAAAATTAAACTGTAGTATTAGCATTCATTTTCAAAGTGTAAGTAATTAGAAAGCTATATGCAATGATCAGCTGCCTCTCTTTACTTCAAATACCACTAATCACTTTCTTGGGGAAACTTTTGAAACAGTCCTTACCTCCCATCTCTAGATATTATTAAAATGAGCCAAAGTTCATATAAAAGAAGCTGTCACACAGCCTTCATGTTTACTCATTCTACATGTCCTATGTAAAATACCACACATATCAAATAAGTATGTAAATATACATTAAAATACTTTTGAGAATGTACACACATCAGGCTACAGAAATCATTACACACCAAATGGGCTACTATACTGGGGGGGAAATTGTTTCCTTATGTGAAATGTATAAGTTAGTGGTCCCTTCTGACATTTCGTAATGTAAAGAGGTTCCTCAAAGGCCTACTGTTTTATGTGAATTCACATGACACATTAACTGTAAGGGTGACAAGTGAGCATGCTCTTGCTGCCATGTTACTTTCTTCCCCCTCTGCTGTACTGTATTGCATCACGCAGATCCTACTCAACTAACCATCATGGATGAATGGAAACCAGACTTTGTCCCTGTAGTCTCTAAGTTATACACTGGTTTATGAAATGAACAAAATGATAGTAACTTTAGGCCATAAAACGCAGTAAATTGCCAACTTCAGAAAAAAAATCATATGCAACAGGGAAGTAACACAGCAAAATACTAGTGTTCATTAAGAGAAATAATTTGCACATCATGTACTGTTTTGGATTAAACAATCCCCAGATTCTATGCAGATTCATGCATATGCAGTTGATCCAAAAGGAAAGACTATAGATGTAGTTTTCTCATGTTGGACTGGACTAACAGTTATTCCAAATTATGTCTGCTGCATAGTTACTGAAAAAACATTAATTTGCATTAAATTACTGTCTCTTCCAGTGTTGTAAAACTTTTAAGTATTTCGTTATTACTTTATACTAATTTAACTTACAGTTCTTGAAAGAGGTTATGCAAATCACATCTGTCTGTAATCTTAAATTCACACAATGAGCCATTTTTCACAGGCAATAAATAATTGCTAATGTAAAACTTTTTTGTTCAAACAAGCATTTTATAATGTATGTGAAATAGGACTTGGAGGGTTTGTTCCAAGAATGTTAAACCTGTTCTTCTGTGTCCAAAATTATATGTACGTATGTACATTCATAACACAGATTTCATAATTATTGCTTTCACAGAATATTCATTTTGAGTAAGATTAACATGTAGGCCTTTTGTAGAGAATTGCCTCTGAATGACATTTTTTACCATTATTTAAGAGTCCTTAGATTTAGTTCCAAACTGCCCTCTGTATTTTTAAGAAAATGTATTTTAATATTCATTTATATGAATTCCAAATCAAGATGAAATTGAATTGTAAAAAGCTGACTTCTGCAATTATGTTACTATTGCATTATTGTCTCACTCATTCTTTTTGCACATTTTAAATAATGGCCACTAAATCTTCATTAACTGAAGCATTACATAGTACATTTGAACTAGCTACATTAGCTTGTTTTCCAAGTGTATTTTTAAATGAAATAAATATCATTTTACAGAAACCTTCTATGTTTATTCAGTGTGTTATGTGATAGAAAACCTTTGGTCGATGTACTTCTGACACTCAAGGAACTTCAATAAACTTCTATGGCAGTATTTTTAGCTCTATCCCCCAAGATCAGGGGTGTGAAACATTGTCATGGCAGCATCATGTGACATCACAACTCCCCCCCCCTCGCTAAACTGGGCATGGTTAGTGCATGATGCATCCCATAGGCCGGGAGTTTGACAGCTCAGCCCTAGATTATTTATATTGTCATCATGTTATTTAAACTTTTAAAAAGTACTCGCAGCCTTTAAATTCAAATTGAAAATATGAGAGTGATGAACAAGTTTTTTGTGACTGAAAAAAGAGTAGTAAATCAGCTGTGAATATGATAGATGGAGACCCATGGCAAAATGGGGGTCAAATTGCAAAAGATGCAATGGGAAGCAAAAGCTAAGAACATTTAAAAATGAATTCTGTATACAAAACTTGTCCTTAAATTTCAATACAGTTGTTGGAACTTTTTTTTTATGGCTTCCAAACTTTGCCTCAGTAAATATCACATGCAGTATTCTCATTATTTGATTTTCCTCTTGAATCTTTAAGGGATTTCTAATTCTCTCTGGAAGGAAAAGCTTGATAATTGTAGGTTTTTATTGCCTACAACAGGGGTGTCCAAACTTTTTGCAAGGAGGGCCAGATTTGGTGAGGTAAAAATGTGTGGGGCCAATCATTCAGCCTGACATTCTTTGAACCCTTAACATTAAATGCGAATTGACTACCATATTTTTCGGAGTATAAGATGCACCAAGATTTTGAAGAGGCAAATTAAAAAAAAAGTTTTTGCACTCTCCCAAAAAAATTTTTTTAAAGGGCATGAATAGCCTTTAAGAGGCTTCTAGAGTGCTCCTGGGGGCTAGGGGGGGGGCAAAGTTGAGCAAAAAAATGGCCCGGTTTTTGCTCATTTATGCCCTCCACAGCCCCCAGGGGCACTCTGAAAACCTCCTAAAGGCTATGCACAGCCATTTTGGTGAAGGGGGCAGAGTTTTGGGAGGCAAAAAATGCTGTATTCAGTGTATAAGATGCACCCAGATTTTTAGCATCTTTTTTGAGGGGAAAAAGATGCATCTTTATACTTCGAAAAATACGGTATTTTATGAAAGACTAAACAAATAATTCCAGTGGGGAGAAGAGGCTGTGGGCCGCTTGAAATTTGAAAAAGAGCCACATTTGGCCCCCGGGCCGCACTTTGGACATGCCTGGCCTACAATAATCAGGTTAATAGATTCCAAAATGAAAGCTGTTTTAAAGACTTCATCACTGGCTCTCAGTAAAGTGTGCAGGGAGCAAGTTGTAATGCAGAAATGATGGCACATGTGGTGACATGATAAAAATCCTTGCCCTTACGTTCTTGTATCCTGGCATTTCCTGCAAGTACATTTGTCCTGGATTTAGTGTGATTTTACATGTTTCATCACTTCCCTTCCTCTGTAAATGCCCATATTGGTTGTGTTTGTGCTACATTTTAAATTATCTAACCACAATTGCTAAACCAAAATGAGGTAGCTAATAAATTGGAAACAAGGTCATGTGAAGGGAACAGGGCCACATATTTTCTCATTAAGGTGTCTTCCTGAGCATGTAGTATGATGGACACGGCAACTTGATTAGAGTCCTTCACCCATTATTGATAATTAGAGCTGCCACAAGGATCTTGTATATACTGGATGTTGTGCTCATTTGTGTGTGTGTGTGTGTGTGTGTGTGCCTTTGAGTCAGTGTTAATTCCTGGTGACTGCCTGGACTAGTCCCTGGAGCTTTCTTTGCAAGATTTTGCAGAAGTGGTTTGCCATTGCATCTAAAATTAGTCAAAATTTCAAAATTAGTCTCATATTAACATTTGTCAAATAAAAGTATCAACTGGGCTCCATCACCTGCCAAACCAAAAATGGCCACTGATGGAAGCCTTTGGATTCCCTGGGCAAAGAAGTGAAGGATAAAATCTGCTTGTGTTTTGTGCTGATAGCATCACATCTGCTTTCCATCACCACCACTATCCCAAATTTGGCAACAGTCAGGTTCAGGAAGATCTGGCAGAGCTCTTATGGATCCATTCAGTAATCCCAATTGCCCTTTTCTTTGACTGTAATACAAGCAACTTAATGACAGCTCTGGCTTCCAACACAATTGCAACTTGCATATTCATTTCAGCTAGATGTTTTCAATTTAAACAACTAAGCAAGAAAGTAATGGCAGGAAATTCCTGGTGTTAGGAAGTATGGTTGGTTGTTATTGCTGCAACATTTCCAAAGAATGGAAATTTAATTTTGTTCACACCTGAAGTGTGTTTTCCCATTGGGCTGAGTCATGCTCTGCTTAACCACAATACATTCGATTTTGGCTTAAAATGTGTGAACTGATACATTCCCACATAATGGCTTATTGCAGAGCATAAATTCAACCACCGACTGGGTCCACATTGCAAGCAAAGCATGGTTTAGCGTTCACATGGGCAAAGGTATTGATTGAATAAAAGTGAGGTAAATGGCAACAGCTGGTCACAGCAGTGAAAACAGTTACAGCAGCGGAGGGAGTGTACTGCCAAAGCAGTAGGGACAGCATTGTAGGCAACATAGCCATCTGGTATAAGCCGCATCATGTACTTTGTGATATTATCAGATAAATTAAGTATTACCCTCCTAAGACAAAGCCCATCCTTAGGAGTGAGATGTATCTCTTCGCCGTGTTCAGAATCAAATTACCCTCTCTCTTTAGGTATCCTGTTATTTTAAAAGAAAGGGAGAAGACACTGGAGAGAAGCTAAGTATAAAGATTACAAGTCCTAACATCCCCAGCAGCCTCCATTTAACATTTGGACTCTCCAAGGAGCTGGACAAGCCAGGAATTTGAAGGAGAGGGTTGTGTGTTTCAGGAAATGAGTAAAATGTGTAGCCAGGAGTTTGCATTAGGTTTTGTATTTTTGTTTTCTGTATTGTGGTAAGTCTTGTTTTTACTTACTTTTGGTCCCTCTGTACAAGATCATTTATACCAGATCATTGCCGTCTTACAATCTGCTTGGGAGGCAGCATTTTCTTCCTTTTTAAAAAAAACTAATTTGGAAATTGCTGAATTACTACTGTCTGGGAAGCTCTGTAATTATCTTCTTTCACACTGCATGTCTAACTGTTAATAATGTTTTAAAGGGGGTTATTTTTAAAATTGATTTTGTTTATCTCCTCTGAGATTGGTTTCTCTCCCAATGAAAAAAAGGGGCCTGGATCCTCCTAGACACTTCGTTAAATGGTTCAGAGGAGGCACTATTTAATTGATTTCAATTATTTGGATATTATCTACTTGAACAACTCTAGGAGGCTTGCAGGAATACTTTAAAAACATCCATTAAATCCGAAATACTAAAAATGTTCACTCTTAATCTGCAGCTGTCTTTCCAACTCATTCCTCAAAGTGCAAAGTCTTTGCTTGCTTCTTGACAGATAACATTGTAGGGCTCAGTGTAATTAACTATTTCATTCTGATGGTTCAGATTCCCACCTCCCTCATTTCTCTAAAAATGAGCATTTAGGGGGGGGGTCTAGGACAACTCACACTGGACCACTTGCCGTGGTCATCTTGCAGTGGCCAACTCACCATGCCCATCGTTCCATGGACAATTCCATGGGGGATGGGGCAATTCACCACAGCCAACTCTCCACAGTCATCTTGTCATGGCGATCTCACCGTGGGAGAACTCACCATGGACAATTCCATGGAAGATAAACTCAATGCAATAAATGTTATCTGCCACTGTCTCTGACCTTATTTCATTTGTGTCAATGGAAACAATGTCAAAACCCCCCACAAAACCAATGGCAGATAACGTTTATCGCATTGAGTTTGTCCTGCATGGAATTGTCCGTGGCAAGTTGCCCCTCAGTGAAATGGCCATGACAAGAGGGCCACAATGAGTTGGTCATGGTGAATTGCCCCATTCCATGTTCAGAGGATCCTCTTTCTGCCAGATGACGCAGGGTAAGAAGATAGTGCGGAAGATACAAGGATCCATCTAAGATCTTTGCTCTCACAGATCCAGGAGCTTGCCCACAATTTATGTTGTTATTGCAAAAGAGGCATTATTCTGCTGAATTAGCTATTCCCCCCCCCCCCCAGTTTTCAAATATTGATCAGAAAGGCAGTAAAGGCATGAGAATCTAATCTCGCTTGCATGTTGGGTTTAGACAGGAGACAGTGGTAGATGCAGGAATGTACCAATAGCTACTATAAGGAGGAAGCAGCTTATTGTAACATGAGGCCTCAAGGGCTTGTGGGAGAGGCAGTTGGGAGTCTCTAACCCTCCACCTTACAAGCTTCAATATCACTACATCTTTCACTGACTCAGAGGCAGTGGTGGGTTCCTCCCGGATCGCACCGGATCGCGCGCGCTCCCTTTCAGCGCTCCACCTGGCTTGCGCGCTCCCTTTCAGCGCTCCACCTGGCTTGCGCGCTCCCTTTCAGCGCTCCACCTGGCTTGCGCGCTCCCTTTCAGCGCTCCACCTGGCTCTCGCGCTCCCTTCCGGCGCTGAAACCGGAAGTACAGTTTTGCCCGGCCCTGGCGAAGCAACGACACCTGTCTGCGCTCCACCAGCTCGGCTGGGAACGGAGATGTTTCCTCAGCGGAGCGGAGCGCCTGAAAAGTCTTTTCAGGCGCTCCGCTCCGCTGAGGAAACATCTCCGTTCCCAGCCGAGCTGGTGGAGCGCAGGCAGGCGTCGTTGCTTCGCCAGGGGCCGGGCAAGACTGTACTTCCGGTTTCAGCACCGGAAGGGAGCGCGAGAGCCAGGTGGAGCGCTGAAAGGGAGCGTGCAAGCCAGGTGGAGCGCTGAAAGGGAGCGCGCGCGATCCGGTGCGATCCAGCAGGAACCCACCACTGCTCAGAGGTATTAAAAAGTGGGAGAAACTGAAAAATGTGAAAATACATTTTTTCAAATCTCATCAGGATTTATTAGCTGTATTTTAACAAACCCTAACAGATGATCTTTGCGGGTACAAATTTTATTCTGCATATACCCCAAATTTTAATTATTTTTTATTTGTATTTAATGTTTTTATTAGACTTTTTCATTTCTTCAGTAAAAACAAGCTTTTTGGCTTAGAAAAGCTTTACAGATACAGACATAGCAGTTCATTTCATTTTGGTTTAGCATAATTTATGACTCAAGTCACACATGACAAGTGTGAACATCCTTTTGGCAGCAAGAGTCGCACTTAGCACTTTAAGACTGATGAAAACTCTAAAGCCACATTTCACATATTATTATTATGGTTGGTCACATGGTCAGCCAAAGATTTAGATGATTTGGCATTATTATCCACCTATCGAGTCTTTCCCAAGGACCTGGGATAGGCCAATGTTGTTTGATGATGTTAAAGGTATCATTGCAACATGTACCAGTTTTTCCAAATAAAACTGTCTTTTGTAATTGACTGATGAGGATTTTGTCAATGCTGATGGTGATTCAAGTGGGACTTTAGATGTTTTAGAATTGCATTTAAGTGTGTTGTTGTTATATACAAAAAATGTGAAATCATAGTTGCTAGTTTGTTAGCTGGTTTTGACCTTTGTACACACTGAATTCTTTTCACAAACCTATGAATGTCCTAGAATGTATTGGTATAGTATATGTGTGGAACCAAGCAGTGTAGCCTTTTTGTAATTGAGAGATGGAAATTTTGTCAATACACATATGTTGTAAGTGCTGCCAAGATTTTTTGTATGAGACAATTGAACTATGGCTGCTTATGCTATAATCTTTCAATTTCAATTCTTCAAATTTTTCAGATGCAATTATTATTATTATTATTACTGTTATCATCATCCTGCCTTTCTGGTCAGTGCTTTGTTCCTCTTCTGCACCCCTTCCATCTCCCCCCTCATCTCAGCCGTTCCCCCCTCCAAAAGATCCAGTCTCTGTGAGTTTTTATAAATTTGGGCCTGGTTCTCTTTAATTTCTTCTTTCATCTCTTTTAATTGTCTTTTTATTTCCTCTTGTCCCTGTAGAATTTGTTAAACATTTGTTGGAATTCAGTCTCTGTGGTTCTAGGTTGCATCAAAGCTGTTATCGTTGATTGTGTACTAGGACTGGATGTTGTAGATGTCGGGGCAGAGGCAGCAAAGCCAGGCTTCCCAGGAGGTGGTTTTTTACGTGACATTGTTTGTGGAATAATAAGTTCAGTCAATGCAGAGAGTGATCAGTCAGAGAGGTAGAACAGCCAGGAGAGTCCAGGAGATTAAAGGTCCAAGCAGAAGGTGATTTTTCTAATTACACTGGCAGTAAGGTAAAGTTTTTCAAACCAGGGAGTCAAAAAAGGAACAATCAACAAGAGATTTATCTGAGTAGCATGGAGACAAAGACCGGAAGCCTGAAGTTTTAAAGGTGGAGTCAGTTTTCACAGTTCATAGAGACAACGGAAGTGTGCCATCTTGCCTTGCCAGCTTTGGGTTTAGAGGCATAACAAGGTTTTTAAAGTTTCCAAAGTTTCCAGATCATCATTGCATTATAGGGTTAAATCCAAAAATTCGCATTCAGTAAGAGCATGACATCATTAGTTGGCTCTCTCCCTCCTCCTTCCCCTAGGGCTGAGAGCAAAATTGTTTCCAGCCGCCTGTCCGAGGGGGGGGGAAATCCCCCTCCCTCCAGCCGCGCTTCTCCGAGCCAAGCCGAAAAAAAGTTTTAAACTGCTGGCAATTTCTCCAGATTGGTAAAGGGAATGGAAGGGAGTTTTCGCCTCACTGCACCGCAGCCGCGTCCTTCTGCTCGTTTATTCTTCCAACAGCCTCGCAGCGAAGACGCAGGAGCATCTCCCCATCATGCTCCCCGGTGCCTGGAGCGATGCGGGGGCCCCCCCGGCTGCCGCCGATCCAGGGGATCCCCCGCGGTGCCGCCCCTCCGGCAGGAGCCTCTACGGGGCGTCCTGTGCCCCCCAAGGAGTGGGGAGCCCACCGGGAAAGCACGGGGCGAGCAAAGCTTGCCCGGCGCCGTCAGCCGCCGGAACCGGAAGTCGGCTAAATAAGATCTTAAAGCAATAGATTCACCCTTCTTCTTAATTTATGGATGGTAGTAGTAGCATGAAGTAGTAGCATTAGCAGATTTGAAAAAGCTAAGCAGAGTTGAACTAGTTAATTTTTATATGGGAGACCACCAAGAACCTCAGGACTATACACTAGCCTGAATAGTAGAAAAACAGACCAGAGAGCAAAAATGTACCATTTCCATATCTATAATCAATAGCCAAGCTTCACCTACACATATTTTTTATCATTTTGTAACATGTGAAGGGATATTATAGTACATTGAAAATATCATGGTTAAATTCAACATGTTGAACCTGATGCCTGAACCCATAAGAGAGTGAAGTAATTCTTATGTCATTTTTCAAGAGTATAAATCATTCATGAACTCAAGCCAAGGAATACCAACACAGCATATATACAAACCACCAGTTATTTATTTGCTTAGATCAGTGTTTCTCAAACTTGGCGACTTTAAGTCCTGTGGACTTCAACTCCCAGAATTCCCCAGCCAGCTATGCTGGCTGGGGGATTCTGGGAGTTGAAGTCCACAGGACTTAAAGTCGCCAAGTTTGAGAAGCACTGGCTTAGATCTACTCAGAAATATTTTTAAAAATACCTGTAGGGAAAAAGGGAAAGAATGAATGAAAAGTATGATGTCAAAAATGGGACTGACTATAGGTAGTCCTTGACTTACAACAGTTCATTTAGTGACTGCTCGAAGTTATAACCGCACTGAAAAAATTAAAACAGTTTTTCACACTTATGACTGTTACAGTAGCCCCATGGTCATGTGATCAAAATTCAGACACTTGGCAAATGACTCATATTTTGACAGTCACAGTGTCTTGGGTTCATCTGCTCAACTTTTGCAAGCTTCTGACAAGCAAAGCCAGTGGGAAAATCAGATTAATTTAACAACTGCAGTGATTCACTTAACAACTAGAGCAAGAAAGTTCTTTAATGAGGCAAAATTTACTTAAAAAGTGTCTCACTTAGCAACAGAAATTTTGGGCTGGGTTGTAGTTGTAAGTCAAGGACCATCTGTATTGAAATAGAAAAAATAGTAACTGTAGAGGACAGATAAATGAAAAACTCAGTATGCAAGCTTCATTTTAATATGAAGTGATGTTGAAATAGAACTGATTTGCTTCTTTTTTGCTACAACAGATATACAAACTTAACTATAATCCATTAAAAGAGAAAACAGATTTGCCTCTGATGATTTTATTGTTTAAAGCAGAAAGGAGATTTTGCTAATTTGTTCAGCTGTTTTTCAGATCATGTACTGTTTATTCGGTCCTTCCACAATGAATTAACATTCAAGGATACCTACTGAGAAATCTGCCACTACATAAATTTGCTTCCTTAAAACTAGGGCTGGTTTATGTCAATTCAGCTATAGGGATGATGTAACTTCAGGTGGGTATGAATATTTGTATATATCTGATTATTAATGGTCATAATTTATATACAGTAATTTCAGAGGTGTGTTTCTGCTGGTTCGCCCCAGATCGGGCAAATTGATAGTGGCGGCGGTGGGAGGCTCCGCCCACCAGCCCGGATGTTTCTGTGCATGTGCAAAAGCGTTGCACGAGCGCACACGAGCAAACCGGCAGTAAAATAAATTGAAAGTTTCACTCTTGTGATTTAACTTCTTCCCTAGTGAATCTCAAGTACTAGTGGATAGATGAATAATAGTACTGGTATATAAAGGTAAGGAAAGCCAGTTTGGCACAGTTATTAACATGGCAAGCTAAAAACCAGACTTTGAGTACTAGTTGTGCCTTAGGCACAGCCTTGGCCCACTCATTCTCAGCCCTAGTAAAGAGGCAATGGCAAACCACTTCCAACAAAACTTGCCAAAAAAGTTGTAGAGAGTCGTCCAAGCAGTTTTCAGGGGTCCGCAGACTCAAATGATGGGCTGGCTGCAAAAGCAAGGTCAAGGCACACACTTGAAAGTAAATCAAGAAGACTGCAATTGCGGTGTATGTGTCTGTCTGGCAAGAACAAACAATGCTTATTAACAGGAAATATGCATGTGTAAATCTTGTAGCAATTATGGGTAGTTAGAAAGTTGATAAAAGTAACAAGAATTAGATAACTTGCAGATCTCAGCTAAAAGTTAGGAATAGAGATGGCCAGCAGCAAATGAAATCCTACCCCATACATCCCTGCGACCAATTCGCTCTCACAGGGAGGGACTCCTCCGGGTGCCGTCCACCAAGCAATGCCAACGGGCGGCGCCCAGGAGTAGGGCCTTCTCTGTGATGGGCCCAACCCTCTGGAATGACCTCCCCCCCGATATCAGAACCACTACTGTCCTCTGCTCCTTCCGTAAGAAACTCAAGACCCACCTGTTCCAATTAGCTGGCCTAGCCCATTTATAGTCCCATTCTTATCCTCCTGGCAGTTATTTTAATTCTGGGGTAGTTTTTTAGGGGTATTTATTTATTTATTTATTTTATTGAACTTATTAGTCGCCCCCTCTCCCCACAGGGACTCGGGGCGACGTACAGAGCAATAATCAAGATAGCACCATATATCGTGCAGAGGAGGTAAAAATAAGTCCATAAATAAGCATACTTACAAAATTTAAAACCCCAAAAATATTAAACTCTAAGAACTTTAAAAAACAAAATTTCCCATTATAAAATGACCTGGGGTGGCAAGATTGTAACGTTATGCCAGGCCGGCTTGACAAAACAGGTAGGTCTTCAGCTTCATACGGAAGGAGCGAAGGTCGGTTGTTGTCCGGATGTCTGGGGGGAGGTCATTCCAAAGGGTAGGGCCCACCACAGAGAAGGCCCTACTCCTGGGCACCGCCCTCTGGCACTCTCTAGAGGACGGCACCCGGAGTAGCCCCTCTCTGTGTGAGCAAATGGGTCGCAGGGATGTATGGGGCAGGACGCGATCCCGCAGGTAACTGGGCCCTGTGCCATGGAGCGCTTTGAAGATGGTAACCAGTACCTTGAAGCGCACCCGGTAGGCCACAGGAAGCCAGTGCAGCTCGCGCAGGATAGGTGTTATATGGGAGAATCTCGATCTCCCCATAATAACCCGCGCGGCTGCATTCTGGACCAACTGCAGTCTCCGGGCGCACCTCAAGGGGAGCCCCATGTAGAGAGCGTTACAGTAGTCCAGGCGGGACGTCACCAGCGCATGAGTGACTGTGCGCAAGGCCTCCTGGTCCAAAAGGGGCCGCAACTGGCGCACCAGGCGAACCTGGTGGAACGCCCCCCTTGCCACGGCCGCCATGTGATCTTCTAAGGTCAGCCGATCGTCAAGGAGGACGCCCAAGTTGCGCGCCCCTTCCACCGGGGCTAATTGCTCATCCCCGATGGTCAGCGATGGAATATGCTGATTGAATCAGGAAGCCGGGAACCACAGCCACTCTGTCTTGGAGGGGTTGAGCCTGAGCCTGTTGTCATCCATCCAGACCCGTACGGCTTCCAGACACCGGGCCATCACTTCGACAGCCTCGTTGGGGTGGTTTGGGGTGGAAATGTACAACTGAGTATCATCAGCGTACAGATGGTAACTCACCCCAAAACCACGGATGATCTCGCCCAGCGGCTTCATATATATGTTGAACAGGAGAGGCGAGAGGATCGACCCCTGTGGGACCCCACAGATGAGGGGCCTTGCGGTTGACCTCTGCTCCCCCGTCAACACACATTGCGTCCGGCCAGAGAGGTAGGAGTGGAACCACCGTAGCACGGTGCCTCCAACCCCCAATCCCTCCAGCCGGCGCAATAGGATACCATGGTCGATGGTATCGAAGGCCGCCGAGAGATCTAATAGGACAAGGATGGAAGAACAACCCCCATCCTTTGCCCTCCAGAGATCATCCACCAACGCGACCAAGGCCGTCTCCGTGCTGTGACCGGGTCGGAAGCCGGACTGGCGCGGGTCTAGATAATCAGCTTCCTCCAGGTGGCGCGGAAACTGCTGAGCCACCACACTCTCAACAACCTTCGCTAAAAAAGGAAGGTTGGAGACAGGACGATAATTTGCTAGCTCCGTTGGGTCCAGAGAAGGCTTCTTGAGCAGGGGCCTCACCACCGCTTCTTTCAAGGCGGTTGGTAAAAGGCCCTCACCCAGCAAAGCGTTCACCAGGGTAGATTTTAATGTTGCTTTTAATTTTAATTATTATTGTACAGTTTGTATGTCGCCTCCTCTATCTATATGTATTTATATTGTGTCTTTATTATGACTATACACCGCCCCGAGTCCCTTCGGGGAGAGGGTGCGGTTTATAAATTAAATAAAAGTAAAGTAAAGTAAAGTAAATGTCTATTAGATAACTCCTGGAGCATTCATTAGCCAAGGCTTAGGAATGGGACAGCTATAGACCAATAGAACAATTTGTAGAGTTATTGCTAAACTGTTTATTAGATGATATTTCTTATTATTTCATCTTGTCCCGCCTTCTCCTGTGGAAAGTTATCACCTAGCCCTCTCCCAGAAAAATAAAATATCCTAGGAAATATTTAAAAGGCAGAATATTTCTTGGGATGTGAAAAGGAAGAAACATGTTTTAAAAGACAGAATAGCTGCGTGCAGCTTCCTGCCCATTACCCTTTGTCAATGAGCCATTAAAGCCTGAGCCAGTCCCTTTACATAATAAAGAGTTCTCCCCTTCAGCTCCAGGGGGATGGGATTAAGGCATGATAGTATTGGCCTTTTACCCAACTCACCACATGGCATCTGAGAACTCAACCAAACCTGGATTCAAAATACAGCCTAGAGAGTTGCCCCTGCATGGCTCCATGGGAGTCTTACAACCAATTAGAAGACAAGATCAAGATCAAAGGCCAGAGAGGGCATAAAACCAGGGACTCAGCGTCTCAGTCATTCCTTCTCTTCTTCTCCACCAACATTGAAGCATGTGATCACCTTTTCTGTTCAGGACTCAGGCCATGTGGTCCTGTCCACCATTAAAACCATCTTTCCAAGCAGCCTCCATGTCTCCAGTGTCTTTTTCCCCACTTGGAGCCGAACCCAGAAGGACATTTCTTTCAACGCTCCTTTAGTGAAAATGTATAAAGCTTTCTTAACCCTTTGTTCTTCGTTCTTGGCCTTTGACCAGGAACCCTTTTCCTTGGAGTACTCCAATAAAAAGCAATCAGAAAACCTGCACCTCGTGTCTGGCGTCCATCATTGGCCGAACGGCACCAATGAATATAAAAGTAGAGGAACCATTGGGGTTCACCCCAGGAATGTCAGTATCAGTACTGTGTGCACGCATTCTTTGTTAGACAGGCTCCTAATTTTCTCCCAAAATTTTCTAGATTTAAAGCAGTTTTTGTTACCAATAGACCTTTGCTGATCTGCAATGAATCCCTCCCAGATGATTTCCTTTCATCATATGAAACTCGGAGTGGAATCTAAAGCGTCATCAGCCAGTTTCATCACCAGATCTGTTACTTGTCAGAATTGAACCTGTGGCAACTGAAAAGACACTACCTTTGTTCAAGGCACTACAAACCGGAAGTAGGCCTCGCGCTTCGCCTAAGAAGACTATGCCTCCCAGTACACATTGCAGCAGGGGAAAAAACCGGAAGAGGTGTTTGGAAAAAGGTTTTTTTAAAAAAATTACTACAGCCCCCAGCATGCCCCGCGTCACATTCCATTTGGAAAGGCTAAACCTCCAGATTGCTGGAGAACTATTTTTCCCGTCGTGCGACACAGCGTAAGATTCAAGCTTTCCAAGGCGGCTTGCTAGCCAGGGGCATCTCGGGACTTGTAGTCTTTTTTTTTTTTTACCCTTCGCGAGGCTGATTCCAAGGTTCGTGGGGGCGGCGCCGCGGTGAGGATGTGGCGGGCGTGACGCGTTTCTGTCCGCGTTGGAGCCGGGGCGGTCGTGACGTGGCAGAGAGCGAGCAAAGAAGAGCGAGCCAGGCTCCCCCGGACGCAGACAGAGCAGCCTCGGTGAGCGGAACGCCGCGAGCTGCTTCCAGCGCCCTCGCCTTAGCTCAGCGCCACCCGGAGAGGAAAGCAGCGGAGGAAAAAGAAAGCGAGCAGGAGGGACCGGCGTTCGGGTCGCTTGCTCCTGCCTTCCCCCACCCCTTCGACGCGGCTAGCGCCATCCCGCTCGCTCCTTGCGCCGCAGCCGGGAGCCGCCATGGGCCTCACCATTTCCTCGCTCTTCTCGCGCCTCTTCGGCAAGAAGCAGATGCGCATCCTCATGGGTGAGAGCGGCGCGAACAAGCCGTATTCCGCACCCCCGTGCTCGGCAGCCTTTCCTCCCCGGGCAGCCTGCGGCGACCCCACCCCGGCCATACAGCAGGCGGCCCAGCGCGTCGCTCGGGAGACCAGGCTGCTTCCTTGCCACGCTCGGGGCCCTCACGTAGCCGGAGGGCGGGGGAGGCTTGGGTGGGTTGCCCGCTACTGCTGCTGCTGCCTGGCGGGGTTTCGAACGCCTCGTTTGGGCGGCAGCAACTTAGGCCGGAGGCGAAGGAAGCGGCCGCCGAAAAAGAAAGGGAAAAGGGAGAGGGAGAGAGAAGCGGGGCGGGGTTGGAGGCTCGGCTGGTGGGAGCCAGGATCATCGGGATCTTCCCAAGGAATCCACCGCAGAAGGTGGTTTAGGTCAAGGCGATTGTCTCTCCAGCCCCCCCTGCTCCCCCCGGAGGCCCCGGCCAGGATGTGGTTTGTTTTCCGTGCGATGGGGCTTCTTCCTGTGTTTCAAAATAAGTCTTAGCAAAAAGCCCTCACGGTTGCTAGGGTTCCTTTTGTAAAAACAGCCTTCTTTTATTTTCGTTCAATCCTAAATTTCTTCCGCCTGAGGAAGAGGGTTAGAGTAAAAGTAAAGAGAGGACAGGTGCCCTAACACTTAATAGAGAATTGAATCAAGGTCGCTTATGGTTTCTCCCCCTTTTTTTAAATTGACCTTTTCCTCACATCGTTTGTTACAAGGGCTTAAGTTGAAAGATTAACTGTACAAATGGATGTATGCTTCAGTGTATGAAGCTGGACCTTTAGCACATATATTTTTAGTATTTGCTGTTGGGAGATGGGTTTTAAACGGAGATACTAAAAATACTTTTCGGTATTGACCTGAATAATAAGGAAAAAAACATGGTCAGAAAAAAGATGTATAAAAGTATATATATACACATACATATATGTATGTATGTATGTTTGTTGCTGGTAGCCTACAATATTACTTTGAGAATTTGCCCTAAATATATATTTGCTGTTCTAAAATAGCCATGGTTTTGAACTGTATTTCTCCCATCAGGTTAAATGTGTAAGTATGTGTATTTGAAATTATGTGATTGATGTGAAAATATTTCAAATTGCAGAATTGTACTTTCTCTTAACATTTTCTGTTATCCTCATGTAGCTAAGGATAACATTTTCCTTCTCCATCTAAGCTTAATTTAAAAAATATACATTTCAGCTGCCTGAAGATATTATTTTTATTCAGAAAGTGTGGTATATGTAAGAAGTTTTAGTGGGTTATGAATAGTAAGGTAAGCATGATTGCAGAAACCCAGCATATGTTCTGAATCTTGTTTAATATATATCTTAATTCTAACTTGAAAAATGAAAATATGGCCTAGTTTGATTTATGTGTGTCTTCACACTACTAAAAGCCAGAAGAGAATTTTGAAAGTTTCAAGTTTTAGATTTAAACTAGTTTCAGTTTATAATTGAAACTACAGTATATGACAAATTTAAATGAGACTTTTCTGGCTGCACGTTTCAGTACTAAAAAGTGCTGCCTTCCTTGGCTAGTTGTTATGTTAACAGGATTTGAAAACAGTTTAAAGCATGGTTTTTGTACCAAATTAAACTATGCAAATCCAATACATTCAACTTACAACCACAATTGGCCCCAGAATTTATGTTGCTAATTGAGAAATTTAAGTGAGTTTTATCATATTTTATGTCTCTTCTTGCCACATTTATTAAATGAATCACTGCAGTCTTAAATTAGTAACCTGGCTGTTATGTGAATCTGGTTTCCCCATTGACTTTGCTTGTCAAAAGGTAATCACCTGACCCTGGGACACTGCAACGATCATAAATGTGAATCAGCTGTCAAGCATCTGAATGTAAATCGCATGACCATGGGGATGCTGCAATGGTCATGAGTCTGAAAAATGGTCATAGTGGTCATTTTTGTCAGTGCCGTTGCAACTTCATACGATCACTAAGTGAACTGTTGTACACTAAGGACTACCTGTATTGGGCACAGCAACAAATTTCTGTTTATTCATCCAGTGAATAATGCATCAGACTTTCTTATGCATACAGTACAGAAAGCGAGAGGGTACAAGAGAACATGTTATTTCATGGACATTGTAGGTCAGGTGTATCAACTTGACTTTCATTTGCTGATGAAACAGTATCTCAGTGTGGGTTTTTTTTACATTTCATGTTAATTCTGCATGATTCCAAAACTTGTATTTACCAGGGAAATACCAAGAAATAATTAAATTTTATATACAGTAGTTGCAAAGAGAGTTAAAACCATTTTAGGGTTGGGTTGCCCCCACCTCCAAATTCTCTTCCACCAAAATTTGGAATGTTACACAGAAAGACCAAAACTCAAGATAACTATTTCTTCTGTCAATAAAGAATGGTATGTTTTAGAAATTGGGTTAAGCATTTGAAGGCATATCTGAATTTTGCAGTACAACTGGGTGTGTTGGAATTGTCTCACAGTGGTCCAATGCACATGAAAAACCAACAACCCAGAGTGCACACAACCAAACTTTATTTTCTCTCCCTGCCTCTACGTAGCTTCAGAGGGTTGAGTGGTCCCTTTGAACAGAACATGCTATATTATATAGGGAGGGATAATTGGAAAATCATTCTATAATCATTGGATATTAACAATGCTAGGCTTTATTATAGCAGATTAATATTATTACAACTATTATAGTCATTGACTATTACTAGTATAAGTGCCAGTCTTTAGGAAATAATATTGATCTGTTTTAATTGTTTTTTAAAATCCTGTAAAAATGCTCAACTGTATTTTTTCCTATACAGCTTAAGCTTAAGTGTTCCAGATGTTCTCAACAATGATAAAGTTCTTTCTGTTAATAATATATTTTAAAGTGTTTCAATCAGTGACCATACCCTAGATAAGAATCTCCATTTTAGTCCAGAGTATTTTTCACTTTGGTAAGTAAGAATGTGAAGAAAAAAAGGTGTAGTTTCAGAAGCTTAGCTGCCATGAAAAAAGCATAGTTTTTTTTAAAAAATTGTGGTAAGATCTCTAAAGCCCTTTTCCACTTTTCTTCTTGAGAATGTTATATATCTGATTTCTGACTGTGGGATAATGTTACCACACCATTTTCAATTTTCTTGCAGAGTTGTTGATTTCTTTCCCAAATTCTAATCTCCCCACCTTTATGTAGTACTTTTTATTTGGTTATTCCAGCCCCACCTTATTCTTCACCCTGAAATATATTTCTTCCAAATTAAAAGCCCCATGCATTAGATTTTTATAAACTAGAAAACCTTGCTTTGTATATTCTTAACCGATCAAAAAGCAGAATGTATCATCCCATTTCTATTCCCATGCACCTCTATCTAGTCTTCTTCTAAGACCACCTCTCAGTTTACACATGAAAATGGTGCACTCTGAGGAGGAAAAATAATGAATTTTATTTTGTGGTGCTAAATGCATCCAAAAAAAAGACCACTGTGTGAAGAGTTGCCACTGTAAGAAAGAAATAACAATCTGGGAAGGAGTTCTTTGAGGAAACACTGGGCACTTTTGCAGGATATGCTGAGCCATAGAAGTTAAGTTTGGTTCAGCTCCAGTTCTGTGATTCTTCCTTATTTTTATAACAAGCCACAATTTCAGACTTTGATTCTATACATCAGCCATGGCTCAGTTTGAGAGTTAAGTAAACTATATGAGAATTAACTAGATGATTGGATTGCATGCAAATCAAAAACATATCTTCATGGGCATATGGTTGATGTTATAAAGTAAAAAGGGCTGTGGGAAGAATTAGCCTACTCAGTGCTTATGTAGAACAATAGTTTTTCAGCTATTGTTGCTTTTCTTTGCATAGGCCCTAAAATTAATGCAGTGTTCTGGACATTTTTATTTCTATGTTACATATATAGTTGTCTTGAAAATCAGAAAAGTCAATCAAATGCCATATTTTTATATATTTTATACATTTTGTTCTTATGCAAGCACTGCTTTTCATATTGCAGGATCTAAAATGAAGTCACGTATTGTGTTTTCACAAACTATGAAATTCTGAGAAACATTTCTTTTAAAAAAATAGCATAAGAAAACTTAAAGACCGAATGCCTTATTTAATTTGGTGAAAAAGATTCAGAAGGCTTTTTGTTGAGCATAATATGCCGTTATTTCCATTTGAACTTCACATTCCTTTACCAAATAGAAGGAAGGAAATAAAAATATTCCAGTTTCTGGTATCGATCTACCTTACAGGGATCTCGCAGTGCTTTATCTGAAAGAGAAATGATTAAGCCTAGAGTTTGTATCCCAAAAGTATAGTGGAACCTCGGGTCATGAATGCTTCTGACCACGACCAAATTGGGTCGACCAAAAAATCAGCTAAATGGTTCACTCTGTTCACGAACACATCCTCAGGGGGCGATCAATCACAACTACAGTGATTTCCCCTTCCGCAGCTTTTTTTTTGTGTGCGCATGCGCAGTCAGTCTTGCTTCCAGTCATAACCAAATTGGGTGCCGATCTGGAATGGATTATGGTTGTGACTGGAGGTTCCACTGTATAACATTTCATATGAAACCTTGGCTTAGATCTTAAAACTTGTAACACTATGAATTTTCCTCTCCCCTTTTCACCTTGCAATTCCATTTAGCTTCCACATTTGGGAGGTTCATACAGAATCTGCTTGATTTGTTTATGACAATCCTGTGCTTTATACTACATACTTCTCATTATATCTCTAAGCATTTGGGGATGCATAAGTCTGCAGAAGAAAGAAGCCAATATACAGTCTTTTTCAATTACAGTTCTTGGGATCCCCGGCATGCTTACTAAATAATTATGAAATGCTATGTGTAAAAAGAAGTGTAATTCCCAAGCTAATCCTTAGCATTCTGCTGTATTACAAAATACTGTATCTCTCATCTCTCAAGGATGACAACACGTAATGCAAAAGTTTGAGAGTTCTTGAGCTTAATTTCTTTATGCAAAATCATCGTGGGTTTTTTGTATTATTTTAAGATCTAATAAGCCTCAAACTGAAACTGCATTATTAGCATTAATAATGCTAAATGCTAAAAACAATGCTAAAAACAGCATTGTATTTATAAGATAACTGCTTTTCTAAATAAGGCTCAGAATACATATTTACTTTTATTTTAACGAAAAGCTACGTAAAAATATAATATGTCTTTATTTTTTTTAAAGTTAATTGGAAAACTCTAAGACTAACAAATTATAGTTACTCAGTACGGAGTATAACAAATGTGAATTTGAACTTTATAGTAACATGCATTTCTATAATACCATTTGTTTTTAAGGGAAAAACACAATTTTAGTATAATTCTGTAAATCTTGTGTTTTTCTATAAGTATGCTAATATTTCCTCCCCTGCCCATGGTCCTCTTTGAAAGATGCTATTCTTTTTCCTGATATTAATGTTGCAGGGAGAGCTATGGAGAGGTTTTTCTTTTCCTATAGTGAATTAAATTTTTACCAGTGTTGATTGGCACATATCGTTTGTTGTCTACTTTTATTCAGACTTGCCAATTGCCAGTTCAGAGTTAGTACAGTCGTGTGTTGAGGAGACTTTGGGAACCTTCTATTTGGGACCCAAAATGATACAAAATTGAATATTTCAGATGACCTAGAGGCAAAAACAATAATATTACAAACTATACTGAATACCAGTTCTAGTGAACCAGAATTAATATTCAGAACTCTTGCTTATGCTATTTAACACTTTTGATTAAGCAGCTGGTCTGGAAGTGAGGAGACCAGTTACAAATTGCAAAATAGGAAAATAAATTGCAAAGTGAAGAGAGAAAATAAATTGTATTTTCATTATAAATTTAGTTAGAGTACAATTATGATACAACACACCTTGGGAGATGGACAAGGAACATTTACAGGATAGAAAATCTATGTTGAAAAAACACACATGACTGAATCTGTTGTAAAAAGTGTGAAGAGTGAAAATTGGCTTTATTGTTTTTTCCCCCCTAGTTGGCTTGGATGCAGCTGGAAAAACCACCATTCTCTATAAACTCAAATTAGGAGAGATTGTCACTACAATTCCAACAATTGGTAAGAACATGGGAATACATTAATTTGTTAATATTATTGACAAACAATAATGTTCATTAAGTTTAGGTTTATAGGAGAATTGCAGTTTGTCACAGTATAGGCTTGAATGAAATTTCTAGACCAGTGGTTCTCAACCTGTGGGTCAGGGCCTCTTTGGGGGTCGAATGACCCTTTCACAGGGGTCGCCTAAGACCATCGGAAAACACATAGTTTCGACGGTCTTGGGAACTGAGACACCAATTTTATGGTTGGGGGTCACCACAACATGAGGAACTGTATTATAAGGCCGCGGCATTGGGAAGATTGAGAACCACTGTTCTAGACTATTACACTCTTTATGGTACATTATTACTGAGCTCATAAGTTTTATCTCTAAAGATACTTGTTTTGAGGAATAATCCCAACAAAGAGAAATTCTAGAGCCAGAGATGAAAGTGGCCAGTACACAATTTTTCCTGCTACTTGTTTGCTTCCAAGATAAACTTTATTCATGATATTCAGATAAAAGAAACCCAAAGAAGCCAACATTGAAAAATGTTCTACAAGCCGAGATAAAAACTCAAATAAAAAATCTTTTGTTGAATTTCTTATTCTAACACTATAATTTACAACGTGACTAAACAAATTATGCTGTACTTTTAGCTCTTTGTGAGTATATTTTGTTTTTGTCAGGTTTATATAATGCCATCCCCACACCTACTTCAATCAGCTATTTAAGCATTGAAATGTCCTTAAAACTAGATAGTCTGAATAATATTGCAGTTTGTTGTAATTGATATTTCTGGTAGTTATAATTTTCTTATTTTTGTTTAGGCTTTAATGTGGAAACAGTAGAATATAAAAATATTTGTTTCACTGTTTGGGACGTTGGTGGTCAAGATAAAATTAGACCACTCTGGAGGCATTATTTTCAGAACACACAGGTAATTTCTAGCAAGTTATTTATTTTTTAAACACTCATTGAATTAATGACTCTCAATTATTTAAGATTTAAATAACATCCTTAATTTGCTTTATTTCATGGTGCTATGTTATTTTTTAAAATGTATTTTAATTAACTGATTTTTTATGTTTGCTTTTAGTATTTATCTGTACTTGTTTATTGTTGGGGATGGGGTCCTATAGCTAAAAAGTGTCTTGAATGTTAATCTCATCCATTGAATAAGATTATGTTTCTCCAGAAGCCAGCATGACAGGTCAAGGTTTAAGGACTTTATCTGTGATGTCCTCATTGCAAACTGTAGTTAGGTGAGACATAGGTCCCTTGGGCTTATGATTTCGTAAGGCTGAAGAATTAACTACAACAGTGTGGCTGTATAGATACTTGGTTTCCAGCATTTCCCAAGTGGTTGGGAATGGAAAAGGCAGCATATAGTAGCTATCGCATATTACTTGCACAGTTGTTTTCATGAGCTGTGCTCCTCTTCCAATCTTATGAAACATACAAGGTAAGCTGAGGCATTGGACATTGTTTCCATTCCTTTGCATCAGAGGGCAGACTGTTAAATATAGTTCTCCATGGCACTATCCCCACACAGCAAAATAGTTTCGCTTAATGGAGAAATTCAGTCACCGATGGGCAAAACTATATTTGGAGCACAAATAGTTGAAAACATAGGTGAAGCCTGACAAAAGACCAAAGGCCCCATTTAGTCCAGTGCTCAGTGCAGGAATGGAAACTAAATAATTACGCCAAAAAGTTAACCGTTTGAAAACTTAAACTGAAGAAGAAACCTTATGGTATCACTTAGTAGGACTGTTTTGTGAACTTTGATAGAAATAGTAATCTTAATTATCTAATGGAGATGCATTCTTTATGGTTGGCTATAGCAAGTTAATTAAATAGTGTTAATTAAATAGTGTTAATTCATTAGTAGCTGAAGACATGGTTTTTTATTGAAAGCTATCATAAATTCTTAAGTTTCGATATACTTTCCTAGCTCTTCTGAGGTACTGGCACCTAGGAACAGATTGCATGTCAGGAAAAAAAAAGCTTGATATTTTGCATGGTTTCACATCTGAAACTTTGTTTTGGAGATAAAGATATATGAAATCAAGGCAGACTTGACTTGAATCTTTTTATTTATTATTATCTCACCACATTAATCAATACTTTCCCCCCCTCCAGGGTCTCATTTTTGTGGTAGATAGCAATGACAGAGAGAGAATTCAAGAAGCAGCAGAAGAACTGCAGAAAATGGTAACTTAATCAGAATGTGACAATTTCTGTGCCAATGTGACAACATAGTTTCTTTTAAAAATATTAAAACTGGAATATAAAATAACAAAAAAAATCAAATAGGATGTTCAGAGACATTATTGCATGTTTTAGGGCTATGGAAATAATTAGGTAGAGGTGTTTTAGAGTACATGAAATGCAAGTATGTCATCTGCCTGCAACTCTTTAAAGGTTACATATATGCAATTTGGAGACTAAATATTACATAAAGCACAGTAAAAAATAGAAATTGTAAACATAAGGAATTAAGGGCACAAGATAAGAAAATGAAAAGGGATTATTGTTAAACCTAGTTCATACCAACCCTGCTTGCTATACCACTTCATAACTTTCTGTCTTTGTAAATCATCCTTGCTTCCACTGTGTCCAGACCCTCCTTTGCCTTTTAGCCTTCAGACATCTTGCCTCCCTCTTGTCAATTGCATCCAGCCATGTTCTGGCTCCTCACATTCCTCCGTGGTTCATTTATTTTGCCATTCAGTCGTATTCATTCACAGTGATGACCAACCTACTATTTCTTTTCCTATTGGCTACATGTTATTTATATTCAGTCACAATCTTTCAGCGCTGATTCATTCTTGACTCTTTTTCTCTGGTTTAACCGCACACGATTCCTAAGTGATCCAGCCCTACAGCATTCAGTCTACTTTTATGCTTCTGGCTCTCACAGGGAGGGACTCCTCTGGGTGCCGTCCACTAAGCAGTGCCAGAGGGCGGCGCCCGGGAGTAGGGCCTTCTCTGTGATGGGCCCAGCCCTCTGGAATGACCTCCCCCCCGACATTAGGACAACTACCGATCTCCGCTCCTTCCGCAAGAAACTCAAGACCCACCTGTTCCAACTAGCCGGCCTGGCTTAAATTAGAACTATATTCTCTAATCCCCCTGGCAATTTAAAAAAAAATTAAATGGTAAATTTCAAATTTTAGGGCATTTTAATTTTTTTAATTTTATTGTTACTATTTTTTAACTTTATGGCTATTTTATTTATGAATGGTAAATATGTTTTATGTATATACCTCCTCCGTGCCATATGCTTGTATATTTAATTGTACGCCGCCCCGAGTCCCTTCGTGGAGAGGGAGCGACTTATAAATTGAATAAATAAATAAATAAATAAAAAGTAGGTGCAAATATGCATTTATATAAAGCAGTTTTCACTTTTTAGAGAACATTTGTGCAGTAGAGCACATATATCCCCATTACATTTCTACTAGTGTTTGTATATCTTGAGATCGCTTCATCATTTTTTCCCCATTTTTAATAGGCATTCTACCAAGGTACACAAACTGAATCAATTGTTCCTGCTTGCCACCATGTATAGATGTATAGCTGGGATTTATTTATACCACTTTCTTTTCTTGGATATTTATTTATTCATCAAATATAAAACTGCCTGACTTTCTAAAGATGCTAGGAGGCAAACAACATTAAAAATACCAATACTACTGTCAGCCCTGAAGGAACTGCTGGCCTTGGAGTCTTCATTGGTTGGAGGTGTTACTTGGCACCCTGACAATTACTTTTCAGATTCATTTTCCTTGTTATATGTCACTTATCTAATAATTTTCTGCAAACAGTTTAGATTCTCAGGCAGCAACATGGCATCTGAATACAAAGGTATATGCTCATTCATATTCCTACATGACATACCTATAACATCTCTATCAGCATTCTTTTAGAAATTTACCCATAAATACCTTAAACAGTCAAGAGAGCTTTCCTTGCTTCTAGCTCAGGGTTGAGCCTTTTGAGTTGCTGTCCATTTAATACTAATACTTTATTTCTTTTATATACAGGTCTTATAATGTTCAATAACTAATCACGCATTCACATAACATGCTCTCTCTATGAATATCCAATAAGGACATAAGGTTCATTCTCACCTGAGTACACTTTTTATTGAATGCATTTCCTAATGCAGAAAACTAGTCTGCATACCTCATGCCCAGCATAAAGCCAGACCACATTTGGCTCAGTGTAACTCTTGGTACCATTTCATTCAGAATTCTGCCAAGCACCTTCCCTGGAACACTTAACCAAGTAATCCTCCCTGTAGTTTTTGCATTCACACTTGCTCCCTTTTCCTTTTGCAAAGAGACAATAATCGATTCTCCCAAATTTGAGACACAGCTGAAGCGTTTATTCATATGGAAAATCAATTGCGCAGTCATTCTGTATCAATTTTTCAACATTTATCCAATTACACTGCTTATACCTGCAACTGCTATTTTTTCAACCTAGTTATATATTTTTTACTTTCTTTTCATCTTTTTTTTCCTCAGACAATCATAAGAGTTTTCATTTTTATTCCTGTCTTCAGCGTATGGTTCCTTTCATTCAAATCTCTAAAAAGTTGCTGACATTCCCTCATTTCATTTTCTCTCAAAATATTTCATAATCTTATATGTTTTGCTGGGGGTCTCTTGGTTTAGTTCACCCACTTCCAAAACAATGTTTTATTTTTATCAAATTTCTGAGCATTGTTATGCTTCTTTAATTTTTTTTTCTTTGCAGCTGCTTTTTTCTGCAATTTGTATCTTTTTGTATTCAATTTGTAATTATCTTATATGCTTTTTTTTTCATCCACAGTTTCTTTATTTGATTTTTCTAAGAATGTAAAGTTTTCAATGTCCAGAACCATTTGTTTGAGATGACATTTGTTTGACAATGAATGAACGAATCACCCTTTTTCATTTTTCTTGTGCGGAGAACTCCTCGCGTTTCTGTGGCACACTGTAATATAATTCTTTACACACACAATTTCTAATGCTTTACCATCCTGTCTCATATTCAGAACTTTTCGTCATCATTGTGCTACCACTAAATCTGTCTTTCATCCAAAAATGAATCAACTGTGCTTTTCAGTCACTTCCTTTTCCATGTGTACGCTTGAATAGATTTGTGTTTAAACTCTGTATTTAAAACATTCTGCTAGGCAAGTACTGTCCCATCATCATTCTCAAAGATTCAAATTATATTTTTCTGTTTCCTTTTCAATCCCACTCATCCATTTCTATCATTTAACAGAAGAGTTTTTCCACTTTGGAGTCATTCAGAAAGTTGTGCAACATCAATGTTTCCCCAAATGTGTTACTGATTGTCATCATTTCCCCTCCCCAAGAGTGCAACATTCTAAGCTGTAGGTTACTATTATCATTCAGCACTCATACCTCAAATTCAGTCTTTGACATACATCTCTCCTTTTTTTTTTCATTTGTAATTAAACCTGTAGTATTGCTTCCCTGCATTCATTGTCGATCTACAAGATCAGATACCTTTATATTCTTGTTCTTTCTCTTAACTTCAGAGATACAATGTACCTATTCTCTCATTCATTCATTTTATTAGTTAGCTTGCACTCTTCATAATTAAATTCTCTTTCATTCCAAGTTGTCATCTTTCATCTGCCATTGTTGTCACCAAAGGAACCTATAGATTTTGACATCTAGTTTTCATCTTAATTTTGGTCAATTGAAATTTTTTCATAACTTTTTTCTGTAATTCAAAAGTATGGACTAGATTACCAGTCTTTGTTTTAGCCATGGGAAGTGTAAGAATGGCATGATCAGTTTTGGCATGTTTTGTTTATTTGCAATAAAATTATACTTCCAGCATAGTATACCATTTCTCATCCGATGAGTAGTAGTAGTAATAGTAGTAGTAGTAATTATTATTAGATATCCCACCTTTTTATTTGTGTGTGTGTGTGTGAACACAAGGCAGTGAATATATCTATGATTTCTGCCTATTTTCTCCTCAGAACAACGTGAGGTGGGTTGGGCTGAGAGATGGTGTTTGGCCAAGGTCACCCAGTTGACTTCCGGGCCAAAGGGAATCATAGAACTCACCATTTTCTGTTTTTTAGGCCAGACTTTAACCACCACACGAAACTGGCTTTTGGTGATAATTTGATCACCTTTGTTTCTGAATACCATTTGGGGGGAAAAAGGAAAAATACAGCCAATGCAGTTGTCTTCTTCCCTTGTAGGTTTTTGCTTGTAAGAAACGTCAAAAGACAGAAGTTACAATGGGTTTTTTTTTCCTTCCAGCTTCAAGAAGATGAGTTGAGAGATGCGGTGCTGCTTATCTTTGCAAACAAACAAGACTTGCCAAATGCCATGGCAATCAGTGAAATGACAGATAAACTAGGCCTTCAGTCCCTGCGTAATAGAACTGTAAGTACTGAAATTTTCTACATTCAGTGAAACTTCTGAATGAAAAGCTGACATTTGGTAGAAGTATTTGTGTTCATCATGTAGGGCAGTATTTTCCTCAAAAAACAACACCAAAATGTGTATAAGTGGCACTTGATACTGCAAAGGGAGAGTGGCATAAAGAGTTTTTGAACTTCAGTTTCAGCTGTCAGCAACAACAAACTTCTCAGCCGAATTACAATTCTATTTTTAGAGAGACAAAGATTGTATTTTCTGTGCTAAGAAAGACATCATTGATAATTAAGATAAGAACATAATTAGGACAATTGAAACAATTGTAGTTATGTTTAGCAATATTTAAATTTATGTTTCTTTTAGGACTGATTTTGTTGATATTATATGTAATCATTTAGCAATGATTTATATTAAATCATTAATCTGTAATCATTTTGGCCTATTGTGGAAGGAAGAGTTACTATAAAAATGAAATAATAAGTTTTTTGATTCATTCAAGTTAAAACATGCGCTGTCTTTGACTATAATTCTGCATAAAAGATCCCTTTAGCAATTAGTAATTGCTAGAGATGATAACAAAAAGGGACGCGGTGGCTCAGTGGCTAAGACGCTGAGCTTGTCCATCAGAAAGGTCGGCGGTTCAAATCCTTAGTGCCGCGTAACAGAATGAGCTCCCATTACTCGTCCCAGCTTCTGCCAGCCTAGCAGTTTGAAAGCACATAAACATGCAAGTAGGAAAATAGGAACCACCTTTGGTGGAAAGATAACAGCGTTCCGTGCGCCTTCGGCGTTAGTCATGCTGGAGATGTCTTCGGACAGTGTTGGCTCTTCGGCTTTGAAACGGAGATAAGCACTGCCACCTAGAGTTGGGAATGACTAGCATGTATGTGCCAGGGGAACCTTTATCTTTAGAGATGACAGCAGTACTGGTTGGTTGCATTTGCTTTCTTCCAGGATGCTTTTTGACATCCCTGCCTATGTTGTGATTTAGAATTGCTTAATGTAGTGGGAGGCATGGGAATTTGTCCTGGATTTCAGAACTGAAATGTGTTCTCAAGAACAGTCCCGAATATTAAAAATATCACTTCCTTCTTTTTACAGTGGTATGTTCAGGCTACCTGTGCTACACAAGGTACTGGTCTATACGAGGGACTTGATTGGCTGTCAAATGAGCTATCAAAGCGTTAACTGCAACTGGATGACTTTCGCACCAAGGACACGTTTGATATAAGTGGTCTAGGCTTGTTACATCAAAATTAGCTGCATCTTGGTTTATTATACAGTATCTGGAACTGATTTGGGCAGGATATTACAGCATTTTTACTTATTTTGTTGCCAATTATTGTTCTCCAAGCTATGTTGCCAAGGTAACACTAGACTTGGGTTAAAGAGAAACTCCTTAATTTGGAAAAAAAGTGTATCTTCTGATTTTTCTTTTTGTTGTTAGCCTAAATGCCTGAATATAGTTGTGACTTTGAAATCTATTGAATGCTTATTGAGCCCCAATTCAATTAAGTATATTTAAGACCCCTCTTATCTCCTAATTTACCAATCCTTGTTTCATTCCATAAGACAGTCTGCTGACTTAATCTACCATTCCATTTATATTTATTTCTCTCCCTTATAAAAACACTTCCTAATGTTGCCAAGAATCCTCTAAAACACTATTCAAATCTTCTGCACTGAGGAACATTTTATTAACCCCCCCTTTCCAATTGACCCACTTTTGCCTTTGTGTGAACTCAGCCTGATAATACTTACTGTGCTGGTTGCAACAAGCTCATTGGAGTTTTAAAATATTCAGCAGATTGTCTTTTTTTTTCTTTTTGCATGTTGCTTTCAGTATCAGCCTGTTTTGCCCAGTGTATAATAGTTCTGCTAAAGTTTTACTGTTTATTGGTGAACATATCTTCATGAAGAGATTTTGAAAATTCTTCAGACTTGATGGATTAATTTCTTTATAACCTATTCAGAATTATTCCTAATTAAAATGATAAAAATGTATAGCTTTGTTGTATGCTCCTTGAATCTTACGTTTGTGGAACTGATAATGAATGTGTGACGGATTCTTTTTCAATAAACGGAGTTTTTTCTGTACCTTGAACACAAACAGATCTGAATAGATTTTGAATTGTTTTCAATTTGGCAAAAAAATTAAGATGGGCAGTTAAAAGTTGTGTGCAACATAACTGATTAATTATCAAAGCTAAATCTTGTAAAAGTGTTTTGAAGCTGTAAATTAAATCCTTTTAAGATGTCCAGATATGAGAGTACTTAGAGTTCAGAATGTAATAAAGTTCAAACTGCCCAAAGAGTCTGTTTCATTAATGATTGACAGAACACTTTGGTTTGCTGACAATTGTCCTGTGAGTCCCACGTAGTCAATTATTTGATGCTTAGATAGACTGATAGCCACTTAATTTGGAAATTTTCATATATCTCTTCTCAAAATCTGAATTTTCTAATGTCTTTTAAACTCATTTATAACTAGCACCCCAAAAATGATGCATTTAAAACTGAATTTTTAATTTATTGAATTACTTTATATCATTCAAATAATTCTCCAAACTGCTAAATTTACATAATACATACATTAGCTTCATACTTCATATTAAGCCATAATATCTTCTTTGGCTTGTTATACTTTTGACAAATTATAGTATTTAAGAAATTAGCACAATTTGAGAACTGCCATCAGTACTTTGCAAACATGTTGGGATGTAATAGCACTATGTAGTGTCCACAGAATCCATATTTCCATCTACCTCTTCATCCTAGTCATTAATAAAAATGTTAAGGAATATTGGTCTCATGACTGCATGTTTTGGCACTCCGTTAGATGCTTTCTCCAGTTTTTTACTTTAACTGTATAAATGTTCAGCCATGTATGTATACATTTAATAATCGTTCTACCAGAATGTTATCGGATATTTTGTCAAATACTTTACTTTTACAACATTCCTATATCTACTCAGAAAATTGTTGGTTACATTAAGCCAATAAGACCTTGTGTTATTTAATAGGGCTTGCACAGATCAGCATTGTTTCTTTGACTTATGCAGTCTTAAGCAGGAACATTTAATATTGCCAGGCTATTCAAATGAGAAAAAACTAAATCTGATGTTCAAACCTGAAAATAACTTAAAAACAAATAGCTCACACTATATTCCTTCCAGTTTGTATATCTGAGGCAAGGTTGCCTGAATGCCCTCACAGGAAACAAAGAGATTTAATTTTTTTTAAAGATGCTGTTCTTAAGGGATAAATTTGCATTTACATCATGGCTTATGGTTTTCTAAAAATTACTGAAATACTATTTTTTTGCTGTTCAAAATTTAGTTTTTCAACATTGGCTACTACAGCTAATTAGATCCTCTGTTAAATTGTTTTGTATTCTTAGCACAAGGCGTGGTGGTGCACAAGGTAGTTTTTTTTAAATTGCCATTTGCTTCTAAACTCTGGTTTTCCAAAGGATTCTAGGACTCAAATATTGTGAAAATGCAGCAATTAATATCAAAATATGTTTATACAAGTGGGAGTTTTTTAAATACCTGAGTCAAGTATAACTAATTTCAACTGTCAGAAAAATTCTGTGGAGTGTATTTACCAATTAGAGCAAAAGTTAACTTTTGGATGATACCAGACAACTCATGACTGGTTGGGTCGTGCTTTCAGAACTTTCCTACTCAGATTTCTCAATGCCTTTGACAATGCCAGAGCTTTGAATATACTGCCTTAACTGGAAAAGCTGTGATACATTCAGAGATACCTCTGCTTTGAAAATAGCCCATGTTCAACTCTATAGCAGAATCAAACATCAGTACAGAAAATTTAACATTTGTATCACATCATAGTGTTTTATATGTTTATGTCGTCATAAAACTTGCCAAATTTCAGTTTCATAAGAGACATGGGTCCCAGATTTTGGACACATTCTGTAAATTAGCCCATTTGAGCTACCTTATTTAAAATGTTTAACCCTTTTGTTGCATTGTTTTGCCCGGTTAAAGGTTACAGGAATCAAGAGTTTTAATAGTATATAACACAGAGACTGAATATACTGTAGCAATCTGGTTAGGCAAATAAAGGATCCAGAAACTACATAAGTTAACAAACCTGACAGACAAAAATGAATTATACTGTTTTCATATGGAATACTAAACCATGGTTAATCTGGTATTCACCAAATTTATCTAGTTTAACAATCTATGCAAATTGACATAAAAATAGCCATAATTATGGTTGCATGACCTTGTACCATAAAGTAGCTAGCCATAAGATAATCTTATCTTACACAAATTAGGGCAATGAAATGGGGTGCCAACATCCTCCATTATTACTCAGTTAACATAAGCTGCAAGAAGTAGATCCAGCACTGTCATGAACAGGGACACAGATCAAACAGTTAAGCAATCAATCATTTTAGCTAGTTTATGTATTTATTTTATTTATATGGTCACTTATCTCAAATCCGTAACTTTGGGCAGCTAACAAAGATTCAGGATTTAATGGTTCAGGGTGCAGAACATGCTTAACCAGGTTACCAGTAACACCAGTATGTTGATTACATCTGGACATTCAAACATCTTTAGTTAATAAAGGAGATAATTTGCCCTTGTACACAGGATTAACAGTTTAACTTGGTCTTGTGAACCAGTCTGGAAGAAGGTTAACTGGAGCTTAATTACCTTTTATAGCCTCTGTCAGAGAGACAAGACACTAGAGAAGGTTAGTCCCATCTCGAAGATGCAGCCACAGCACCTCTTTAATTACTTTTATTTGCTTAAAATGAAATAAGAAGTGAGGTTGTCATCCACTGAGTCTTTGTTGCTTAGACCTTGCTCAAACCATGAAAATTCTTTGCAAACTTTCCAAAAGAGCAAGAAGCAATAGTCCTTAATCTCCCCTAAACGTGGATTACTATTGATCAAAATCACAGCTCCCTAGCAAAATCGGTCTCTAGTAAAAAAAAAAAAAATCACTGCCCAAGTATACCATAATATTACTATTATTTAAACCCAAATTATTTTGGGTTGTATGAAAGATTTTTCCCTCAATATAGTGGGAACTGTCAGAAGATTTTTTTTTTGAATCTTTAGTACAGTCTTATAAAGACAACATAGTGAGTATTCCCTCAACATGTCAGTAGTGACTGATTGACAAATATCAGTTTAAACAAACCAGTCTTACTCCTTATTTTAAGTCATCTGAAAATGAAATAGGAAAATCATAGTTTCAAAATGTATTGATTCTGTTCATTAATAAAAGAAAAATATAGCACTGGTACATAAGAACACTGTTATAAAAAGTATGACCACTTACAAAGAATTATAAATGATATATAATTGTGATCAAAGCATTCCAACTTAATTTTTCACAAGTAGCACACGTTTCCGAAAACAATGAGATTATTTCCACTTTATATCACATATTAGTGCTATATGATCTGATGGGTGTGAAACACTTGGTAAGGCCTGGTGGGTAGTTACTTCTTCATGGCTTGGCAGTGGAATTACCTGTTCAACCTCCAAAACATTTGCATCAATGAAAATATAGTCCAAACATCCATGAAAGCCTCCAACATAATTAGTGTAGGCTGGTTCTCCACAAGCACTTTTAAGACCGAACTGGTGGGTTAGAGGCATAGCAAACCGTTGCTCTTTAACTTCTGAATCCCAGCTCTCATGATCTTCGGTAACACTGCCACTATTGACAAAAGTATATGTTCCAGATGATGGTGTGGCATTAAAATCCCCAGAGAGGATGAGAGGTGTAGCAGGATATATGTCATTGATCACATGCTTAATATGGGATAATGCTATTGCAACTTGGATTAGACGGATATTTTCACCTAAAACAAAAGAAAGGATCATTACATTTAGTCAATGAGTCTAAGGCAGTGGTTCTCAACCTGTGGGTCAGGACCTCTTGGGGCTCGAATGACTCTTTCACCATTGGAAAACACATATTTTTGAAAAAACATGGAAAACATAAAATAATCTTATGGTTGGTGGTCACCACAACATGAGGAACTGTATTAAAGGGTCGCAGCATTAGGAAGGTTCAGAACCACTGGTCTAAGGTTTCAAATAATTTAATGTCCAGTCTTAATTTTTTTTTAAAAAAGTAAAGCTTCCAAGCTGAGTTTGATTCCCAAATACCGTGTTTCCCCAAAAATACGACCTGTCCTGAAACTAAAGCCTTGCCACATTTTTCACGTGGGCGAAATATAAGCCCACCTCCGAAAATAAACCCCTTGAACAACACCCCCCCCCCCCCCGGCCAGGCAGAGCATCGCTCACTGACATAGTGGTATCCTGAAGGTGCCAAGCCGCAGGAGCCGGAGGGGGGGGGGGGGAAGAAAGGCGCTCACATTGCTTGGTACCTTTGGGATAGGGCTAGGTTGGGGAGTGGCGTTCTGCCTGCCGGAGGGGGGAGTTGGGAGGCTGCTCCCTTGCGAACTGGCTCCTGAAGAGCCGGGCACAGCCTCAGGCGAAGCAGCCATGAGGTGACCAAGATCACGAACAACCGCCCGGCAAACCCCCTCTCCAGCCTAGCAGAGCACCATTCACTGACCTAGAGGGTATCACTAAGGCGCCAAGCCACATGGCGCTCTGCCCGCTCCCCAGCTCCTGCGGCTTGGCACATTAGGGATACCCACTAGGTCAATGCATGGAGCTCTGCCCGGATGGAGGGGGTTGCGCGAGCGCCTGTTCCGCTTCCAGCAGGCATGCCTCCTAGCCTCAACATGTCCAGGCCCAATTCTCCCTGCAGCAGCCACTGCCACACTCCGAGCATAACGTCTTCTCTGGTTCCAAACTCCCAAACTTGGCTGCAGAATCTTCCAGCAGCGGCCGCTCTAGGAGTCCACTCTGGTTGTGGGCTGGCTGCTGGAAGACTCTTTGTCCGGAAGACTGTCTTACAGAGAGTTCCAGTCCACAACCATAGAGCACACTCCTAGAGCGGCTGCAGCTGGAATACTCGGCAGCCAGGTTTGGGAGTTTGGAACCAGAGAAGACGTTAAGCTTGGAGTGTGGTGGCAGCTGCTGCAGGGAGAGCTGGGCCCGGACATGTTGAGGCTAGGAGGCATGCCTGCTGGAGGCAGAACAGGCACTCACGTAACCCCCTTCTCCAGCCGGGCAGAGCTCCATGCACTGACCTAGTGGGTATCTGTAATGTGCCAAGCCGCGGGAGCTGGGGAGCGAGCAGAGCACTAGGTGGCTTGGCGCCTTAGTGATACCCCCTAGGTCAGTGAATGGCCCTCTGCCTGGCTGGAGAGGGGGGTTGCCGGGCGGTTGCTCATGAGCTTGGTCACCTCATGGCTGCTTTGCACCTGAAGCTGTGCCCGGTTCTTCGGGAGCCAGTTCGCAAGGGAGCAGCCGCCCGGCAACCCCAAAACAATAAGCCGTCCCCTATAATAAGCCCAAGGCCATATTTTGTAAGTAAAAAGAAAATAAGACCCTGTCGTATTGTCGGGGAAACACGGTATAATATAGGAATGGTTTGCCATTGCATTCTATTAGGACAGGGGTTTCAAATTTGTAGCTTTCCATGTTGTATTAGGTAAACTATGCCACACTGTTACACAGGTAGATGGTGACAGCCAAAATATGTTAGCAGCTTGCAAGTCTTAGATAGGCCTTATGTCTTCTCATTTGGATAGAGTATCACTCTACACCTAGGATGGAGAGGCTGATGGACAGCAACACATATACTGTACTGGGGTATCATCGCAGCTCAGCCTGGAGCTTGTCAGCTTACCAGCAATAGCAGGCAGGGCAAGGCAGGGCAGGACTAGGGCACAGCCAATGGCTGTTGTCCATGGGAAATAGCACAGGTCCATTTTGGGAGATGGTGACAAAACCAAACAAGAGGCCGAACAATTAGCTCCAGAATAGATTTCTCTAAATAATTTTGACTTTTTAATGATTTTGTTTTTAATAATTTTTCTAATGTTTTTGTTTTTAACTTTGTACACAGTTCAGAATCATGTATGTAAGGACAGCTATACAAGTTTACCAAATAAATGAACCTCTCATTCCCAGAAATTATACTTTGTCCTGTTGTAGTCTCATTCCAATTCTACAATTGATCACCTGGCACTTTATTATTCCATATTCTAACACCTGTAAAGTTTCCTAATTTTTTAAAGGAATTTTTAGGAATTTAGGAAATTTCAATTTTATTTACATGCACGTATGCACTTTTAAAACCCTGATCCTCTTTGTGCTGCATCAAGCCTTCCTACTTCCTAACCCACAATGCTGCAGTCACTTGTGTTGTCTCCATCAAAAGAATGCTAGATAGAAGATGTGGGTTGTTTCCTTTCAGGAAGGCTCTTAGCTTCTACCAATGGTTGGGTGGCGCAACTGTCACTCAGGACAGCTTACAGGAACCTAGCCATTGGATTTTTCAGGCTTCTTGGACTTTTCTACTCTGCCATCACCTGCCATCTTCCTACAGAGTTATCAGAGCCCGTTTCACTGCTAATGATGTTCTTGAGGCCATTGCTGCTACTGATCTGCTCGTCTGGCTGACACTTCCTACTCTGCTTCCCCTGGCAGCTGGCACTGGTCAGCTGCTTCCGCTGCTTCCACTGCTACTGCTTTGCTGATTCTGCCAGTTCTGCAAACTGTGTCCCACAATTAGTTATTCCTCTTGGCTCAGCTCCCATCCTCCCAGTTCTTTCTGTACAGTACTTTTTTCTTGTACTTCTCTTCAACTTTTTGTTATTTTTCTTTGTTTCTCCCAACTTCCATTCTTCAATGTTCCTTTACTCTGACTCCTCCTTCCATACTTTCTCTTCCTTTCTTCAATTAAGTATAGTCAGGGGCCCTTAAAAGGGGAAGTGTTCCTTTACCTCCCTCCTCATACTATAGAATGTATTTAATAAATTTTAGTCTACCTAATAATACTCTTAAAATTGAGCTAAATTTGCAGAATTATATATTAATTAGAGGAAGTCACACACAGAAAACTAAGGACAAATATGTTTTTTTTTTTCATATAAAGAGAATTACTGGGATACTTTCAAGCAGTTCCCTCAATTAATCCAAGAGTTTATTCTCTGCTACTGTAATACACATCCCAAAGGAGTCAAGTAATTATTCTATTCGCTGTTCAGCAGTGACATCATTTCAAAGCACTTTATTCCATGGTATTCAAACAGCTCCAATTAACAGTAGATCGTGTGCTTATGAATTTACGAACAATACAATAATTTAGACTTCTTCCTTGGAAACCGCTAGTGTTCTTGCTTTAGCTTAATAAGAAAGTTGCTGCAGTTGGAAAGGACCTCACTTCAACCCTGTGGCAAAAAAAACAGCACCACACAGGCTTCTAGTTCTGCAATTTACCAATTCTCAATTTATATCCAATCCCAGAATCCAAAATAGAAGATAATAACCCACTTAAAAAAATATCAGAAACAGAAATTACCTTTTGGGTGCCAAAACAAGTGAGTGTTGGCTACGCAAATCTTTCTTGAAGAATCGTTTTGAGACTGAAGGACAGAAACCTACAAGAAAAATGTTCATGAATTCTGATACTGCACAATACTTGTACATAGTATCTAAGTTAGGGAAATGATAATGAGCATAGTAGTTGGGATTCTTCCCAACCTCTAAAACAATAGTTATAAAGCACAAATCTGGTGACAAAAAAGGAGGGGGTGTCTTAAGTGAGATGTCAAATGATTGCTTTATTCAATAATCATGTGCTTGTCATTTCTGGTTGTGTGTGGAAGGTCTATCTTCCACAGACAAAAAGACTGTCTGCTGGAGGATTTCAATCATGTAAAGCTGAAACTTTTTAAGAGCAAAGAGATGCCTGCTGGAGGAATTCAGATTGGGGCTGGGCTGAAAGTCTAAGGCAGGCAGCCCTTTTGTTCACCAAGAGACTCAATTCTACCCAGAGCTGAAATCCTCCAGTAGACAGTCTTTTTGCTCTCAGAATGGCTTCCCTGAGGGGTTCAGCTTTGTGTGGAGTGGATATCCTCTGACAAGACCCTCTTTCAGCCAACTCCAAAGACCAAAAGGAGTCCTCTCTGTAGGCGACAGCAGTTTGCAATCTCCCCTGCCCACTTCTTGATTCCCTGAGAAATTTGGGGGAGAATATTGTAAACAGACATCATCGTGGAGTGTTTGGCAATCAGTCCTAAGTGTGAACAGGTTGCCAAGTACCCAAATCATAACCACATGATTGCAGAATAGGTGTGCATATGTATGAATATGTGACATTTTTGCAATGGCCAGAAATGCCACCCTTTTTAGACAGTTGTTAAACAAATAGTTGTAAGTCAAAGACTATCTGTGGAGAAGTCTGCAACACCTCAAACTACTGCCCAACTCTTTCTTCCACAGTACTATATTAGGACATTTTTTTCCATAAACCTGGTTGGATACACAAATCTTTTCCCCACACACCAAATTTGGCTCCATTCTATTTTATTTTTAGGGAACTATCTTGCTGATGGACAAAATCCAGGCCCCTTTACACAATTTATTTCCAACATTTGATTGGATTGAAAAGAATAACATGATTTCTGAAAGCATGCAGCATATGGCTTCTGGAGTTGCTTGCAATCCTCAGTTGCAGCAGCATTCCCATCACATGACCACAAAGAAGGCAGATTTACAAATGGAGCATTTCAAGCCACAGTACAGTTGCCTCTCTGGGAAAGGTACATCAGATGAAGGTTTTCTACATCTGTTGCTCTCTGCATTACCCAGCCAGATTTTTGAACTCATTATAATTTTTCCAACTTACCTCCCATTTTCTTCTGTTTTCAGAGAGTTATGCTGCCAACAAAGTCTGAAATCCCTTTAGAAAATTTATTTTCCCCATTCAAGGAACATCATATAAAAAAAGACTAGCTACTTTATATTTGAGGGGACGGTTACTGTGCTCCCCCTATACCCATGATGGCGAACCTATGGCACACGTGCCAGAAGTGGCACGCAGAGCCATTTCTCCTGGCACGCGGAGCCATCACCAGTTGCTCTTCTGGGTTCGGGCGCAGCAGCCAGCTGGTCTTTACGTGCATTGGCGTGCCAGAAAACAGAAGAGGAGCCGCCCGGTGAGCATGCGCATGCCAGGAAAATGATCTTGTTTTCAGTGTGCACATGAGCGTTGGCCGTTTGGTGATCTGGTTCCTGGCGCACATGCGCACGCAGAAAACACCAACAGGAAGAGCAAGGGCCGCGCGTGCCAAAAGACATGGAGAGGGGATCCCGGCCGTCGCTTAGTAGAGCAGAGCTGTAGTCGGGGTTTCCCTCCCTCCCCGCCCGAGTGGGCTTCTTGCGTGGCCCTCGCCCTCCAGCCCATGGCTCATCTGCAGTCCGAAGGGCTTGGCCGGCTCGGGCACCTCAGAAAAGCAGCGGCAGCCACAAGGGGAAGGGCCGGAGCAGCCAACCGGCCCCTGCAGTCACTCCCACACCAGCCAGAAGCGGCACTGTGATAGCCGCCAGGGACGAGGGGGCGGCGGTGGCAAAGACGGGCAAGGCCATCCCTAGCAGAAGTTTGTTTTCTTCTCCCCCTCCCAGATTTCTCCCCAGCAGCGCTCATCTCGCGCGGCAACAAGCGGTGTGTGTGTGTGTGTGTAACAGGGGCTGGATGGCACTGATCACCTGAGAGGCTGGCAAAGAAGTCTTCCCCACTGTCGCGAAAAGGCAGGGATAGTGGCCGGCACTCATTTCCCTTACTGCTCATCGCGGCTTGCTCCCTCGCCACTTTCAGCTAAGCAGGGCAGGCGGGGCCTGGACTGCAACCAGGAGGGAGGGGTGGTAATGCTCCGTCCTGCTGGGGCGGCGGTGGCGAAAAGTAAGGGAAGCGAATGCCAGCCAGCATCCCTGCCTTCCTCCGAGAGCCGCTTCTTTGCCAGCCTCTCAGCTGATCGGTCCCAGCCAGCCCCGTTACACACACTTTGCTGCCGCGTGAGGCGAGCGCTGCCAGGGAGAGATCAGGGGGAGGGGGGGGGAGAAGGCTTCCCTAGCAGAAATTTGTGTTCTTCTCCCCCTCCTGCTGATTTCTTCCCGGCAGCACTAGTCTCGCGCCGGGGTAAGCATGGTGGCTCCCAAAGAGAATGAAACGGGCGCAGTGCTCTTCCAACAGCCGAGGAAGGAAGAGGAGTCGGGCTTCAGGAAAGCCTCTGGAGGCTGGAGAGGACAAAAAACAGCCCCAAAGGAACTGTTTCTGGCTTCCAAAGGGCATCTAGGAGGGCAGGGGAGGCCATTTTTGCCCTCCCCAGGCTTCAGGAAAGCCTCCGGAGCATGGGGGAGAGGGTGCATGCACTCTGTGTGTGTGTGTGTGTGTCGCCTGCGCATGTGCAGTTGGGTGGGGAATTGAATGGGCACGCGGGGGGGGGGGTGCAGTAGCAAGCATGCACGGAATTCTGGAACGCTGTAAAAAAAGGTTCGCCATCACTGCCCTATACAGTATCTCAGTAATTTTCTACCTTGGTCAATTTGTGAGGACTTTATTCTCATTCTTCTTTTTCTTTGAAACCACATTTTAAGTTACCTTTTCTTAACAAAGTCAAGTAAATGCCTCAAGATACCAGAAGATGCAGTTTGGGGAATTGAGACAGTTCTGGCTTTGAATGTCTCAATGAAAGTCACTTCAACTTAACCCACAAACACACTTCCCTGCCATTCCTCTTAGATAAGAGGGACTAGTAAACCATACCTGTAGGGCGGACGACCGCTTAAGCAGGCTTTCCTCAACCTGAGGGCAGGTAGCCACCTTGTCCCGCAGTTCTCTGTGCAACGGATCTTCAAGCAGAGCCTGATTGAAGGCAATGTCGTGCTGACTAAGGAGACGGAATTTGTCCCTTCGGTAGAAAGTGGCCAGGCCTTCGTGCTGCCTCTCTTTGATCCGGAACAGCCCCTCCAGGCCGAAGGCATCAAGCGCAGGCCCTAGGCTATCCACGAAGACCGACTTGTCTACCTCCTGCAGGCAAATGATGTCGGCGTTGTAGCCGGCCAGTTCTTTTTTGAGCAGGTTTTGCCGGTAGTCGAGCTCCAGCGAGTAGGGAGCACAATACGGATAAAGGACGGTCCGCGAGAGCTCAGTCCTGGCGTAGATGTCGGCCAGGATGTTATAGGAAACCATGCGGATCAGTCCCGGCACCGCGACTTTCTTGGTGTAGAGATGCCGCGCCTCGAAAGTGCAGGCGCCCGGGCCAGCCTCCACGGGGCCTACACTTTCCGCCTCGCGGGGCAGCCCGTAGCGCCTCTCGCCACTGCCCGGGATGCACACGAGCTTCAGGCGGCGTCCGATCTGCGCGTTGGTCGGCATGAAGACGCGTTCGGAGCCGGCCGGGGCTTCCACCCAGCTGTTGCTCGCGGCAGCCGATGTTGTTTCAGCCGGCTCGATCTTCTGCTCGTAATACCAACGGAAGAGGCAGTCGCGGGGGGAACCGAACTCGACTTGGAGCTTGGGGCACACGGGGAAGCCGGCCATGAGCGAGCGAGGGAGCTGCAGCTCCATGAGCGTGGGCGGATTGCGTTCTACGCGGTAGCGGGTCTCGCCGATTTGCAGCACCGACCCGTCTTTCCAGGCCTCCTGGTTGGGCACGTCCTCGGCCACGGCTTCCCCGTCCTGGGAGAAAAGGCGGACGGGGACGAGCTCAGAAGGCGTCCCCGGCGTCCCGGACTCGGTCTCGGTCTGCGCTTTCTTGCTCTTCTTGGCCTTCTTGGCCTGGCCTTTGCTGACGTTGTTGGCGATGCGAGCCAGCGCCTGGCCCAGAGGCTCCGTCTGGTCTCGGTGCACATGCCGGGTCTTACCGTCCTGCAGCACGATGGAGACGCTGAGCTTAGGCTCCGCCGGGACGCAGCGCACCACCGCCCGCTCCATGGGGAAGGCGGGCAACCACCAAGTCAGCCGCTGTTTGCCCGGACGCCTTGACAAGGGAAGGGCCTTCAAAGTGCCCAGCAGACGCCGCAAGAACCCGTAGCTGACACCATTCATTTGCTCGCCTCCTCGCTCGCCCCACAGCACAGAATCGCTTGGGCCGCCCTGCCCAGTTCTGCGAGGGCCAATGAGAAAACTCGCAGCGAGGGAACAGGAAGGAGGAAGCGCGACCCGGGAAAGGAAACCACGCGCTTGCCGGAAATGGCGCCCCGACTCTCAAGGGCTGATTAAATGAGGGAGCGGAATGACAAAAGAAAGGGGAGGAGAGAGTTAAAGGACCCGGAAGGTGGAGAAGGTCAAGATTCTCTTTAGGCGTAGCCCTGACGTACCAAGCACTTCTGACCGGAAATAGTGTTTCCCCTTCAGCGGCTTGCCGTTTGCTAGACTAGAGGATGAGGCTTGTGGGTTTGTTCTTTTCTCTATTCCAGAACTGGATGAGTTTAGTATTAGGCGCTTGGGAATTTGATGTTTTAGTTGAATATAAAACTCTATTAAGTAAGGCCAGGTGCCAAAACAATGGCTAGCAAAGTTAGATGTAAAACTTTGATGAATGGACTGGAGCTTAGAAGCAACATACCTACACTACTGGATTGTTATCTACTTATGCAATAAAATCTAAATCTGTTACGCATGTCAGGAGCTCTGAAGCACTAATTATAGAGAGGCATGGAACTGCTCTTTATTGTTAATGTTAAACAGTGGCAAAACAATGTTAAGCATATTAATTTTTTAAACAATTTACTGCAAATTAGAAAAATAGGGGCAAAGAAACTGAAGAGGGACTACTTTTTCAACTATTTGGTAGAAGTGCAAATTATTAACACTATTTTACTTTGAAGTATTTAAATATTACTGCAAAGAAGTTTAGTAATATTAATTACTTTTATTTCTAGTAATAGAAATTAAGTTTAGTAATATTAAATTAGCTTGACTTCTAGAAACCAGACTAGAAAACAGGAGACACTGAATTCTAGTCCCACGTTAGGCACGAAAGCCAGCTGGGTGTCTTTGAGCCAGTCTCAGCCCAATCCACCTCACAGTAGTGAGGAAAAGAGGAGAAGGGAGTATTATGTATGTTTGCTGCCTTCAGTTGACTATAAAAATAAGGGAGGAATAAAAATTAAAAATAAAAAACTTTATAGACCTGTCCATGAAAGTTTTCTTAATACTGCGGTTTTCTGAGTCTGTGCACATCTAAATTAGATTCATATTTTATACAGGTTGTGCATTTCTTTTAATCTTTATAAAAATATAGTATGTTTGGTTTTCTTTGTAATAGATTGTTTAACTCATGGAGAGAGAAATTTTCAGAGACAAGGGATTTCTCAGAGTGCATTATGCTGTAGGAAGAAAACTCACTTGCCATTTGGGCAACCTTTTTCCAAACAGGCAATAGTTATAGTGTCCCCTAACAGAGACAAAAACACGTCTCTCCGGGAAGCCAACCAGCACTGGCAAGCAAACATAAAACACAATTCTCTCAAGATAAGGGAACTCATAATACCCCATAAAAATTTCACACCAAAGAGATTTTACACATCTAAGTTCACACACCCCATAGGACAATGAATGGATCTTCATTTCCTGGGCCTCACATATCCCCAGAGTAGGAACACTTTAATTTGCACATCTAACTTATTTCACATCAAAGTCCATTACTTCATGATCAAAGACCATTGTTACCATAAGTACTACCATTCTGAGCATTCTAAGTTCATAGTCTACCTTTTGATTGCTCTACTGCACTTCATGCTATCAAAATAAAACTTTGCCTCTACTTCAAGCAGTTGTCCTGCATCCTTCATCAGGTAACATGGTTTGGAATAGGACTAACAAACTTTAATCTACACAGGATATCTGAGGTGTCAATTTATTCACCTTGAAGATATACTATATAAGTAATGGTGGAGAATGTTTTTGACTCAAAGGGCACTGAATAGTTGTCCAATATGATGGAATAGACAGAGCAAGTGTGATAAACCAGTTGACCATTTACTCAGTTTGTATTCTGCCAAGAGTCATTTATCCATTTACTTTTACTTTTATTTGGACTTTTATACCGCCCCCTCTCCCCAAAGGGACTCGGGGCGGTGTACAGTCAGATAAAACACATCAATAGATAGAAAATACAAACATAAAAGAGGAGGCAATAGGAAACTGTACATAAAGCAAAGCAGTTAAAAACAATATTTAAATAACCCTAAAAATACCCAATTAAAATATCTGCCAGGAGGTAGAATAAGACTATGAATGGGCCAGGCCGGCTAAACGGAACAGGTGAGTCTTCAGTTTTTGTTGGAAGGAGCGGAAGTCGGTGGTGGTTCTGATATCGGGGGGGGGGGAGGTCATTCCAGAGGGTTGGGCCCATCACAGAGAAGGCTCTACTCCTAGGCGCTGCCCGTTGGCATTGCTTATTGGACGGTACCCGGAGGAGTCCTTTCCTGTGAGAGCGAATCGGTCGCAGGGAAGTGTGTGGTAGGATGCGATCCTGCAAGTACCTAGGTCCTGAGCCATGGAGCGCTTTAAAGATGGTAATTAACACCTTGAAACGCACCCGAAAGACCACAGGCAGCCAGTGCAGCTCGCGCAGGAGCGGTGTTACGTGGGAGTACCTAGTACTCCCCATAATAGCCCGTGCGGCTGCGTTCTGGACTAACTGCAGTCTTCGAGTGCGTCCCAAGGGAAGCCCCATGTAGAGGGCATTGCAGTAGTCCAGCCGAGATGTCACCAGTGCATGAGTGACCGTGCGTAGGGCATCCCGGTCCAGTAGGGGGCGCAATTGGCGCACCAGGCGAACCTGGTGGAACGCCCCCCTTGCCACGGCTGCCACATGGTCATCCATTGACAGCCGGGCATCTAGGAGGACGCCCACATTGCGCGCCCGTTCCACAGGGGGCAATTGCTCGCCCCCTATGGTCAGTGATGGAATCAACTGACTGAACCGGGGTGCCGGTAGCCACAGCCACTCCGTCTTGGAGGGGTTGAGCTTGAGTCTGTTGTCCCCCATCCAGATCCCGACGGCTTCCAAACACCGGGTCATCACCTCGACAGCCTCGTTGGGGTGGTCTGGGGTGGAAATGTTATATTTGTTATGCTCAACTTTAACGTCTGAAACAAATTCAGTTTTATCAATCACTGAAGATCAACTATAGATGACAGCTGTTGTCTTCCTATTCAGCTTCTGAGTTTTCCAGCTTCTCATTGTAGGAAATAGATGCACCTTTGGCCTGTGCTAATACAGCTCTTACATTCAAGTCAAGGCATTTTACAAATAAATTGTTATGTACTGATACAAATATGCCAATGTAATTAGTTGAGATTCAGATCAGATAAATTTAAATTTCAAAAATAAAAATCAGGTACTTTTCATCCCAACTACCGTAGTTTTGTTTCATTTGTTTCAGACTTTGTATCTGATCTTTCTATACTTGGGTCATGAACAGTACATATTAGGGAATGTATAATAAAACAAAACAAAGTGAATACAAATAAAAACACCTCATCAGCAGTATATGAACAGGCCTGGCAAATAGGTCACAGAAAAAAATGTTTGATGTGATAATGTAATTTTATTTGCATACTTAGAGAGTAAAGAAATAGTTACATTCTTAGAAGATTGATTGATAATTGATACCCAATAAAAATATTTCTCATTTATACTTCCAGTTATATATTTTTTGCAATAAAAATGTATTTGGTTTAATAATAATATACATTTCATCAAACTGGGTTTCTATATTGTAATATGCTTGCTGTATTTGCACAACATAGCTTAACTATGTTTACTCAATCCAATTTGGGAGTTTGCACAATATTGTGGTTCCTAATGCAAGCATACTATTTTGTGATTTAGTATATTGGTTGAACATTATCAGTCAGACTTAAATCAGAAGATTCAACCTGAAATATTTGGCTGTAAATTACAATACAATACAAGAGTTGGAAGGGACCTTGGAGGTCTTCTAGTCCAACCCCCTGCCTAGGCAGGAAACCCTATACTGTTTCAAACAAATGGCTATCCAACATCTTCTTAAAGACTTCCAGTGTTGGGGCATTCACAACTTCTGGAGGCAAGCTGTTCCACTGATTAATTGTTCTGTCAGGAAATTTCTCCTCAGTTCTAAGTTGCTTCTTTCCTTGATTAGTTTCCACCCATTGTTTCTTGTTCTACCTTCAGGTGCCTTGGAGAATAGTTTGACTCCCTCTTCTTTGTGGCAACCCCTGAGATATTGGAACACTGCTATCATGTCTCCCCTAGTCCTTCTTTCTATTAAACTAGACATACCCAGTTCCTGCAACCATTCCTCATACGTTTTAGTCTCCAGTCCCCTAATCATCTTTGTTGCTCTTCTCTGCACTCTTTCTAGAGTCTCCACATCTTTTCTACATCGTGGTGACCAAAACTGAATGCAGTATTCCAAGTGTGGCCTTCCCAAGGCATTATAAAGTATTAACACTTCACGTGATCTTGATTCTAACGTGTTGGCTTCACACATTAAGAAAAAAGTTAATCAAACCCAAGTTTGTTTTTGTACATGAGCAATTTTTTGTGAACATAGCTAACAAGAAGAATCTCAGAAAGTTTCCAATAATTCTGAGCAGATTCTAGTGGCAGGAATTGTTACAGCTGTTCATTATAAAAATGCTGAGTTTCAGAGCTTGTTTTTGTGCTTATCGTCCAGCACCGTGTCAGTGAAAATTTAGTGAAGTAATTCTTTTTGAGGCCAATGTAGGAAAATCATGGAAATAGTAGGGCTTCATTGAACTCCTAAATTTTGAAGCTGACAATATGACAGACACAAAGTTGCAAAACTCATGATTATTCAGGCATCAAAAGTACACACCACCAGGGACATGTATTTATCCTCAGAGTGAATAATCTTTCTGCAGGGTTCTTCACTTTCTATAGTAATCAGCCTGAAGAAACTAACTACACTGATTCTGCATCTGAATCTGAGTAGATTCTTGTTCCATCCTTCTTGAAGTTATTTCCATGGAACACCAATAACACTTTTGAACAAATATGTTGCTTTGAGAAATCTTTGCATTGGTTCACATTGTATCCATTCAGAAAACTAAGGATTATAATAGTACCTCTTTTTATGTATCCATTCAGCAATTAAAGATTCTTACAGTATCTCTTTATAATCCTATGCAATAAAATAAAGTTTAACTTTTCATATTTGTGTATGTTGGAAGAGAGAGTGAAGTAGGTCCGAATGTCTTGCTTCCTTTCTCCAGAACCTCAACACAGCTTACACAGAGTAAGTCTATTAATTTTATCCCCACAATAATCACAATGAGATGAAACACTCTGGAAGTCAATGAGGGTTCTTAAAATCATTTTTAATGGAGTTATAAGATAAAATAAGATACTGTTGGAAGAAATGTCCTTCTGGGTTCGGCTCCAAGTGGGGAAAAAGACACTGGAGACATGGAGGCTGCTTGGAAGGATGGTTTTAATGGTGGACAGGACCACATGGCCTGAGTCCTGAACAGAAAAGGTGATCACATGCTTCAATGTTGGTGGAGAAGAAGGGAAGGGAAGAGAAGAAGGGCTTGCAGGGCTTTTTATAATCTGTTCGGCCCCACCTATCTGTTTCATGTTCCTGTGTAAGAAATGTATTCTGATTGGTTGTCAGACTCACATGGGCCCATGCAGAGGCAACTCTCTAGCTGAGTTTTGAATCCAGGTTTGGTTGAGTTCAGATGCCATGTGATCAGTTGGGCTTATATTATCATGCCTTCATTCCCATCCCCCTGGAGCTGATGGGGAGAACTCATTATGTAAAGTGGACTAGCTTGGCCTTCTTAATGGCCCAATGACAAAGTGGGGATGGGCAGGAAGATGCAGGACTTTACTTTGTGTTTAAAGTGTGTTTCTCCCCTTTTCACATCCAGGAAAATATAATATTCTGCCTTTTCAATATTTCCTAGGATATTTCGTTTTTCTGGGGGAGGGCTGGGTGATAACTTCTTACAATACAAAATACTAAATAGAAAAGTAAATAGGAAAACGGTGGGGAGGAAAAGAGGGAAGAGAAATGAGGAAAGATAAGAAGGGGGTAGGAGAAGAAACGCTGACTTCCGACTCTCTCTGTTGCAGTAAAAGCATTAACATCACAACTTTTTTTTTCAGAATAATATGAACAAGCCATTTCTATAAAGATCTGAAAGCCATTCAGTTTCAATCGTTGAGGGAAGAGTCGAATTTGAGTCTCAGTACATCTGAACCACCACAGTATACCGGATTTTACATACTCTTGCTACATAATAGCACTATTTTATCGGTTCCATATTTTAAAAGGAATCCCGAATCCTCTCCTTGAAGTGATATTTCGTATTTCGTCACCCCTATTTTTAACAATATCGTTAACATTTCCAAAGTCAGTCAAAATGTTGCTCGTGGGGCTCCTCTTAATAAGAGTTCAGCTGGTAACATAAGTGGCAGCGAAGTGTCTCTGCGCAAGATTAGGACGCCTTTTCTCCGAGGTGTTCGTTTTTAACCACCCTCCGGGAAAGGCAGGAATTCAAAGATAAAAAGAGGCGCATTTGGCACCGGCCCAACGCTGCGCCCCTTTTGGAGAAATAAAGGACAGTCAACCCCCTCTCCTCTCGTACAGCGCTTGCACCTCCCGGTTTAAGCAGCGAGAAAACTCCCTTCCTCGCTGCTTAAACTGGACATCGCGAGCCCTCCTCTCGCGGCGGGTGAATTTGAAGCGGAGGGCGGGACCGTCCGCCAAACAGACTGGGGGTGGGTGGGGCCCTACCTCGTTCCCATAGCAACAAACGCCTTGTTGACAACCCAGTGCCGGTGCTTGTGGAGTTGGACGCCGGGCCCTCTTGCCTTCATCGCTCCCCTTTTCTCGGCAAAGCCCAAGCGACCCCAGCATCCCTGAAAGAGGTGAGGGGCCCACAAGGTGACAAGACGACTGGGCTCGCCCGGATGCCTCCCAAACGTGGCTGCAGACCGAGAGCGAGCGAGATATATTTCAAACAAGGGGGTGTTTTATGGCTCCAGGATTGCAGCTAGGATTCCTTCCGCTGCCTGCTTGGAGACTTACTGCATTTTCCGGGATAGGGCAAGGCAGCTGTTGCTACAAATGAAGCTGCCCTGCTCTTCCTACAAAAACAACCCACTGTTGAATTCAGAGCAACTTTTCCTTCCTATATAGATGCTGCTGATCTCGGAGAGACGCTTGAAAATTAACTGATTGCATTGCAAGTTTGTAGGGGTGGGAATAAAAACACCTTTGCTTTGTGAACTTGCTTTGTGGGTGTTTTTTCCCCTTGGGGAGTCCTTTCTCTGGAACAAGAAGCTGCCTAGAGCCTGTACACCGTTGTGGTGGGGTATAAATGTGTATAAATAGATTGTGTATCTCAAATGTTTCTTAATTTTTTCCCCCTTGGAGGACCTCTTTCTATGTTTAAAATGATGGAGGCCCTCAAAAGAGATTTTGCTTATATGGGATTTATATTTACCATATTAAATATGGGTGCATTACCTTCCACTAATGCGGCTCACAATTGCTTGATGGGATTTTAGTACTGAATTATTTTTCAACATAAGCCAGCAAATAATTTTGATTTTGTGGACTCTGAGTCTTGAGGGACCCCAAGGGTACACACTTTGAGAAATACTCATGTACCTCAATTTCTGGAATTGGAAGCAAAAATCCTGTCTTATTGTTATTCCCTATTCACTGGTATTCGGTACCATATTGACTAGGTGTCTGAATGGTTTGTTACTCAGTCAGCCAGATATTCAGACTGGAATTGGCATTTTTATCTACCTATAGAGTCCTTACCAAGGACCTGGAATAGGTAGGTGTTGGTATTTTGTGGTGTTAGAGGTATCATCATGGGATGTATTATTTACATTGTTGTTTTTACTAATTGTTAGGTTATTTTCTTATACTGTATATTTCTCTAACTCTCCCCTTACAAATGCATATGAAATGATTGGCTCTACTCTCACATAATACTGCAGCTTACAAATATTGAGCATATCTGCAAGCTGCACAAAGTACATAAAACATTTATCCTCTCATCCATTCAAGGGAAAGAACAAGCCATATTGTATTTTTTATTTAATTTGATTAAATAAAAATTAATTAGATTCCTGATTTGTCTTTACACGTTTTATCCTAGCTGGTAAAGTAGATGACCTCTACTCTAGGTTCTGCTTCTTGACCCATGTTAGGACCGAGGGATACTAGAAGCTCTTTTTTTAAAATACATAAATGTATGCCTTCATACAAAAGTAATCACAGGTTCTTGCTTAAAGTTAGATTCATATTCAGGAATCCAAAGCACTTAATGAAATCAATGATCCTGAAAGTTATTATTTTCCTTTATTGATTGGATTTTGAAAAAGAACTGAATCAGTCAAATGAAAATGCATATAAAGTTATATAACACTACACTTATCAACATGGAATTATTTCATATTATATATCAAGTTCTGACTTCCACCCATCTCTGCATAATCAGTATGTTAACATCTTCATCTACATTAAAATGATTGCCATAATCTTTACTTGCTTTTATTTTAGATGTCAGCTCCAAGTAAATCAACAAACACTCATGATGAAGATGAAGATGTATGGAACCTTCAGTTACCACCTATAGCTCTTCCTTCGACATCTAAGGAGTTGACTGAAAAACAGAAGAAATTGATGAAATACCGAAGAGTAACGGAACAGCAGAAGATGCTTAACAAAATCATGTAATATCTCTCTTTCTGTACAGCAATTATTATGGAGTGGTAGTGGTTGTGCTTGCCTTATTCTCTGTTCTAGGGCTGAAAACGCGGTTTGTAGATTCCTATCTGACACACAAGTCTTGCACACTTACAATACAATACAATACAATACAATACAATACAATACAATACAATACAATACAATACAATACAATAGTAGAGTTGGAAAGGACCTTGGAGGTCTTCTAGTCCAACCCCCTGCCTAGACAGGAAACCCTATACCGTTTCAAACAAATGGCTATCCAACATCTTCTTAAAGACTTCCAGTGTTGGGGCATTCACAACTTCTGGAGGCAAGCTGTTCCACTGATTAATTGTTCTAACTGTCAGGAAGTTTCTCCTCAGTTCTAGGTTGCTTCTCTCCTTGATTAGTTTCCACCCATTGCTTCTTGTTCTACCCTCAGGTCCCTTGGAGAATAGTTTGACTCCCTCTTCTTTGTGGCAATCCCTGAGATATTGGAACACTGCTTTCATGTCTCCCCTAGTCCTTCTTTCTATTAAACTAGACATACCCAGTTCCTATACATCTGTTCTGCAAATTTCTGGACATAAGATATTAGCAGATTGTTATGATTAATTCAATATCAAATGCTTTACCTAAAAATGCACAGAAAAACAGATACTTAAAAGGTAAAATATCCAACATGAGCTGAGCTTACACAATACAATGGTTATAAACCATGGCTCATGATTGCAGGCAGCCCTCAACTTAAGACCATTCACTTAGCAATAGTTGAAAGGTACAATATGGTGAAAAAAAGTGGCTTATGACTGGTCCTTGCACTTAGAATAGTCATAGCATCCCCTTGGTGTTTTGATCATAATCTGAATGCTTGGAAACCAGCTTGCATTTACAACAGTTGCAGCATCCTGGTGTTGCATGATCACCATTTGCAATCTTCCTAGCTGGCTTCTGACGAGCAAAATTCCACCAATGGAAGGAAAGGTTGCAAGTGACCTATTGTAATTGAATCCCTTCACCTTGCTGTTAGTCATTCTCTTTTTGTCTTTCCTTCCACATTATAGTCTTCTCTATAGTCTTCTCAAGGCAGCTAGACTTTTTCATAGTGTGTCCAAAAATTGAGCCTGGTCATTTGCAACTCCAATGAGAACTCTGCAATTAATTTCTTTAATGATCCAATTGAGTCTTTTATGGACTGTCAATGATATTCTCAGAAATCCTCTTCAACACCAAGGTTCCAAAGTATTGAATGTCAATATGTTTTATATCCTGCTTTTTCCAATGCAAATTTCTCTTTCATAGACACTCAGAATGAAAACTTTTGTTTACTACACAGTTCTGGTAGTTGTAGTTTAAGGCGTATCTCCACATCTATATATTTTTCCCAAGATCTTCACGTTACTTTTCAAATGCTAGTCTAAGGCATATCCTTTGATTGTTGAAGCTTTATATCATGCATGAAAAACCAGGTCCGCATGTGAAGATTCACCTAAACTGATTTATTCTAAAAGCCTATCTATATAAGGATTTTTTTTTGCAGGCAGTATCTGGTTAGAGTTAGAGAAGGGTCAACAGCATGCAAGGGGAGGTTGGACTTAGTTTGCTTGTGGCTATGTAAGGACTTGAAGCTGATCCCTCTTTTCACCCAGCCCTAGATTCCACCATTCCTCCTTCTACACTTTTACCATTGATAGCTGTTTCAAAATGTTCATTGCCAATTGTAAGGCTTGATTTGTTGTGATTAGTTTAGTCTTCCTTATACTAGTTCATATTTTTTCAAACATTGCTGCATATTTTTTTCAACATCATTTGTGTACTCTTCTACATTTACCTTGTTTTAACTTGTCTCTTTCCATCTCTGATGTCTTTACAAATGTCATTGTAATACTGCTTCTTGTCTCCCCTGTTTGAAATACTTAGTTTCTTCCTGAGATCTTTTTTCCCCTTGGCTTTAGCTTCTCTTTTTGGCAATTTGAAGTTTGTTCTGGCATCCAAATTACTTTCCTCTTTTTCTTGGTCTTTGTCTTTTTTTCACATTCATCCATTATAACATATTTGAGTACATTCCAGAGTTTCCCTGCTTCTGTCAGGTATAAAAAACCAAGAATGACACATGTAAAATGCGCAAAGTAATTCTTTTATTGCTGTTCATCTAAATAGACAGAATCTTCCCAGACTAAAGCACACTTTGCATAATTGTATGTGAATTCTAATTGTCTCATCCCACTGGAACTGGCCTGCCCAATCTGTGCTGGCAGAGGAGACATGCTTTGAGCTTCATTTATAAAGGAATTCCAGTTGCTGGGATCCAGGAGAAGGGTCTTCTCTGCCATGGCTCCTGCCCTTTGAAACATCTTACCCCCTGAAGTGAGATTGTCTCCCATCCTTTTGTCCTTCTTGCTCCGCCAGATGGCTTGGGACCCTAACCGGGGAGCATCACACTTGAAATGGTTGTTGAATTAAGAGGCAATCCTTTCTTCTCCCTCCATGCATCCTGTTCCTCCGTCTCCATTATTTAACTATACTTTATTTTGATTGGGATTTCTATTTTTATTCTTTTAAAATTGTTTATTTGTTAGGATATTGATGTTTTCATTCTGGAAGCTGCCCGGAGTTGAATCTTTTTACAAGATGAGCAGTAAATAAATTAAATAAATTAATAAATATTATTCAGTTATTAACTATATAATACTAAGTGATCTTGACTTGGTTCTTTAATTGATTTGTCTGTTATGTTCCACTGATAGATGAGCATTTATACAAATTTGTTAAGTGTTTCAATTTATATTAGTTTTCTGATCCCGAGATGACAATATCTCCTTGATTTGATTTCATCTTTTATTGAATTCAGATTTCCCATATTCATGCTTCTTATGTTTCACATTTCCACCATCTATGCAGCTTTGGATTTTCTTTTCCTGCATGGCAATATCTGCAATCAGATATCCTGAAGATTTTAAATTAACCTTCATAATGTCAAAACACCATTAAGTATTCCAAAACTCCTCGGCTTTTTCTCAGTAGTATGCTAAGTGCCCTCCAACCTGAAGGCCCATCATCTGGTACTATATTATTGATCACTTTATGTTGTCTATTCATGTGATTTTCTTGTTAAAATGTAGGAATGGTTTACCGATTACTTTTCCCATGCAATATGAAGTCATGCCTTTGCTTTGTCACTAAAGTGATTGTCTGTTTTCATCAACTTCTTATTTTGTTACTGGCTGTTGTTTTAATTGGACAGCTGGGTTGACTTTCATCCATTGGATGACCCTACTGAGAATATATATTTTTGGTGTATCCTTTATCTTTCTCTGGAATATACCACCATTGCCATCATCATGATACAGAGGAGAGAACTAAATTTAAAGTAGGAGTAAAATAGAGATTGAGACTAGAAAGAGTGCAGAGAAGAGCAACAAATATGATTAGGGAACTGGAGGCTAAAACATACAAATAATGTTTGTGGGAATTTCATTAAATGTCTAATTTAATGAAAAGAAGGACTAAAGGTGACATGATAGCAGTATTCCAATATTTAAGGGGCTGCCACAAAAAAGAGGGGGTCAACTCATTCTCAAAGCATCTAAAGGCAGGATAAGAAGCAATGAATGAAAACTAATCAAGGAGAGAAGCAACCTAGAACTAAGGAGAAATTTCCTGATGGAACAATTAATCAGTGGAATGCCTTGCCTCCAGAAGTTGTGGGTGCTCTAACACTGGAGGTTTTTAAGAAGATATTGGACATATTTGTCTGAAATGGGATAGGGTTTCCTGAGCAGGGGATTAGACTAGAAGACATCCAATGTCCCTTTCCACTCCGTTATTCTGTTATTTTGCTAATAAATTATAAATAATTAAGTTTCTCAAATCAATATGATTTAGTTTGATTATGTTTGAATGTTAGCCAGTTTGCCGTTCAGTACCAACAATCTTGGTGAAAAAGTCTGAGACACTTAATAGAAATATATAAGAAATTTATATTGCTCACTATTTTTTATTCTACTTCAGAGTTAATGTTGCCACAAAAGATTATACAATGTCCATGGAGGAATTTCTTAGCAGAGAGCCTGAGCCTGTTGCTCCACAACTGCCTTATACTGTAAGTTTTTTATTTCAACATATATGGATAATAATAGTTAATTTTTTTTTTACAGCACTGTCATATCAGTCTGAGTTGAATTCAGGCACAATGAATTGCTAGTGCATTAATCTCCTGAATTCAAGCCAGTTTGCACTTCTTTTACCTTACCTGAATATGATTTATTCTATGAAAAACTCATATGAAAAATCCTGGTAAAAAGCAAGAGGGCCATGCTTTCTCAAGTAGTTACATATAAACCACTGGCTGGGTTTCAAATTTTTTTAGAACCTCTTCTGTAGGTGTGGCCTGCTTTGTGGGAGTGGCTTGCCAGCCATGTGACTGGGTGGGAGTGGCTTGCCAGCCATGTGACCGAGTGGGTGTGGCTTGCCAGTCATGTGACTGAGTGGGTGTGGCCAACTTGTAAAATGTAGTAAAACTGACTTAACAACGCTCTTGCTTAGCAACCAAAATATTGGCTCAGAAACTCTGGCATTTGAAGCACGCAAGTCTTAAAGCTGTCAAGCTACAAGACCGTGGCACCCCTAACCCTTTAGAAAAAACCCCCAGGGGTGTTCAAACTTGACAGTTTTAAGACTTGTGGACTTCAACTCCCAGAATTCCTCCTCCAGTCATGTTGGCTCAGGAACTCTGGCATTGATGTGTGCAAGTCTTAAAGCTGTCAAGTTACAAGACCCTTGCACCCCTAACCATTAAGAAAAAAAAACCCAGAGGTGTTCAAACTTGACGCTTTAAGACTGGTGGACTTCAACTTCCAGAATTCCTCCTCTCGCTCTTCATCTTGATGATGTGCAGACGGGCGGGGTGAGGGAGCTGGAACCGGTTCTAAACGGCACTGTAGATTTGTGGAACCTCTTCTATAGAAGAGGTTAGAACTGGCAGGAACCCACCTCTGCTGTCAGTAGAGAAAAATACCGTCAATAAGTTGCAACAAAATATTGAACAAATTGAGGGACAGTTTCAGAGAAATAAGACATTTTGACCTGAGGGAACCAGCAACTCCTTGCCTTTTGGAAGGGAGAGAAAAAAAGGCAACACTTTTGAGTGGTTCATAAACATCACTAAGCCATTGTGTAGTTTGTTTGGTTTTTACTTATTATTGTAATTCATTCAACAAACTACAGGTCAAGAAATCATAGGTTAATAGTGTATAAATCCTACTATTGGATCTATTTCAATCCTAACCAAAGAGATTTGATCCTAATTTATGAAAGTCCCATAGCTTTCGGTAGTAGATAATTTGAATTAAGCAAAAGAGGAACATGTGAAAAGTTTTTGAATTAGAATAAGCAACATAATCATTGTTGATGCTATCACTATTAGCACTTTAGTTATTTAGAAGACACTGTTCTTTGGGCAGGTGTTAACGAAGTTCCTTGCTTTTGCATTTTTCACTTTTACTGCATAAATGGTTCCACCGAGCTCTGGAAATAACTAAGATCTATTTCATGGAAATAGGAACTTATGGATAGAAAAATAGAATAGATAGAATAAATATATAAAGTACATTTTCCTGCCATGTGTTATAATAAATTTCAGGTCAGGAACTAGTTGATTACTTTGAAAGGCTGGTTCTTTCATCCAAAGTCAGGTTGCAGTACATATCAATAGTGTGTATATCTATACTGTATATATTTTACCTGTTTTATTTCTCACCATGAATACTCTGTTTAGTTCCTTCTTTCTACAGATCTATACTAGCTGTCTGAGCTGCAATGCTGCAGATATCAGCAACACTACAAACAGAAGTTTTCATTTATTACATAGCTATAACTTGTAATAGTTAGGGTTATAACAATTAACAGTTATAATGTTATAACAGGTATAATAACAGGTATAACAATTAAAAGTTATGGTTTAGTCTGATTGAATTTTGGACAAAAGTATTTTTTTTTCATTGACACTACCAAGAGTTTCTCATTCAGTTTTGTGATCTTTTCTTACTTTTTCCTCCCCAACAGATGAACAGTGAACAGAAACAAATTAGAGTAAGTGAAGGATTTAAGGATTTTTAAAAGGCCTGTTATGATTGTAACAAGTTACATGTAAACTTTATAAGTTTTATGAGATATGGAAATGCGGATAATATTCATGGTGTTTGTTGTTCCTTATCCATAGAACTAACATACTAATGATGAAGATATTGAATATTATTTATTAATTTTATTTGAAGATCATATTTGTTAGGGTATCCCAGTATTGCTAATTATTAATTTAATTTGATAACCAGGTTCACTATTTTAGTAGCCTTGCAAAATCAAAAAGATAAAGATTTTGATTAAAATATTAGTAACATGAATTTCTGATTTTTAAAATAGTATTAAAATTTACACATTAATTAATAATTCTAATTAAGAAATTTAAGATTTTTTAAAAGTTTGTTTATACATCTAATAAAAAAATGGCATATATCCCTCCTTCGTCATATTAGCACTTTTTGTGTTAGATTATGCTTGTAGAGTGTTAAGGATAAAAAAATACTGAGCATCAATCAGCAAACAATGCTAAACATATTGTCTCCTGCATGGGAAGACAAAAATAAGCTAAGGTCTGTTCATTCCTGGGAGGCTGAGTAGGGAAGTTACTGTTCTGCCCAGACTATCCTTTTTAGAGCTGTAATATTTTATCTCATTAGCACAACTTGGAAAACGTTGCCTTAAAACTGAAAGAACTGTAATCAGACTTTTCAGCTGGAGGCAACAAAAAAGGCTCAAAGTCAACATCATATGGTGTTGTCCTTTAACAACAGCTAGCAAGACATTCTCAACCTATACAATATGGAACATAAAGATAAGCTCTCAAAGTAATATTACAATTTATATGTTCAAATCACAAACAATAAAAAGCATTAGTTTTATTTCATTACATAATGATGGTTTCATTTCAGAATAATTATCTCTTTATGAAGAAATGTGTTGAAAGTAATCCAGTAGTACCTATTCAGCAAGAGTGGTTAATCTCCATGCTGACATTGGTACCACAGTCTCTCATGGAGGGCAAGGCTAGAGAGAAACAGGTTGAAGAACTCTTAAATGAGATAACAAATGATTATGAAATGAGTATGAAAAGATATATGGGTAAGTTCAGTATCCTGTTACAATAATAGCCATTTTCTCTAACTTTTCTATATATTTCTTTGTATAACATAAAATATATAATGTATTTTTTGCCTAGATAGCAAAAATTATATTGATACCTGATTCTATCAGAAATATTATCAGATATATTTTTCTCAAAGCATGCTAATATGTTATTTACCTATATGTTAACAGTTATCATTTATGTATAGGACTATGCATATATAGGTATTTCTTGCCTTAGAATCATTCATTTAATCAGCTTTCAATGTTAGAAAGGCAAAGACAAAAGTGATTTACGACTGTTTTTCACACTGATGACCATTGGAGGATCAAAATTTGGGTGCATGGCAACTGGTTCATATTTATGGGAGTTGCAGTGTCCCGGGGTCATGTGATCACCTTTTGTGACCTTCTGACAACCAATGTCATTGGAGAAGACAGATTAACTAAACAACCATGTTACTAATTTAACAATCCAGGAATAAATTTTGCATTTGATATCTCTAAAGTGTGCTATAGCTTCTGTGTTCTTCTTACATGTTTTTAAAAGCCAAATCAATAGCAACTATTTTGTTGAAAATAAAACTTTTGTAAAATTATTTTATGAGTAATATGCTAAAATAGTATGCATAGCTGTTTCTAAAAATACCAGCATATCTCGGTAATGTTTTGAATAGTCCTTGAAGTTAAATATAATTTTTAAATCATTACTTTAAAATAGCATTTCCTAACACATATTTCCAATATATCACAGTACGAAGCGTTCTTATCAAGCCTGAAGTAAAATTACTTGAATATGAAAAAGAAGGACCTTTGCCAGTAGAACCTGTGTGAGTAAATTATATTAATAAAGCTATATTCTAGATGTTTTGCTGAAGTAAAAGTGGAATCTTTTTTCTTATTTCTGATAGTCTGATTTTGACTTTTAAAGATTTTGAAGCTAAAAAATGTTTCCCTGTTGTTTGTTAATCAAAATTATATTATTTCTTTTTTTTCTCCCATGTATTTAGTATTGTCATTTTGTTTATTTGTAGAGGATTAGACTTTTCTAGACCATGGCATAAAAGCTTTATACAAGCAAGAAAACAGATTTTTGAAAATTTACATATTCTCCATCCAACATTAAGAATTCTCCTTGAAATCGGTTACACAATGTTTTCCTCATTACTTATAGTAGATGTGTGTGGTTTCAGGTAACATTTATCGTTTTGGATTTAATTTTCTAAATACAAAATATACGCATGTATAATTCTAATTAGATATACTGCACTATTAGATTATTATTTATATTCCTTTGGTAAAATATATCACAGTATAGTTTTTACAACTCAAATCAAATGTTTTAGTACTTGGCAATTAATTTATTTAGGATTCTTAAGATGATATAAGATACCCACCATATAGTATCTACTACAGGTGATAGTCTCTTCTCCACATTAATTATGAATTTATTCTCCAGAGAGATTGTCATATAGTCAGAGCAGCACATGTATAGACAAGAAGGAATATGAACAAGCTTGGGAAAATATCCTTATTAGCAATCAGGAAAAAGTAAATTCTATTTTATGAAAATTTAAAAGGAATCCTAGTGAAAAGAGAATGTGACTGAGTAGTGGAAAATATCAAAAAAACTGAGAAGTGGAAGTAGAATAACTTAATTAGTTTCCTAGAATTCTGACACTCCACATCATAATACTTCATTGCAGGCTTCATTTTTTATGTGAGTTTTAAATCTGGACCAAAAATACATAAATAATACATAAGGTCTCAGATTTTTTTAAAATTACTATTAACATGTACATTTGCTTTGTATTTGTTGTCCATTGATTTTGCTTGACATTGTTTCATTTCTTAAATTAACACAGGTCAAGAGGCCCAATGGAATGTGAATCCCTTCAAAATGATGTGTCTATAAAATGCTTAAAAACAGAAGAAAAGATATTAAACACATGGTATCCAAGGGTTATCAATCTCTTTACCAGAAAAGAAGCACTGGATGGTGTGAAACCTGATCAAATGGATTCTTTTTATAACTGTGTGGCTACACTTATGTCTAATCAGGTCTCTTTTTCATGCCTCTGTAGAATATTATGTATGCATCTTAAGAATTTTTATTTTTCATCACTTCAGCAGAAGAAGAATTCAGATCATTCATAAAACTCTTTCTTTCAAAACACCTTTGTAAAGGAATGAAAAAATTATGTTTGAATCTGAACCCATGAGAGATTATTGCAAGAGTTATGTGAATGTTCATGCCTTATTCTAAATTTCAAAATGTACATATTTGTATTATGGAAGCTGTGAATAAACAAGACAATATAGAGGATGAGCTAAAGATTGCTTTAATTGTCTGTACTAAAATCTTTTTTAAACATTATTTTTTAGCTGAAGGAATTATTAAAAAGATCCGTTGAAGCTTATGTGAAGTTGTTTGACTTAGAAGATCAGAGATGGCTACCAATATTCAAAATGGAATTGACTTTTGATGATGAGAAAATGGACTTTTATCCTAGCTTTCATGATTTGGAAGATACCATCTTATGTATTATTACTTTGATTTCACAAACTTTGCAGGTTCTGTTTTATCTATTATATTTAATCTCATAAATATGTAAATTTTATATTGCTTAATAACTTACACATCAATCCTAATAATTCTCATATATTTCAGTTTATTTTCATGTAATGCAGAGATGATTGTAAACCTCACATCCAATGCTAAATGATTTTCATTATCTATGAACGTTAAAATAACTTTCTTGCCCTTAATAGTTAAACACAAACATTGTTTGGATTGTGAATCTACTCCAGAAATAATTTGGTGAAACAAAGGGGATACTATCTAGGCTGGATTCAGAGCAAAATAGTTCTCTCAGTTTATTGAGAAGCAGCTAAGTATAGAATTGATTGGCTAGCTTTGGGGGTATCAAAACCTCTCTTCTCTGTTTCTCTGTCTTGAGCAGCATGTTTTTTTTTAAAGTGAATGAGAAATTTAAATAAAAATTCTTAAGATATATAGGCACTTCTTATGAACTCATAGTCTATAATAATCAGAAGTTCAGAAGACTAAATAAATGCTTGATTTCCTATTAAATGGAATACTAGAGACCTTGTCATTGGAAGGAGAAAGTAGGCCCTTGTGGTAGAAAAAAATGTCAATTTCATTCCACAATGTAAAGTCTAGTTTTAGGTGTTACAAATAGAAAATATGTGAATGGATTCATTGTGCTGTTCTATGAATAAGGCTGCTCTAAATATAAAAGAAGTATATACCATATGCACAACGCCACTGGGGAAAAAAGGGAAATCTTTCAGAATAGTATTCCATGAGCATCTGGATGCTACCGGTGGCAATAGGTAGAATGCAGTATTGCAGGCAATTTCTGGGGCGCAAGGTTGACTCAGTTTTCCAACTTCCAAGGTTGGTAAAATGAGGACCCGGATTGTTGGGGGCAATATGCTGACATTGTAAATCACCCAGAGCAGTGTTTTTCAACCACTGTTCCGCGGCACACTAGTGTGCCGCGAGATGTTGCCTGGTGTGCCGTGGGAAAAATTGAAAAATTCGAAAGATTAAAAAAAAAAAACCAGGAGGACCGGAGCAGGAGGAGACGGAGTAAATATAAAAGTAATAATAAAAGTAAGGGCTCGCCTCTTGCACACGTTCCGATCAGATCCGCCTGGCAGGGACGAGAAGCGAGGAGGCAGAAAAAGAAACGGAGGCTAAGGAGCTTCCCCCCGCCTCCTCCCAGCAAAAATCTAACCGGGGAGCCGGGCGGGCAGTGGCAAATTAGCCGGTCACGCCGCGTGATCAGCTAATTTGCTACTGCCTGCGGCTCCCTGATAAGATTTTTGCGGGGGGGGGGGGAGAGAAGCTCCTTGCCTCTGTCTCTTTTTCTCCCTCCTCGCTTCTTGGGGCTCCACCAATGGGGGAGCAAGGCCCACCCAGCGCCAGGCTTTGGGCTAACACAGAGATCTGCAAAGGTGGCTGTTTTAAGACTGGTGGACTTCAATTCTCAGAATTCTGGGAGTTGAAGTCCACCAGTCTTAAGAGCCAATTTTGCAGATCCCTGCCTGGGCTAATATGATTGATGCCCTTGGTGGACTTCAACTCTCAGAATTCTGGGAGTTGAAGTCCACCAGTCTTAAGAGCCAATTTTGCAGATCCCTGCCTGGGCTAATATGATTGATGCCCTTGGTGGACTTCAACTCTCAGAATTCTGGGAGTTGAAGTCCACCAGTCTTAAGAGCCAATTTTGCAGATCCCTGTCTGGGCTAATATGATTGATGCCCTTGGTGGACTATAAAAACTAAATACAGTGAGAGACAAAGAGCTGTTGATGAAGAGCTACGTGTGTGTCTTTCTTCGATTCCAGCCAGAATATCAGCTTTGTGTTCAGCCAAACAGGCCCAGGTTGCGCACTGAATAAAGTATTTTATAATTTTTCATATTTCTGTTTACTTACTATTTCATAATAAAGTAATTATAAAATACTTTCTTTGTGTTTATTTGATTCCTATTCAAGATAATTACTTTATATATAGTCAATATAGGCACAGAGTTAAATTTTTTAACATTTTCTAATGGTGGTGTGCCTCGTGATTTTTTTCATGAAACAAGTGTGCCTTTGCCCAAAAAAGGTTGAAAAACACTGACCCAGAGAGTGCTGTAAAGCACTATGGGGCTGAATATTAAGTCTAAGTGTTATTGCTACTACTAGAGCAAAAGGTGCATTTCTGAGTGCATGTTGATGATACAAAGAAGAATTTAAATCTTTCTCAAATTTTGATTTGTAAAGACTAGGAATGCACAAATAGCCTATTTCATACAGTTGGATGGTCCACAGAACTTTTGGAGTGATCTCCACTAGTTTCTGGACTAAAAGTAAGAGGTGATAAGATTAGTTAAGAAGCAGTGTTACATGCAGCATGTTCATGTATATGTTTATTCAGAAGTCATTCTGATTATTTAAAAGCAATTCAAGTGTTCATTCAGTTTTACTCTCAATAAAAGCATATTCAGAAATATTCAATTACCATAAAGCTGATAAGTACATTAATGTTTGAAGTAATTTTATGAGTTTGTGTTGAACAAGCTGATATATAAATAGTATTACGTATTATGAAATGATTTCTTAAAAGCCATAAATAATCCTTGAATTTCTTTTGAATAGAATGTCCAGACAATACATTCATGGTTAGGAGGTACAAATATAGTAACAACTATTGACACTGAACTTCCTGACCATGTTATAGCATGGGCTTCATCTGTACTGAGGACAGCAATCAATGAGCATTTGAAAGGTGCAAAAGCACATTTTGATTCTTATGGTGAGTGGTTTACAATGATTCTTTTCAAAGTCATATCTTTAACCTTCCAAACTTAATAAAATTACTGCTGATTTGTGGTGACTATTATTATAGGAGATTTCCAAGATCATTTAGGACTAAAGACTAGCACACAATCCACTGATGCACAAATTGACTTATTATAGTGCCAGAAGCAATAGATAAGCCAAAAATGGGCAGGGAAAGGGTATCTCTGCTTGTTTTATTTTTGTCACATTCCCTTCTTCATTTTCTTACAGAGGAAAAATATGGCTGGCTTATAGATGGTGCTGCAGATGAGCGCATTAAAACATTTATAGCTGAGGAACACAGTTTTGATGAATATACAGAGGTAATTTCATGTATAATTTATAAGTATACCTGGTTTTTATTCTGTAATATACAGTACATTAACATAAAATGCCAGGATTCTTATTTGAAGTAAACCAGTTTAGTTGAAAAACAATGATATTTTTTGTCAACAAATCATTTCTTGACTTCCATCTGAGGTTTGGAGGATGATCTATGAGACAAAATTTGTGCTTTAATCTTTGCAGAGACAGACCGTTGTCTTACCTGAACGGTCGTTCTCTGGGCGCTGCGGGACAGTCCAAGCATGGGTTAACACAGTCTAACTGCCCTAGGACTGAGTGAGGGTTTTTTTTTATTGTTGACCACGCCTCCCTTTGCCTCTGCAATTCAGTTTTAAAAACGAAGACTTGGAACGTAGATCTGTTGCCTGTAGCTCCTCAATGCCAAGTCTCCATCACAAACCCTGGGTGGGGTTGGACTGTCCCGCAGCGCCCAGAGAACGACCGTTCAGGTGAGACAACGGTCTTTCTCCTGTGCGCTTCTTGGACAGTCCAAGCATGGGACATACCCAAGCTATTGTGTCCCAGGGCGGGTAGATTCCAACGAGTCTGAAGCCTCAACCACCTTCTGTAAGACCCTTCGCCCAAAGGAGGCTTCAGCCGAGGCAAAGGTGTCTATTTTATAGTTTTTAATGAATGCTGTGGGAGAAGCCCACGTGGCCGCTCTGCAGATATCAAGGATGGAAGCCTGGGTCGCCCATGCCGCCGACGTTGCTGCGCTCCTTGTTGAGTGCGCTGTCACGTTGCGAGGGGATGCCTTGCCTTGGTGTTCATAAGCAAGTTTTATGCAGGCCCTCAACCAGCGTCCGATCGTGTGTGAAGATACCTTACGACCGAGCGACCCAGGCAGAAAGGAAATAAAGAAGGATTCGGAATGGCGAAATTCCTTGGTCCTTTTAATGTAAATGCGCACTGCCCTCCGCACGTCCAATTTATGCCAAAGTTTTTCTATTGGATGAACTGCTTTAGGGCAGAAATTGGGAAGGATCACCTCTTGTGATCTGTGAAAGTGCGTATTCATCTTTGGAATGAAAGTCGGATCAATCCTTAAAATGACCCTGTCTGTATGAACAATACAAAGGTCCTCCCTTACAGACAACGCAGCCAGTTCAGATATTCTGTGTGCGGACGTGATGGCTATAAGAAAAACCGTCTTGAGTGACAAATGACGGAGACTAGTCTTACGTAACGGTTCAAATGGAGGCCCTGTAAGTGCTTTTAATACTAAGGGCAAACTCCAGGTAGGGTAACGATGAACCACCTGAGGGCAGATGTTCACCACACCTTTCAGAAAGCTTTTCACTTGAGGGTGTTGGCTCAAGGGCCGATGTGAATGACACGACAGAATGGTGGACAGAGCCGCCACCTGCCTTCTGAGCGTGTTAGGCGCCAAACCCTTGTCCAACCCTTCCTGCAGAAAGTCCAGAAGGCTAGGAATTGAGGCTGAAGTGTCCTGGACACCGTTCTTGCCGCACCAGGCCGAAAATGCGTTCCACGTGGCCTCATATATTCTGTTAGTGGAAGGTCGCCTGGACGCCTGGATAGTTTGGATGACCTTGTCAGAGAAGTCTTGTTTCCTCAGGAGATCCCCCTCAAGTGCCAGACGGCTAGTTGTAGCCACTGGGGTTCCGGATGACTGATGTGTCCCTGGCTGAGGGAGATTTGCTCCTGAGGTATTCTCCACGGGTTGCGAATGGAGAGACTGACAAGGTCGGCGTACCAGGGTCTCCTGGGCCAGTGAGGCGCCACAAGCAGGAGTTCTGCCTTTTCCGTTAACAGCTTTGACACTACGTGTGGAATGAGAGGCAACGGCGGAAATGCATACAGAAGGCCCGGGGGCCAACGGCTCCTCAGGGCGTCCGTTCCCTCTGCTAGAGGATTGTAATAGCGGGAGAAGAGTCAGGGTAGGTGTGTGTTGTTGTGTGTGGCAAAGAGGTCTACTTGCGGTTCGCCGAATTTCTCCACGATCTGACTGAAGATGTCTGGATGCAGTCTCCATTCGGAGTGATCGATCGTCTGCCGACTCAGCCAATCCGCTTCCCGATTGCTTGTTCCCGCTATGTGGTCCGATCTGATGGACGACAGATGCCTCTCCGCCCATCTTCCCAGTGCCTCTGCCTCTCGCATGAGGCTTCTGGAGTGTGTGCCGCCTTGCCTGTTGATGTGAGCCTTTGTAGCAACATTGTCTGTTAGTAACAGTACATGATGACCCACAATGTGAGGAGCAAACTGACGGAGTGAGAGGCGGGCCGCTCTCAGTTCCAGCCAGTTTATGCTGTGGCCCGCCTCCCTCAGTGTCCACGTGCCCTGAGCAAGTTGGCCCTGACAATGTGCTCCCCAGCCCAACAGGCTTGCATCGGTTGTCACTACTAGTCTTTCGGTCTCCTTGAAATGAGACCCTTTTTGCACTGCTGCTGTTCTCCACCAGGCAAGGGAGCGGATCACCTTGGGTGGCAGGATTACTTTTCACAGTGAGTTGCTGGTTTTGGGCCTCTGCATTGGCAGGAGGAACCACTGCAATTCCCTGGCATGAAGTCTGGCCCAGGGAACCACTTGTATGCATGAAATCATGATTCCCAGAAGCTGGGATAGATGCAGGATCGGCACTGACCTTTTCCTTTTGCACAGCAAGAGTTTGTTTTGGAGGTTCTTCATCCTGTCTGGCGAGAGGAATACCTGGCACGTCTTGGAGTCTATGACGGCGCCCAGATGTTGGATGCGGGTCGTCGGCACCAGATGGCTTTTCTCCCTGTTCACCAAGAAGCTGTGTTTCTCCAGTGTCTGGATGGTTGTCTGAAGGTCTCTCCGCGCCTGAGCAGGGCTGGACGAGTGTATAATGATGTCGTCTAGGTAGCATTCTAGACGAATCGGTCTGTTCCTGAGGTGGGCTGCCAGTACTGCCAGTATTTTTGTGAAGGTCCTGGTGGCAGACGAGAAGCCGAAGGGCAGGGCCCTGTACTGATAATGCCTCCCGTCGTAGTGGAACCTCAGGAACATTCTGTGTGCCAAATGAATTGGGACATGCAGGTAAGCCTCCCTCAAATCTATTGACGTGAGAAGATCTCCCTGCCTTGTGCATTCTAGGATGGATTGGAGGGACTGCATCTTGAACCTTCCGTATGCTAAGTGTTGATTTAGACACTTTAGATCCAAGATGGCCCTCCATCCCCCCGAGTTCTTTGGAACCAGGAAGAGGATGGAGTAAAATCCCCGCCTCTCCTGATCCCTTGGAACGGGTTCTATGGCTTTTATTGTGAGCAGATGGTCGATTTCCATCTGCATGAGAAACCTTTTCTGGGGATTTTTGGGTATAGGGCAACGGATGAACTTCCGTTGTGGAAATGATAGGAACTCTAGTACTAGGCCCTTCCTGATTGTGTTCAGGACCCAGGAGTCTGATGTGATCTCCTCCCACCTGTCGGCGTACATCTGGAGCCTACCCCCTATGGGAGGTGTCCCTTGGTGGTCATTTCCCTCTACGAAACTGGCGGGAGTTGGAGCCGCCACGAAAAGGCTTCCGAAAGGACTGCGACTGGTGTTGCCTGCCCCTGGTGCTGTAGGAATTCCTATCCTGACCCCTATCCCCCGTCTGAGAGAAGTTTCTCTGGTAGGTACCGGAAGTGGAAGGTTGGTTATTGTCCTGAGACCGAAAGGTCTGTTTCCTAAAGGAACCAGGACCTTTGCGATCATGTTTCTTAAGGGGGGTTGGTAGTATTTTGCGTTTGTCTTTGGTCTCAATGGTAAACTTATCCAGAGCCTCCCCAAAGAGCTGTCCCCCTTTGAAGGGGGCGGAAGCGAGCTTCCACTTCGCCTTCATGTCCGCCTGCCAGTGGCGTAGCCACAGGAGGCGCCTGGAGGTAACATTGGACGCCAAGGCCCTGGACGCAAATTTTGCTGTGTTCAGGGAGGCATCCGCAGAATACTCTACTGCCGTGATGATTTTATTGATATCGTGTTTCCAGCGAGATTCCCCAGAAGGGGGTCTGGATCTCAGCTGGCGGAGCCAGAGAAGAGAGGATCTGATAAAAAAGGAAGCAGAGGTGGATGCTCTGATGGCCCAGGCAGCCGCCTGGTGAGTCTTATGACATGCCTTCTTAGAGCGCTTGTCTTCTGCTTTGAGGCCCTCTAGCAGGTCAGCTGGTAGGTTTTGTGATGAGGTCAGGGATATGACCGGGGCATCTACCTCAGGCAACTTTAACGCCTCTTCCATCTTAGACTCTACAGCGTAAAGTGATTTGTCACCTCTGCTGGGATTAGTGAGGGTGCCTGGTTGAATCCACTGTCTCTGAACCACATCCAGAAATAAATCTGGCACAGGGATTTCGTCTACAGTGGGAGCTGGCTCGTTAAATAGTCCCTCCTTATGGTCCTTAGAGGACGAAGAGGAAGTGTTGGTACCCTTTGGAACAGCACCCAATTTGGTTGCAGCCTTTGCTTTATGCAAAATAGATTTGAACAAGGAGGGTTTGAACAACCCTGTGAAAGCTGGCTTATCAGGGGGAAGATCCTCGTCTGCGGATAATTCAAATTCATCGATTTCACCTTCTTCCCATCCTGACTCCTCAGTAGCCACTGAGGTGCCAGGAGACGGGGGGTTATCCTCCCTATTTTGATTCGCTGGGGTTTTTGGTTTGGCTCCACTGGAAGTGGGAGCTTCCCTCTGCTGTAAGCCCTCTGCAATACCTTGGGAGATGGCCTGAGAGATTATTTCTCTCATTTCAGCAGACAGATGGGACCCTTTGTCTTCCCTGGGACGAACTGGGGTAGGAGCGGGACACTTCCTGCCCCTTCTGGTATTGTAAAAGTCCCCTTCAGTGTTGAAGGCCTGACTTGGGCCCAATTCCTCTCTGATGGAGGAGCTGGGAGAATCGGGATACCCCCAGGAAGCATCTGGAGAGGAGTCCCTAGATATTTCCCCTGAGGAGGGGGGTGACCTGACCCCTGGGGGGGAAGCAGGTCTTTCCTCCCTGGTTTGTCTTGGGGATCGGTCTGGTGAAGGCTCCATTCGGTTTGGAGACCTATCAGGCCTAGGAGGTTGTGGGACCTTATTCTTACGACTACTTTCTTTGCCCTTGTCCCCACAGCCCTGGGGATCTGGAGATGCCCTTCTAGTACCGTTCATGCCCCCTTTGCCCCCACTAGGAGCTAGATCTAATTTGCTCCTCTTTGAGGAAGGCCCAGCCTGCATTTCCCCTGAACCTTTGTCTGCCATGGTAGAAGGCGGCAAAACAGGGTAAGATGGCTGGGATGGAGGTGGAGAAGGGCTCAAGGCGTGGCCAGCAGGCCTGAGAACGCCTATTGATTACAGAAAGTTAGGAGGGAAGCCCGAGGGACAATACCCTCTAACCTGTCGTTGCCTCCTGTAGATTAGGCGGGAACCTGTAGCCAGATGAGGTGGGCCGAGCTGGAATCCCAGACGCGGCCTTCAAGTAGTTAGTATCTGTCACTGAGGCGAAAACACGTCTTGCGTTGTGTCCTGCTCTCCTTGGAGTGCCGTTTCGCTAAGAAAATGGCCGCCGCTGCGCGCGCAGCTCTCAGCCCTGAAATTGCCTGGTTTGCGGCCAAAAGCGCGTGAAACCTTGCAAATGCAAGCTCTGAATGAGGCAAGCGGCAAAAAAGCGCGCGAAAGCCTCAAAATGGCCGGCGCTAGTTCGGGGAGGCGGCGAAAGGCGCGCGAACCCCTTAAGGTAGCTAATTCTAGTTGGGAGGGACAGTCCTTCAGGTACCTTGGTGTTAATCCATGTGGCATTTTAAAGGTGAAAACTGGGATTTTCGATTGGGCCCAGAAGCCTATTGATAACCAATGCTGTGATTTCAGTATATATAGATGTCACATTATTGAACCTTATTATTTAAGATTATTTAATAATTATGAGTAAGGATGCGGTGGCTCAGAGTTAAGAGGCTGAGCTTGTCAATCAGAAAGGTTAGCAATTCAGCAGTGAGCTCCCATTACTTGTCCCAGCTTCTGCCAACCTAGCAATTTGAAAGCACGTAAAAAATGCAAGTAGAAAAATAGGAACCACCTTTGGTGGAAGGTAACAGCGTTTGTGTGCCTTCGGGTTTAGTCATGCCGGCCACATGATCACAGACATGTCTTCGGACAGCGATGGCTCTTCGGCTTTGAAACGGAGATGAACACCGCCCCCAAGAGTCAGGAACGACTAGCACATATATGTGAGGGGAACCTTTACCTTTAATAATTATGATACTTTGATCTATATGTGTGCCAGGTTTCAGGCATCTAGATGTGAAATTAATATTACTTTAATAGCCTATGGATTACAACCAAACAAAATGAACTGTCCAGTCAAGCCACAGAGCAGCAAGCTTGTATATAATTTACAAAAAAAGAAATGAAGACTGTTCATCATCTGTAGCTTGGTATGTTAGGAACAAATAAATTGTGCTGATAGAATAATAGCTTGGTTTGTGATTATGTTCCATGCACCCGGTTTTAGATTTTTTCCTGAAACAAAAGACAAAATGTCCCCACAAAATGGCTGCCCTTCATTCCACAACCTGGAATTGCAGTTGAATTTCTCTTTAACATTGATTGCAGAAGTGCATCCTTCACTGCATCATTGGAAAGGTAGTTCATTTTGTCATATCAGTGGTGGGTTCCTGGAGGTATGCTTCAGTATGGGCATACCGGTGGCTGCTGGGAGCAGCGGCCATCATACCAGAACGGTGTTTTCGAGGGCCCACCCACCCGCCCATGTTCTTTACCTGTATTTAAGCCAACTGGGCCATTTGCGCATGCATGCCCAGCCGAGCAGCTGGAGTGTCACAGGGCAGTGGGTGCCCATGCGTGCGCACCGTGCATGCCTAAGGTGGATGCCCAGCCCAGTTGCAGCGTACCGGTTGCAACAGGATCTGGAACCCATCACTGGTGCAAATATGTACAACCGGTAGCCCATGAATTGTGGGAACGTCAGCACACTCTCTCTATGGTTCCCAGGGTTTTTTTCAGAGCACTTCCATTATATGTAGTATGAAACATTTGAATTTTGGATATGAGTAAAACAATTCTGATTTTTTTTTTTAAAAATATATCATATACATAATCAGTAGGAGGCTGCTATTTTAGAATAGGGTTGAAGTCACTTGCATGAAGAAGAACAGAATGCTGGCATCTACCATCAGTGCTTTTCGCAAGTAATTGAATGTATAATGAAGTATAATGAAAATAGTACTTTATTTACATTAATCTAAACTAAAATGATCATGAATTGTTGTAATTGGTTCAATGGAACTTTCTTCCAAATACTTGTTTCAACTGTATTCAGTTATGCATCTACATGTAAAATAACAAATATCATCATCTTTTGAAGCTTATAGATGAATTTTTAAATCTTTCGACGGAAATAATGAGCTTGCCAATGATAGCTCACTTCACTATGGTGCGTTTAGATTGTGATGACTTGAAGCAAGGGTTATGTGAAAAAGCAAGAAGCTTTGCATATAAATTATTGGATTTATTAGCTCACAATCATAGAGAAGAGAATAACAAGTGGGTAATTTTTTATTACAAACTATCTCTTACTTAGAAAAATATTGCCACATATTATATATAGCATTCATTTCATTTTGTTTTCAGGTACCCTTTGACTTCTGATCAGTTGCTTAGTGACCATTTGAAGTTATAACAGATCTCTCCAAGTTTCAATGCCCCCTCCCTCCACCTGCATTTGGTTGCTTGGCAACCAACCTGCATTTATGGCTGTTTGCAGCAATCCTCAGACACATGACCATATTTTATGAATTTTTTGCTGAAAATTAGCATTTACTTCCAAATTGCAACAAAATTAACCCATAGCAAACTTTGACTTCACTTAATGACTGGCATTCACTTAAGGAATCTGGTTTTGGTCACTTGCTTTATGACCAACATGACTTATGACCATAATGGGCAGATTTCATCATTATTGTAAGTTGAGGATTACCTACATTGTTTTCTGACAGATTGATTTTTCATTGCTGCACTTATAAGTACTATATATAGGTCTGTATAGTATGCATTTGGATGTAATGATCACTAATTGTTACTTTTACATAAAAGCTATGCTGTAGCAACTGCAGTCGTGAAGGTACTAGAAATAGAAATGTACATAATTGTATTGTAAATCTGAAATGTGTAAAACTCACATCAAAATTATTTTTTAGGATATGTAATGAATTTGAAAACATTAAAGAACGTGCATTAAAAGTTCCTGAGACAACAGAAGACATGATGGAGAGTATAGCCTTTATAGACAAGGCTAAAACTATAGGTATACAGAAGTTGTATGAAAGGATTAAGGTAAATATTTTAGGAGACCTGGCTTTTAAGTGGCAGCATATTAATTTAATTTCAGCTGATCTTGATTTTTGTCCTATATTGTAAAATAAGTCATATAAGTATTAACATCTAGTCATTGCAGCATACCGCTATAATATGAACTGTTATAATATGAACTTTTGGTTTGTTTACACATCATGGCTTTTTAATGTTTTAATTAGAGTTGGCGTTTTTTGGGCTGAGCTTGAGTCCAACATGAAGGGTGGGTGGAATTATTAGCTGCTTATAGTCATTTTTCAGAAGATTGAAATATTATTTTCAACTTTTCTTCAAAAATAACTGCTGTCCTCTCCCACTACTGGCATTTCTTTCCTATCAGAGCATTCATTTTCCTTTTTCTGCAGGCTCCTTATTCCAATTTTTCGGATGTTTATGCGGAGGGGGGGGAGAGGAGTTCAATTTTTCCAAAGTCTTATTTTTCTATATGATATTACTAGACTACCCCATCGGGTACAGCTAGCATATATATATGTGTATATATATATGTGTGTGTGTGTGTGTGTGTGTGTGTGTGTGTGTGTGTTGTATTTGTGCTGATAAATAAATAAAGGGAGACTAGTATGGATCCATTTCAAGCTATATAGCTCTCATCAGCTAGCCATACCCTTACTGGGATTTGAACCTGGGCTGTATTACATATTAGGCAGACTTGCTAGCCACTACACCACCGGTTCTCCTCCTTTATCAGCTAAGCCAGGGAAATAGGTATGTATTTGTGTTACAACCCCTGGTATGCCCAAATATGGGAGGGAGCTCACTCCTCCCTCTTTCTGTCCTTCGGCTCATCACAGAAAACCATGCAGGCAGAAACCCATATTTTTATTTTTAATGTTGCCTTTTTATATTTGTGTTGTATTTGTGCTGATAAATTAAAAAAGGGAGACTAGTATGGATCCATTTCAAGCTATTTAGCTCTCATCAGCTAGCCATACCCTTACTGGGATTTGAACCTGGGATGTGTTATATATTAGGCAGACTTGCTAGCCACTACACCACCGATTCTCCTCCTTTATCAGCTAAGCCAGGGAATAATAATAATAATAATAATAATAATAATAATAATAATAATAATAATAATAATAATAATAATAATAAGCTTTTATTTCTAGACCGCGCCCTTTCCTGAGCAGGACGGGGCGGTGTACAGTCATTAATAAAAAACCATATACATGTACATAAGCATAGACATAGACGTAAACGGAGGAGGTAGAAAATATACTGTACAATATTTAGTTAAAATACAAATAAAATTAAAATTCCCTTAAAAAATCCACAATAAAATGTTTGCCAGGAGGTGGAAGATGGAGCTATAAATCGGCTAAGCCAGCTAATTGGAACAGGTGGGTCTTAAGCTTCTGTCGGAAGGAGCGGAGGTCATTAGTAGTTCTAATATCGGGGGGGAGGTCATTCCAGAGGGTTGGGCCCATCACAGAGAAGGCTCTACTCCTAGGCATCACCCGCTGGCACTGCTTGGCGGATGGCACCTGGAGGAGTCCCTCCCTGTGAGAGCGGATAGGTCATAGAGATGTGTGAGGTGAGATGCGATCCTGCAGGTAACTAGGTCCCATGCCATGGAGCGCTTTGAAGATAGTAACCAACACCTTGAAACGCACCCGAAAAACCACAGGCAGCCAGTGCAGCTCGCGCAGGAATGGTGTTATATGGGAGTATCTTGTTCCTCCCATGATAACCCGCGCGGCCGCATTCTGAACTAGCTGTAGTCTTCGGGTGCATCTCAAGGGGAGCCCCATGTAGAGAGCATTGCAGTACTCCAGGCGAGACGTCACCAGTGCATGAGTGACTGTGCGTAGGGCGTCCCGATCCAATAGGGGGCGCAATTGGCGCACCAGGCGAACCTGGTGGAACACCCCCCTCACCACGGCTGTCAGATGGTCATCCATCGACAGCCGGGCATCAAGGAGGACGCCCAAATTGCGCGCCTGTTCCACGGGGGGCAGTAATTTGCCCCCTATGGCCAGCGATGGCGTCCACTGGTTGAACCGGGGTGCCGGTAGCCACAGCCACTCAGTCTTGGAGGGGTTGAGTTTAAGTCTGTTGTCCCCCATCCGGACCCGGACGGCTTCCAAACACCGGGACAACAGTGTTGTCACCGGCCTCGTTGGGGTGGTTCGGGGTGGAAATGTACAGCTGCATATCATCAGCGTACAGATGGTATCCAACCCCAAAACCACGGATGATCTCACCCAGCGGCTTCATGTATGTGTTGAACAGGAGGGGCGAGAGGACCGAACCCTGCGGCACCCCACAAGTGAGTGACCTCAGGGTCGACCTCTGTTCCCCTGCCAACACACACTGCATCCGGTCGGAGAGGTAGGAGCGGAACCACCGCAAAACGGTGCCCCCTGCGCCCACCTCTTCCAGCCGGCGCAATAAGATACCATGGTCGATGGTATCGAAAGCTGCTGATAGATCTAATAGGACCAGGATAGAGGAACAACCCCTATCTCTGGCCCTCCATAGATCATCTACCAACGCGACCAAGGCCGTCTCCGTGCTGTGACCGGGTCGAAAGCCGGACTGGCGCGGGTCTAGATAGTCTGCTTCCTCCAGGTGACGTGGGAACTGTTGCGCCACCACACTCTCTACAACCTTCGCTAAAAAGGGAAGGTTGGAGACAGGACGGTAATTAGCTAGTTCCTCCGGATCCATGGAAGGCCTCTTGAGCAGGGGCCTCACCACCGCCTCTTTCAAGGCGGCCGGCAAGGACCTCTCCTCCAGTGAAGCGTTCACCAGACCCAGGAGCCAGCCTCGTGTAACCTCCCAGGATGCCAGTACAAGCCAGGAGGGATACGGGTTCAGTAAACATGAGGTGGCTCGCAGTCGCCCACGTAACCTGTCCAAGTCCTCGGGGGCAACAGAGTCAAACCCCTCCCAGCGTGGTGTCTCAAGACTTGCTTCCGACGTCTCCCCTGGTCCACTGAAGGGGGCCCATCCACTCCTGATCTGATCGATTTTGTCCTGCAGATATTCCCCAAACTCCTCTGCTCTACCCTGCAAAGGGGCTTCCCGCGATCTCTGTGATAAGAGAGAGCGGGTCACCCGAAACAGGGCGGCAGGGCGGTTATCCGCGGACGCAATAAGAGCGGCACAGTGTCTACGTTTGGCCGCTCTCAGTGCCACAAGGTAGGTCCGTAAATAGGCTCTTACCTGTGTTCGGTCAGATTCGGAGCGTGAGGACCTCCACCTACTTTCTAGGCGTCTCTTGTGGCGTTTCATCACCCTCAGCTCCTCGGTAAACCAAGGAGCCAGGGTGGTTCGTTGCCGCAGGAGAGGCCGCAAAGGCGCTACCCGGTCCAAGGCCCCGCAGCCGCCTTATTCCAAGCGGCCACTAGGTCCTCCGTCCGGGAGCGGGTCAGGGCTATAGGAAGTGGCCCAAGCTCCGTCTGGAACCTATCCGGTTCCATCAGTCGCCTGGGGCGGAACCATCTGGGACAATCAGATTCCGCCTCCCCACGGTGGGGGGTAGCGCCGGGGAAGTCGAGCCGGAGAGAAGAGTGGTCTGACCATGACAGGGGTGTAATAACTAGATCCCCTATTCCCAGATCACTCGTCCACTGTCCAGATACGAAAACAAGGTCCAGTGTGTGCCCACCTTCGTGTGTGGGGCCCTGAATTAATTGGGACAGGTCCATGGCTGTCATGGAAGCCATGAACTCCCGCGCCACCTCGGATGCTTCGCCCGTCGACGGCAGGTTGAAATCCCCCATAACCACAAGTTTGGGGGTATCAACTGCCGTCTCCGCGATCAGCTCGAGGAGCTCAGGCAGGGCCGCTGATGCATAGCGAGGAGCCAAGTATACAATCAGCAAGCCCAACTGCCTCCCTGGGCCCCATTTCACACCAAGGGACTCACAGCCGGAGATCTGTGGCACAGTGAACTCCCTCGGTTCCAGACTCTCCCGTATAATTACTGCCACCCCACCACCCTTACCCAGGGCCCGCGGCTGATGAAATGCACGGTAACCTGGTGGGCACATCTCCACGAGGGGCAAACCACCCTCGTGGCCCAGCCAGGTCTCCGTTATCCCTGCAAGGTCCGGCTCCCCCTCTGAGATCAACTCATTAATGAGGGGGGCCTTGTTAACAATGGACCTTGCATTGCAGAGCATCAGCCTCAGGCCCTGGCTCTGTAGGTCCTGGCCACCTAGGCTGCGGCGGTGGGTACGAGCGACCGGGCGTGTCCAACAGCCACGGTCTCCCAACCGACTACGAGATTTTGTTCGGTCCTTGCATCCACCCCTCCCCACGACCGTTGGAATGAAACAACCCTCTGTAGGAATGTCATTTTCCCTCCCCCTCCCCACTCCGCTCACTTCCTCCTTGACCTCACCTGTTCGCCTGGCTAAAGTCCACCTCCTGGCCTGATCCCTCCCACCCACCCTGGAACCCCCTAAAATGGATAAAAAGCATCTAGTTAAAAAACCCCTGAGTCTTCGCTTCCTCCACCTCTCAGGGTTAACAAACCCGTCATTAAGGTGGGCCCTTGAAAGGGCGAAGGGCCATATCTGCAAGAGGGGGGACTCCTGCAGCTGGAGCAAGTCCGACCTCGAATATATACTGGAAGCGATGCAACCAGGGCCAGGGTGCCATGGATGTTAAAATGAGTCAGCAGGCCAGGTTCCACATCAGATGATAAATAAAGGGATGATGAGAAGACGGTAGGGAGATGGTAAAAAGATGGAGGTCGGGAGGCAATCTATGGTGTAGGTAGGCAGACGATTTAAATGGATATTTGATGGATTTTGCTAGTGGGCTGGTGGAAGATGGTGGGGGTAGTCACGCAGGCGCACACAGTAGTTGGCTCGGGAGCAGTTGTAAATAGTCACAATGACAAGTGGGCAGGTAGTTGTAAAAAGATGTTGATGATTAAAGAGGGACACCTGGGCACAGTCTTGGCAGGCAGATGGCAGATGGCAGGGGTTGATGGCAGGGGTTGATAAATCCTCTGCCTCCTAACTCTATGTCCCCTGCCCCTGGTGCCACAGGTCTCCTCCCTCTGCCAGGCTCCAGGCTCCAGGCTCCAGACTCCATAGATCACAGGTCTCCATAGATCACAGGTCTCCTCCCTCTGTCAGGCTCCAGACTCCATAGATCATTAAGGGCTGGACTTGTAGTGGCCTGCCCACCCCCCTATTTCAGCGACCCCCAGCTGTTGGACCAAGCCCCAGCGCTGCTCCGGCTGGCCTGCGGCTCTCCCGCAGGCCTTCTTCGGCCTCCAGCGTCACGGGCCTCGTTCCGCCCCCAAACGGCCTTCCGGCGGTCCTCACCCTTCCATTCGGCCCTGCTGGCATCACCGATACCGCCGTCTAGCCGCCCGGGCTGCTGGGAGCCGTCGCCGCCACTCTTTTCACTCAGCCTCGCTCTGCCTCGCTCCTCGCCGCCATCGCCGCCCTCCAGCTGGAGCTCCGACCATGGCTCCGCCTCCAACTCCCATCTCGGCTCCAGCTGGGACAAGCTTCTTCTCCTCCTGGCTATTTGACCACCCTGGAAAGCCAAATTAGGCTCTATGGAAAGCCAGGGTGGTCGCTGCTCTTAATCCTCGGCCCTCCAGATGGAAAGAGGGCCGGGGGCACCCCCCCCTGCATCAGTGAGCTCCGTAGTCATGCGGAGCTCAGAGGCCGGCAGCCATTCCCCTGTATGCCATAGTTTCAAGGGAAATAGGTATGTATTTGTGTTACAACCCCTGGTATGCCCAAATATGGGAGGGAGCTCACTACTCCCTCATTTTGTATTTGTACTGATAAATAAATAAAGGGAGACTAGTATAGATCTATTTCGAGCTAATTAGCTCTCATCAGCTAGCCATACCCTTCCTGGGATTTGAACCTGGGCTGTATTATATCTTAGGCAGGAGTCTTAGCCACTAAGCCACAGGCTGTCCTCCTTATCAGTTGAGCCAGGGAAATAGGTAAGATATAATACAGCCCAGGTTCAAATCCCAGTAAGGGTATGGCTAGCTGATGAGAGCTAATTAGCTCGAAATAGATCTATACTAGTCTCCCTTTATTTATTTATCAGTACAAATACAACACAAATATAAAAAGGCAACATTAAAAATAAAAATATGGTTTTCTGCCTGCATGGTCTTCTGTGATGAGCCGAAGGACAGAAAGAGGGAGTAGTGACCTTCCTCCCATATTTAGGCATACCAGGGTTGTAACACAAATACATACATACATACATACATACATACATACAAACATACATACATACATACATACATACATACATACATACATATGTTGTATTTGTGCTGATAAATAAATAAAGGGAGACTAGTATAGATCTATTTCGAGCTAATTAGCTCTCATCAGCTAGCCATACTCTTACTGGGATTTGAACCTGGGCTGTATTACATATTAGGCAGGAGTCTTAGCCACTAAGCCACAGGCTCTCCTCCTTATCAGCTGAGCCAGGGAAATAGGTATGTATTTGTGCTACAACCCCTGGTATGCCCAAATATGGGAGGGAGCTCGCTACTCCCCCTTTCTGTCCTTCGGCTCATTACAGAAAACCATCCAGGCAGAAAACCATATTTTTATTTTTAAGTGAGCTCCCTCCCATATTTGGGCATACCAGAGGTTGTAACACAAATGCATATACATGTGTGTGTGTGTGTGTCTTTTATATAATTAATATAGTAATAATATCATATATCTGTCATCTGTACATCTATAACTGTCTGGTTTGGCTCTGCAACCAAACAAGGCATACACAGACTTCAACGGATAATTAGAACTACAGAAAAAACAATTGCTAGCAACTTGCTTTCCATTGAGGACCTGTATATTGCACAGTCAAGAAGAGGGCTGTGAAAATATCTACAGACCCCTCACATCCTGGACATAAATTGTTTCAACTTCTACCCTCAAAATACACTTCTACCCACTATACAGCATTGCACACCAAGACAACTAGACATAAGGACAGTTTTTCCCGTATGCCATCACCCTTCTAAACAACTAATTGCCATAATACCGTCAAACCATTTACTAAGACTATATTACTATTATTCTTCTCATACTTCCTATTACCTATCTCCTCCCACTTATGCTTATAACCATGTTGCTTGTATTTTTACGATTTATATTGTTCTGTTGATTCCTAGTTTGATTTGATTGCTAAGTATTGTATCTTATGATTCTTGATGAATGTATTTTTCCCTCTCTTTTTTCTTTTTTCCCTTTTATGTACACTGAGAGCATGTGTACAAAAGACAAATTCCTTGTGTGTCCAATCACACTTGGCCAATAAAGAATTCTATTCTATTCTGTTCTGTTCTATCCTATCCTATCCTATCCTATCCTATCCTATCCTATCCTATCCTATCCTATTCTATTCTATTCTATTCTATTCTATTCTATTCTATTCTATTCTATTCTATTCTATTTAAATAGTATACCAGCTGAAGCTGAATAAACAATACTGCAGATTATCAATCTTCTGTCTAAATTTAAAATTGCCAACTACAAGCTATCATTTTTCATGATTTACCTGCCCTACCTCAGATTTCTTCTGTGAATTATATTATCAAGAAACCCCGACAGCTTTTTTTTGCTAATTGGGAAAATGTAATAGGTGTAGGTGCAGGGCGGTGGCTCAGTAGCTAAGACACTGAGCTTGTTGATCAGAAAAGTTGGCAGTTTGGTGGTTCAAATCCCTAGTGCCATGTAATGGAATGAGCTCCCGTTACTTGTCCAACTTCTGCCAACCTAGCAGTTTGAAAGCATGTAAAAATGCAAGTAGAAAATAAAGGAACCACCTTTGGTGGGAAGGTAACAGTGTTCCGTGCTTCTTCAGCATTTAGTCATGCCAGCCACTTGACCACGGTGACGTCTTTGGATAGCGCTGTTTCTTCAGCTTTGAAATGGATGAGCACCACCCCCTAGAGTCAGAACGACTAGCACATATGTACGAGGGGAACCTTTACCTTACCTTAATAGGTGTTGGAATGATATACCCAGTATTATAATTGAGCCCAATCGCCCTTCAGATTTGCATCTTGTTTAAAGCAGAAATAAACTACTTATTTTTTTTATAGGAATGCCAGCGACGAATGAATTATCTTCTGGATGTTTATTTATTTGAACCAGAAGACTTGACACTGAATGCAACTGTTTTGTTGTGGCCTCAAAACATTAACCCTATCTTTGATGAAAATGATGATGTAAATATAAACTTTTTAAATTTTTTACATGCTATATTATCTGAGAAAAAAGACAGTTTTGTAACTATTTCAGCTTTAAACTCTTACCTTTGAAGACTGCTGTTTGACAGATTTACTATTACAGACCAAATAACTCACAAATGGTATGTTTGAATTGATTCAGTGTGATTTAATGAAGTTAGGTAATTGTCAGCGTTCCAAATATCATGCAGAATTAAATCAGAGTCCAAGGCAGAGCTATCCTTAAAGTTCCAAAACAGACATGTTGGCACATCTGTGGAATCCCAAATCTAAAAGCTTCCTGAGATTCCACCCATTTGAAAGTTCATGATCTTATCCCCACGCCCATAAATCCATCACATGGTCCAATCTTCTTCGGCCACGCTGGCATTTCCACCCATCTAGTTCCGGTCAGATGCAGAGGTATGGAGACAAAAGATGACCTTGGGCTTCTAGAAAAGAATGACAACAACACATTCTACAATTCTACTCCTTTCTATTCCCCCTCCCAATTACTACACTAATGAAACAGCATAGAAAAATAATAGAGAGTGTGGCAGGCCAAATATCCTAAAAGGAATATAACTGCAATCCTGACAGTAATGCTATTCATAAATGCAATCCACTTGTTCTTTGTTTTATAGATTATAGAAATGTCTAAACGGAAAGGTGAAAGTGAATTACTAGCCAAACGTGAAAAATTGATAATGGAAGTAGAAAAGCAAATTCGTCGTATGCAGGAATTCACAGAGTACTGTGATTTGGACCGCATGCAACAGGTCTGTGATATTTGGAATAATTTTTGCTTGGACTTTGAACAAGGAAGATACACAGTAGTAAAATAGTAGCAAAAAATAATTAACTATATTGTCAGAGGACAAAAAATTACACTGAAGAATCTTGATATTCTCTAATGCAGTAGTTCTCAACCTGTGGGTCGGGACCCCTTTGGGGGTAGAACGATCCTTTCACAGGGGTCGCCTAAGACCATCAGAAAACACATATTTTCGAAAAAATACAGAAAACATAAAATAATTATGTCACCACAACATGAGGAACTGTATTAAAGAGTCGCGGCATTAGGAAGGTTGAGACCCACTGCTCTAATGCTTAGTAAATTACATTCTGTTGCTGATAGTCTCATTAAAACATTGCTACTTCTAATAACATAAATGTATTTCATTATTGGAATAGTAACATTAAGGTATTAACCTCAAAGTAGAAAGTCCTGGGGCAGCCATAGGTGGTGAGATAAAAGTTTAATAGTCTTTGGATTTATATGCAAGATAGTAGCATGTTTTGTAGTTTGATGATGCTACAAAGTGATTTAATGGGCTTATGACATCTGTACACCTAAGTTTCATGCAGGAGTTGCAATAGTTTGAGTTTTGAGTTTATTAAATTTATAAACCGCCCCCTCTCCTCGCAGGGACTCGGGGCAGTGTACAGACATCGCATATATAAAAACAACACAGCACAACACGAAAACCCAGACAAAACAACGTAAACATACAGTCTGTATATTAGCCCAAACTAATTAATAGTTAAAAACAATCTAAAACCAATTAAAACCCCAAAATTTAAAATTTAAAAAGCCATCCAGGAAGGTCAATAATAGATGTTACTTATGATTATACATGGGCCAGGCCGGCTAGTCGGAACAGGTGGGTCTTGAGTTTCTTACGGATAGAATAGAAATGAACGTTAAATCTTTACCAGTATTTAGAAGAAATTTACTGACAATTTTTTTTGAATATCAGGAATATGCTGTATATCTCTTCAGCACAAGTTTTGGGTAGTAATAAATGTAAACCAAAATGAGTTCTCACTTAGTTGTGGTTTTTATATAAGAATCTGAATATCGGTGAACAAATCTGTTTATTTCAGCTTAATTCAGTTAAATTCAGTTAATTTTTTTTAAAACAACATTTATATTTATAAATACTTGTATCTCGTAAACTTAAATGTGATCAATTTATTTTTTGGAATTTGAAATTTCTAATGATAGATAAATCTATTTTCAGTATGTGACTGACATGAGAATACTGCAAAAGCGCATACAAGAGGCTGATGAAGCAGTTACTTTTATTAATAAAGAAGAGAAACTTTTAAATTGGGAGCAGACCGAATATCCAGAGTTGGAGACCTTAAAAGTTAACATTGAGCCATATCAGAAACTTTTTGTTTTTATATTGAAGTGGCAGCGGACCGAGAAACGGTAAGTTATACAAATATTTTAAGGGAGTAGCAACTAATATCTGGATAGGTTTTTTTATCTAAATTCCATAGGGGTTGTATGATTTTTGCTTAAAAACATATGATTTTCATTTTTTTTATAATTTACATGTTTGATTTTAATTATTATTTATGTTAGTGTAAGTATAATTAAGATGAATTTAATTAACTTATAGTCATTGCAAGTGATGGCAGTGTTTCTGAAGTTTTACAGTGCTACATTCACATTGCCTCTAATTTAAAAAATAAATTGATACTTAGTGCAAAAACCAGTGATTAGAAGGTATGCATCCAGAAATTATCAACTGTTGCTCATTCCATGAGAAATAGCTATGTCTTTCACATTGAATTCAGTGTTCAATCTGTGGATGAAAATGGTCCTCTTCATCAATAACATCCAACCCCTTTCTTCTCAGACCCAGACAACAGTACAGAATGATCAGAACATTTATTCTAGTCTTCAGTGTAATCTCCCGTAGGTAACATTATCAGAAAATTGAGGAGAAATATACTAAATACACATTTTAAAATTCAATTTACCTCCCCTAAGATTACAGTGAGTTTACCAGTTGTGCAGAGAGAGTTAATAATTATTCACACATGTTTTACAGTATATTTTGAGGGCACAACTTTCCAATTTATTCTCACTGTACATCTGATTCCTATTACTCAGGAAAGATGTATAAAACCTCATATGCAATAAAAGATAGAATATTTTCTTCCAAAACATCAGTTTCATCCATACTATTTCTCATTATTTAAGGAGGACATTGAGGTGGGTTTTATTCTAGTCTTTGGGACCTCAGTGATTTCATAAATGGCAAATTCTTCATAGAGCATGAAACATAGGTGTTCTAATTTTTTGCAATTATGCTATTTTTTTTCCTTCCAAAGGTCATGGAAAACAACAGAGGATCAGCTGTCCTTGTTTTGATGCTAATAATTATGGGAAAGATTTAGTTGAGGAAGTAGAAGTAATAGAAAATTGGGAAAAAATAATCAATGTAGTACTTGAGATCTTGGTTTTAAAAGAAACTAAAACAATGTAATCAAATTTATTAAAATTCTAAATGGATTTTATTTAAATGAATTTTGATCAATTCGGAACACTGATGAGATCCAATGGCAAGAGAAACTGGTTGCAAATATTGCTCAAGATGAAGACACTAATATAATTATAAACAACTGCAGTGAGGAAAATGAAAAAGAAGCCAACAGGAAAAGCCAATGTGACTACACAAAAAGCAAAGGAATGTTCTAAAAAGGGTTTCTTTAAATATGTTCAAAAAGAAAGAAAAGGAGTCAGAAATAACTTACTCAATGAAGAGTGGAAAATACTATCGGCAAAGAACAGGCAGAGCTATTCAGTACTTATTTTGGTTCAGTCTTTTCCAGCAAAGAAGTATTTGTTCCATCAGGATGCTGTGAAGAGCAAGATGAAGGGATCAGAATGAAAACTGAGACTGATAACACCATATCATGGAATGCTTCTTTATTTTGAATAATAAATTTCCATGATTAGATTAATTGCATGTTAGTGAATCGAAGGAACTAACTAATGAAGTACCAGATGATTGGAAAGAAAGAGATATCTTCAAAAAGATGAAAAAACCATTCATCCAATTTTATAGAAGTCAGTCTGATACCTGACCTGATTCTTAAACAGGTTAAAAAAGAAATGGGCCTGTAATCATCATGAAAACAATATGTTCATTATCATATATAATTATGGATTAGTCAAGAACAAGTCTTGCCAACAATCATAACTGATAGTTTGATTGGATAACTTACTTAACAAATAATGGGAATGCGGTAGACATCAACATGCTCTTGATTTCAAAAAAGCATTTGGCAAAGTTATCCATGACACGCTGATTATCAAGGTAGTTAAATGTGATTTGGATGGCGTGCTAATTAAATGGATACAGGGTTGGTTTTAGAACTGTATACAGAGAATTGTCATAAATGGTTCTTTCTCATAATGTAGAGAAGGACTGATCTTGGACTACCAAAAAATCAATCTGAGGCTCACTATTAAGATTGGAATAACTAATAGCTTAGAAAACAGAAATAATTGCACAATGATCTTGAAAGATTTAAAAAATAGGCTAAAGTAATATGCACAAATGCTAAATGTTAATAAATAAAAATAAAACAATAATTACAATTGAACTTGCCATTATACGTATACCTGGTAACTGTACTTGTAAGAAAGTTTTTGGATTACTAAGTGATTAGAAATGAATATGAACCACCACTATGGTGCAAACGCCAAAAAGGTAAATGCAGTATTGGGTTGCATTAATAGAAGGTTATTTTCTTCTCATAGAAAGTATAATTTCACTTACTCTGCTTCAGTCATACCAAACTTTGAAGGATAAGTTCAGTTCTGAGATATTATTAAATAAACAATAAAAATAAAATGGACATCTGAAGGTTTGCTATGAAGAATCTGCTTAGAATCTGACACATAAAGCTACTTGGATTTGTTCACATTGGACATTGGCTCAGCAACTCCTATAGAGTTGACAAAAGAGAAGTCTATGAGACATTTGAGCCTATGAGGAATATAAAGCATGGCTCTTTCAAAAGAATGAGGTGATCTATCTATCCCTGATAGTGTATTTTGTTTTTATGACAGAGATTTGATTTATCCTTCTTCAGTATGTTGCACATATTACATTCGTCTTCTTGGTTATTGCTTTTATCTTCTGTTTTTAAACCATAATATGTAAGCTTCCTAGAATTACTCTGGTGATAGGTATGACCTGCAAGTAAAGAAATAAATCCCTATCTAAAATATATTTTCATTCTTTTCTTTTTTAGATGGATGGATGGTGCTTTTCTAGATCTCAATGGAGAAAAGATGGAAGGTGAAGTAGATGAATTTTTTCGAGAAATTTATAAGACAGTAAGATTTTTTCAACAACAGCAAAAGAAAGCTGAAATAGAAAGAAAAAAGTCATTGCGAAGAGCGGTAGTTGAAGAGAGAGTAGAGGAAGAAAAGAAGGACACTCCAACTATTTCAATGTGTAATGCTGTAATGCAGCAGGTTAAAGATTTCAAAGTAAGTGTTTAATTATAAAGCAAAGTTTTTAAAAGTATGTGCTGAAATACACTCAGAAATATGTAACGGGTGATATTTGCATGATATGCTGAATTGCATCAAGGGTAAAACTAATGTGCTATACAAACTGTAACATCCAGCGAATAAAGAAGTTATAGAAGAGCAGATTTAATTCAAATAAGGTTTAGATTTCAAATCTTCTTCCCTGGTCAGCTGAGCCATGATAATATTGTTAACTCAGTCAACAGTCTAGCTTATGTAGTCAGTCCCCAAGAGGAAGAACTGAGGCTATAAAGTGGTTAGAAATACACAGTATTATAGAATATGTTGCTGGAGACCCTGGCAGCCATTGACCACCCATTTTTATACTGATTAGTTACATAGATCAATCAAGCCTAATACCTGAAAACTGTGGTTTCTTTATCCTTTATCTTGGGTTAATCCACTAAATCAATGGAGGGTAACTATTGAAATGAGATTCCCACCCCCCTCTCCAAAAGAAAATAAGTTGAAAGTTTATTAGATTTATAGCAGACTGGTATAAAAATGTGGTATAAAACGGTCCATAAATTTGAAACAGAATAAACGAAGTAGTGTAGAATTGCAATTGTTTAAAATCATTAAATTGTGGAAATAGTATATTAGGAACCAACGAAAGCATAATTGATGGAGAAAAAAATTCAAAGTAGAAGAAAGTATATTAAATGTCAAACCTTTTCCAATGTACAGTAAGCACATATAAACATTTTAAATATTTAATCTTAACATTACTCACATGAAGATTGAAGATTCTTAGATGGTTTTCAGGTTCAACTGATAGTAGCAAAAGTACATGGAAGGCTAATAAAGGAAAAGAGTTCTGAAGAGGATACATTTTCATGTCATTTTTGAATGCCCTGTTTCTGCATCTTGGGAGAAGGTTTGAAAGTAGAGAGTTATACCATAGTACCAAATAAAAAGCTCTTGTTTGTCTGGGACATGAGATTCTATGATTTGACTGATCACTGTGCTTTAGATAACACCACAAATTGCATTGGTCACTAGTTTGCATTCTTACTGGTTACTGATTATGACCTATAACCTAAACAGAGGTGTCAAACTGGATTTCTTCGAGGGCGAGATCAGCATTGTAGTTCTACTCCGCGGGCCGGCCGGGAGGGGGAGAGACAGCACGAACACCTCCAGCAGCACCCTGCCAGCCAAAATGGATTGTCCTGTTAGTTAGTAATATAATTAAATCATTCCAAAAGTGTTATTGGCACCAGTCAAGAAGGCACTGGTGATTTCCAGACTTAGGGCCAATGTCTTCTAAAAATGATAAGCAATTTGCATTAGAAATGTGTGTGTATGTGTGTGAGTATGTACACAAGTATATATGGAGAAATAAATATATGCTTTCAGCTATGCTGCCAAAATTCCTAAATAAATTTCAAATTTTGTGTAACATTTTAATTTTTTTCTCTCAACTAGGAAAATATCCCCTTGGTGACTATCCTTTGTAATCCAGGCATAAAAGCTCGTCATTGGAATCAGATGTCAGAAATTGTTGGATATGATTTAACTCCAGATTCTGGAAGTACCTTAAGAAAAGTGTTAAAGCAGAATCTAACTCCTTACTTAGAGAAATTTGAAGTCATAAGTATGGGAGCAAGTAAGGTAAGATAAAACACCAACTATTAAACCCAGCTTCTTAAGATCCAAAGGAATTAAATAATAAAACAATTGATTTCCTCTATGGCACAGGAATTTTCACTAGAAAAAGCAATGCATAATATGATAGAGACCTGGGATTCAATTTCCTTCCAAACTGGCTTATATCGTGAGACTGGAGTTAGTATTCTGTCTGCTGTTGATGAAATCCAGACAATTCTAGATGATCAGATTGTAAAAACACAAACAATGAGGGGATCACCATTCATCAAGCCATTTGAAAAACAAATGAAGGTATTTGCTTTCTCTGTTCTTTTTTAATTCTGGATGTATGTATCTTCAAACTGTTGACCTACATTCCTTGATAAATTTGCTCTGGACTGTAGTCTTATTTTTAATCAGAGGTAATAAAAATAAGTTGTTAAACAGTTATGGGGTACTCATTTAAAAAAATATAAATGCATAATTCATACATTAAAAGGTGCAAAATCTTTAAATTTAAAATAAGCATTATTTTTTTTCTTAAATATTTCTTAAATATTAGGTCAACAGAAAGTTTTGAAGGATTGTTTTAGTTTGATAAAAGTGTATAAAGAGGCTATTTTCCTTTACTTGTCACTTTAAGCCCTCATTCACCCATCTTATTCTGAGTAAACAAAATTGGAGTCTGTTGAGACATACCTTTTTTCCCTGAAAATAAGACAGGGTCTTATTTTCTTTTGACCCCCAAAATAAGGACTTGCCCTCATTTTCAGGAAGGTCTTATTATTTTTGAGGTGCAGGAGGCAGCAAGCCCACTGGCCCAACCCTCTCTGTCTCACCACCTGCTTGCCTGCAGCTGCAATGATCCAAATTCTCTGTGCGACCTGGCCTCTGCCTGCCCTGCTTGCTGGGCTTCTTGCTGGTTGGCTGCCAAACAGCTGACTGTGATGCTCTGTCCTTGTTAGGGATGTAACCCTAGGCTTGGCTTGGCAATGTATATAAGCTATGATTACTTTATTGTTACTTTAAATGCTTAAGAGATGTAATTGGTTTGTTACCTCAAGCAGCCATAAGAGGGAGCCAGAATAGCTGTTAGCCCTCTGTTAGCTACTTTGTGTGCTAGACTGACTATTTTGATAACTGAATTACTGACCGTGTATGACTTGGACTGTTAACCGGACTCTGAATACCTCTATATTTCTACATAGTAAACTACTATATTTTTATACTATTCAGTGTCTCTGTATGCTGGTTTGTGTGTGTGTTATTCCATATCACTCATTACGCTTCTCTGCATACTCGCTCTCCTAACGGGGAGCTTAATTACTTAACAGTCCTCATGAGGGTTCTTCACCCTCTTGGCAACACTGCTTTTGGCCGTCCTACTGGACTGTGCCTGCCTGGTGCAGGGCAAGTCATCCCAGATCTATGATCTCTGGAGTGCCCCCTGCTGCCAGTGGAGCTGTGCCACCCGCACTGCCTCATACAGCCAGCATGAGAGCTAGTGCCCACCAGGATCAGGGCCTGAAGAGCTCTGGGGATGTGCATCTGCGCTGCGATCCTAAGTAAAGAATGATCGCCAGGAAAAGGGGGATTTTGCCTCTTATCCTGTTCTCTGTCTATGCTGAGCTTCAGAATAGGGTGAGAGGCAGGAAAATCTCCCCTCCCCATTTTCAGGTTGTTCGCAAAAACACCCCATTCCGAGCCTTCAATGTGAATATGCAGGTGTGATCTCTGTAAAGGAAGGCGTGGAAATCCATATACCTGGGACATTGGAAGAAGCCCTGCAAGGAGATGATGCTGCCAATGTGTAGGAAATCTCCTCCCACCTGCAGATTGCCCTTTCAAAGAGGAATTCACTGGGATGAAGAGGTGGCTGGAGGCGGTATTTGCGTCATCTTTATCCTGGTGAAACTCCTCTTTGAAAGGATGATCTGCAGGTGGGGTGAGATTTCCTGCACATCAGCAGCAGCACCTCCTCGCAGGACTTCTTCCGATGTCCCAGGTGTATGGATTTCCATGTCTTCCTTTCTTGTTCCGTGGACAGAATTACCTGCTATGACTGTCACTGTTAGGTAAGAAGGGCGTGTGTGGGGTGCGTCGCTTGGCCTCCTCCTTCTTTTGCAGCCACAATGGGCTGCAAAAGCAGCCATGCTTGCTGGAGTCAGCAGCCTGAGCTGCTCCTGCAAATCAGCTGTTTCGTGAATGGAGCAGCTCAGCTGATCCAATTAAGGGGCCAAGAAGCCATGGGGTGACTGGGGAAGAGAAAGGCTACCTCCTGTGCTGGCCATGCCCACCCCTTCACTAGAGTTTATTTTCAGGGGAGGGCATATATTTAGGCCACCCCAAAAATCAGGCCTGGCCTTATTTTTGGGACATGTCGTATTTTCGGGGAAACATGGTAGTACACTCACAAAAGTAGTTCCTGGATCTCCTGCAAAACTGCAGAGTAGATTTCATTGCCTCTGTGGTTGTAAACACTATATCCGTGATGGTGAACCTAAGGCATGCGTGCCACAGGTGGCGCACAGAGCCATTTATTAGGGCACGTGAGGCGTTGTCCTGTCAGCTCCAGTGTGCATGTGCGCGCTGGCCAGCTGACTTTGTCCTTTATTTTTGGCCGTTTTCACCCTCCCCAGGCTCCAAGAAAGCCTCTGAATCCTGGGGAGGGTGAAAAATGGGTCCATCGTGCACCAAAAGCAGGGGAAGAGCAGGGGGCTGTCGCGCACATAGAATTATGGATGTACGCACGCATGCGCACAACCCCCCTGCACTTGATTGAGGTCCTGCCCTTCCACTTGACTGAATAAGAATGGGAGATGACAATGAAATGATACAAAAGTGAGATAAAGTAGAACAATGAAGACAGAATTAAGAAGTTCAAGTAATGACTAAAACAATCATAATAATTTTCAAAAGTCTGGGTTCAAGAATTACATTTACATTTAATTTTCTAAAACTATAGAAAGTGAGCATCACATCCACTTCTTGGGTACATTACATCCCAACTTTCAATTACTTGCAGATAAAACCTCTCTGTGATCATGCCTGCATTCTAGGAATGCTGTTCTTCTTAAAATATATGATTAACCTACTACTATATCTTTTACTTAGATTTCCCCCCAAAGACTATTTTTTTACCCAGAATTGCCTGCTCTCAATTATAGATGAAAGATAAGGAATTTCTAAAGTAGCCCAAAGGATAAACAAATGGAAGAGAGTTTTCAATTTAATTTCTCCCATTATTCTGGTTTTTACTTTGACTTTCATATTATATATCAATTTAGATACTCTGTGCTAAAATCTTAATGCATTTTTAGGAATGGGAAGAACGCTTAATCAGAATTCAAGAGACTATTGATGAGTGGCTAAAAGTGCAAGCGCAGTGGCTTTACTTGGAGCCAATTTTTTCATCAGAAGACATTATGCAACAAATGCCAGAGGAAGGGCGCCAATTCCAGACTGTGGATAGGTATTGGAGAGATATTATGAAATACTGTGTCAAGGATCCCAAGGTAAAGTAGTAATGATTAAGTGAAATAAGTATACCACATATTAGTAAGCTGTGCACACAACCTTTAAGTGACTTTTCTTTTGTAAAGTAGCCTAGTATTGGAGTTTCAAAATTTGAAAATCTATCATACTATGTGAAACAACAGAATGGCAGAAATTTGTTTTTTTTTAAAAAAATTCTGAATATCCTGCAAAAACATACTGCCAGTTTCTTTATATGGGAAGTGGCTACTTAATCATTGAGAAATCTATAGAAAGACAAAACATTCTATTCCCAAATCTAAAAGTTAGATTTCACATGAAACAAAAAATAGCGTACAGTTAATGAAAAATGACTTTGCACAATGGAATGTTCAATTATTTTTATCATTATTTCAAAATTACAGGTTGTCTCAATTTACAACTGATCATTTAGTGACTGTTCACTGAAAAAAAAGTGACATGACTATTTTTCACAATCATGACCGCTGCAGCATCCCCATGGTCATGTGATTTACATTCAGATGCTTGACAACTAACGCATATTTATGACGGTTGCAGTGTCCTGGGGTCATGTGATCACCTTTTGCACTTTCTGACAAGCCAAGTCAATGGGGAAGCCAGATTCACTTAACCACCATGTTACTAATTTAAAAACTGCAGTGATTAACTTAACAACTGTGGCAAGGAAAGTCCTAAAATGGGGCAAAACTCACTTAACAAATTTCTCACTTAGCAACATAAATTCTGGGCTCAATTGTGGTCATAAGTCGAGGACTACCAGCATTAAAGGACACTTAATAAAATAAACATTATAATCTATAATCATGATTCACTCACTAAAATTTCAAAAATAGAAATATTTTAGTGTCAATTAAATTAGGCACTCTTAATTAATTCCTAAATTTGATAATATGCTGGGCTGAAGGTGAACAAACCAAAACTATCATCAAGTAATACTGCTATTAGTAGGAATCCAAATTCTGAATTTGCAGCTCATTCAGTTCAGAATGGGGTCATACTCTCATGTAAGAGTGTCCAACTAACTGATTAATTGTCACAGCTGGGTTACGGTTGGGGTACAGCTGGAATTGTGCAAATCTATTCCTTGACTGGTTATCCAGAAATTTAAATTTTAGTAAAATATGGCAACTAAGGCCTGCATGTAGCGAGGTGGGTTGTAAATATCAATATAAATAATTATAGATTTCCACTAACAGTTCATTTTTTCATTAATTTTTCATTAATTAATCCATGTTAACCATTAATATTTGTCAGACGCCAGGCAAAAATTTTGAACCTAGAATCATTTATAAATATTGCATGAATAACATTTTTTGTTTTAAAGAATTTTATTGATTTTTAAAATTTATGGGAAAAGGGTAGGTGGATATACAAAAAATATTTGGCAACTCCATCGTGCTAGAGGTAGAAATCTCTCCAATTCTCACAACTTTTACAGAAAGAAAAAAACAATAGATAAAAGATAAGCAGAAACAGCATCTTATTATACATTGTTCAATCATCTCTTTTGCCACTTTTTAATATATCAACAATTACAATGATATTCCAGATATATTTATTTTTGTGACCTGAGTCTTTCCAATATTGTTCCTTCCCCCCTGTCCCCAGGCGGAGCTGCAGCACCTCCCTCCTTCATGTCTTGTGTATTGTTGCCTTTTTCACTACCTCTTATATTTTTGTCCTCTAGGAGGGCACTATGTTTTTTAATAAAGGCCTCTGCCTCCACAACTGTGTTAATTCTAATTCTGTTTCCCTCCCAGAAGATCAACATTCCTTCTGGCAATAACCATCTAAACCAAATTCCTTCATTATATAATTTCTTTGGTAAGGAGGAATACTTCCTCCTCTTATCTCTTATTTTTTTCGGAATTTGCTTAAGAATGGCAATTTCTTTATCTTTATATTTTAGTGGTCCCCCCCCCCCCTTGAGCCCCTAGAATCTCATCCCTCGTGGTCTTCCTAAGAAATTTAACATATACTTCCCTTGGAACATTATGTGTTCTGGCATATGCTGAATTAATCCTAAAAAACAAGATCCATATCCCACCACAACTGTTCTTTATCTCTTTTAATATATTCTGCTAAAATTGTACTCATGATATCCTTAAGATCTTCATCCTCTGTCTCTGGTAGGTTCTGGAATCTGAGAAAGAAGGACATTCTTTCAAGTTCTATCTTCGCCACAAAATTCTCCAATTCTACAGTCCCCCTCTGGACTGCCCCAACCCCCTCACCCAGCCCGACCGCACCCCCCTCCAGCACACCAACTCTCTGCTTATTTTCTGTTATTTGTTGCTGTACACTTTTGAGCTTTTCTCTAAAATCTGCCACCTCCTCATGAATAACATTTTTGATAAATGTATGGAACAACATTACTTGCACCTTCAATCGTGTAGTGCTTTCAGCCATATGAAATTAATGAAAAAAAATGCTTAGAAACATAAACAGGCTGGGGCTCCCAGCTCTATGAAGAGCATGTTAATGTATGTATTTTTTGCCATTTTTTAAACAAACGAAATTAGGCATAGTTTTTTTTCTCCAATCCTTGTTGCAAATGTACTTAGCAGTGTAATTGTTGGACATGTAATTCTAGTCTAGGGTTTAGTTTTATTTTCTTTTTTAGGTTCTTGCTGCCACTTCATTGACAGGGTTGTTGGAAAAACTTCAGAATTGTAATGATCTTCTGGACAAAATCATGAAAGGATTGAATGCCTATCTTGAAAAGAAGCGTCTCTTCTTTCCCCGGTATACTTCTGTTGTTCATTAATAAAGCTAGAATACATATCTTTACATTCATATTTTTATGCAAATGTACTCAACTATAGTAATTGATGCATTATTAATTTATTTTAGCTTTTTTTTCTTGTCGAATGATGAGATGTTGGAGATACTGTCAGAGACTAAAGACCCTCTCCGTGTCCAGCCTCACTTGAAAAAGTGTTTCGAGGGCATTGCTAAACTTGAATTTCGGCCAAATCTGGATATTAAGTCAATGTATAGCACTGAAGGTGAACGTGTGGAATTTATTTCAACTATTTCAACTTCTGAAGCTCGGGGAGCTGTTGAAAAGTGGCTAATACAAGTTGAAGATATTATGTTGAGGAGTATTCATGATGTTATTACAAGATCAAGACTGGTATATTTTCTGTTAAATATTTAGAATTTTATTTAGCTGATAAGCACCATTATTAGATCTGACTAAATTGGTTGTATTCCCTCAGTCATTTTGAGGGAAACCAAAGCTGAATAGTTGAGGAGGTGAAGAGTTTTAGAAAAGTCAATAGGGAGGAGCTGGAAAGTTTTTTTTCTTCCATGTAGATTAAACTCAACTAGCAATATCACCCATTAGATAGATTGCATAATCTTAGCTATAGTGACACTGTAGAACAAATTTCAGTAACCTCACTCAAGACTGCTTATAATTTATAGCTGATGGTTATTAAAATGGAAGTGGATATTCTGATCTTCACCTATGGGGGGAAACTGGCTTAGCCTCAATATTGTAATGCTAATCTATGGTTTTGCATTTTGTGAAATGAGTGGCTGGTTTCAATTTAGTATATTATTCATCATGATTACTCCTAAGTAACACTGATAATTTCTTTAGGCATATCCAGAAAGCCCAAGAAAGGATTGGGTGAGAGAATGGCCTGGGCAGGTGGTTTTATGTGTCTCACAAATGTTTTGGACAAGTGAAGTTCATGAAGCCATAGCTAGTGGGCCAGAGGTACTATTATGAATCGTAATTTTTCTAATATTATTTTTGTATTATCTTTTTAGCCATGTTATATTTGTTCTTTGATGCTTATGATACAAAGTCTATGTTGAATTAATGATGCAAGTTACATATGTAAATAAATACAAATATAAAAGTCAACACTCCATGAAGTTGAATTTTACTTTTGTTGACTGTATGGACATAGCCATACAGTTTTGTTTTTGTTTTGTCAGATAAGTTGTAATTGTTTTCTTCCTGGACTTTTTTCAACTTTCCAATCTAGTTTATCCGTATCTAGAAAAGTTTATGTCTCGATGCTTTATTAATATTGGAGACTCTTACAGTACTCAATTCCCTAGTTATTTATCACAGTACTTTTAGAACAGTAGTATCAATCCAATATTTGTTTTCTGGATATTATAGTAGTGTTATACAGCTATTCTAATCCAAAATAAAAAAGGTACTTTAAAGAGGAAGTATATCTGCTTGCATATCAACTCTAGAGCATTTTTTCCGACATCTTTTGTTTCAAATTTAAATGCAGGTTCCTACAATTTAGTCATTAAGTAATAATATTCCTAAAAATAATTCCCAATTAATTTTCTTTGGTACAGAAAATTATGTGAACGGATAATGGGAAAGTCAGAAATGTACATGATTATTTTTGATCATTAAAGTTATTATTGCAAAACTTAATGATTGATGAAATTGGGAATTAAACAACAGAATATAACTGAATATAACTGAGAATATGAATATAACAGCTATTCACACTAAAGTTTGTATTATTTTCCATTTTCATTGTTCAGGGCTTGGAGAATTATTACCAGGCTCTTCAATATCAGTTAAACGATATCGTAGAACTGGTAAGAGGGAAGTTGTCTAAACAAACACGGATTACATTGGGTGCTTTGGTCACTATTGATGTGCATGCTAGAGATGTCGTCATGGAAATGATTGAAAGCGGTATGTAACATAGTTTTTATTCATCATCATAAAATAATAAATACTGTTGTGTACTTGATTTTTGCCTGTCTCAATTATTTTTAGATTGCTTTCCTTTTATATTTTTTGGCTAAAAAATATTAAGCCTAAAATATATTCCTTCTTTATATTCTATTAGGTGTGTTAAAGGAAACAGATTTTCAATGGCTTGCTCAGTTGCGATATTACTGGGAGTATGATAATGTACGTGTGCGCATCATCAATTGCAATGTAAAATATGCTTATGAATATCTTGGCAATTCTCCTCGACTTGTTATTACTCCTCTCACAGACAGATGTTATCGCACTCTGGTAAGGTTTTAAAAATTCAGTTTCTCAAAAGTCATTTAATTACAATAAATACTAGCTGTATTTGCATTTATAAAGTTATCTTGAACAAATATTGTTGTTCTCAGAATTTCTGTTACTAAAGAGTGAGATTCTAATACTGTACACTTCTTGTTCTTAAATTTATTAATTTAATAGCAGTATTGAGTTCTCCTTTGTTGTTTATTTTCTCCTGTAGTTGGATGCATTTTTTAATTTAAATTTTTAAATACACTGAGCAGAGTTGGAATCAAAGACCTAATGTTCTCTTTCAGCCCTATTGATTCTAAGAAATGAAATTTATGTATAAATAGCATTCTCCAGATTTGGAGCAATTCCTCAAGATTATCTTATCCTATTGAAATTCAGTATCTGATTCCGATAATGTTGTGAAAAATGGAAAATATAAATGAGTTTGTTTTGAATTAGGAATCTGTTATTGGAATAGCAAAAAAGCTATCGTACTGTATTATTGATTCAAAGAAAATGACAGATCTGCTCTGATTTGATTACATGCTATTTCATTAGTTTTCAAGTGTGAAGGTTTGTATTTTGAAATATTATCATTAATGTCTTTCTTTTAGATTGGAGCATTTTATTTAAATCTTGGTGGTGCTCCAGAAGGTCCAGCTGGGACAGGTAAAACAGAGACCACCAAAGATTTGGCTAAAGCTGTTGCGGTGCAATGTGTTGTCTTCAACTGCTCTGATGGCCTTGATTATCTAGCCATGGGGAAGGTAAATTGAAATTGCATTTTTAAAAGTGTGATTTCAATTTTTTTCAACATTCCTAGGTTTTATAAAGACAAGGAATGCTTGTAAGCAATCCAACATCATAATTTGTTAGTATTTTTTTTCAGTCCCATAGGGCTGAATGCAAAGTTTAGTAAGTGCTATTTGTTTTTAATTGGTGTAACAATTAAATATTAGGTGTAACAATTTATCTGTTTAAAATTTGTACAACTGCCCATCTTAAACCAAACTGTCGTCAGCTGACAATCCAAAACTAAAACATACAGAAGTATGTTTACTGTTTTCTGTTTTCTGCTAAAGTATACAGAAGTAGAAACAAAAGAAACAATAAAACCAAAAACAGAAAAACCTGGTACCTCAACTACACTTCCCTGATGCAACCTGCAATATTCTCATGTCATTCTAACCTCACACTATTCCAATGCTTGGGAGAATAACCAGGCTTTAATTGTTATTTCATGATCCCATTAATTTACAAAATTAGACATCCATTTTACACAACCAACAGATGTGGTGGTATCTAAGACATATGGTCCCAAATAAACAACCAATTTCCCCATGTTAATACCTTCTTGATTTGGAAGGTTTAGCTTGATAGATAGCATGGTATTTATGTAGGGGTGTGCATAAGCGCACCAGCATGCCAACGTCCCATGAGTATCTGTAGCAATGGCCCTTTCAAATGATGACATATGCATTCTGACATTGCTGTACAATCTTTCCCTATACATGTTTGTGGTGTGATACCATGATGAAAATACTAAAGGAATAGAGTTGCTCCCTCTGCCTTCTGTTAAGAAAAAGTACAGTGCAGTTCTAATTTTGTGGCCTTTTTCAAACTACTACTTATTGCTAAGGATTACTGCTTCATGTTTCTTCATGTAACTAAGTACAAATAATCAATAATTTTGCAGAGGTTTTTCAATATCATTTCCCCCCTAATATAATGTTGTTGTTTCCTTACTGAAACCAAATGTAATTAATATAGTAATGAACATGTGTTAGGGGTTAATAGGGAACATTTCTTGGAGTTAATTGTTAATTAATTGAGTTAATAAGTTGGTTAATTGACTCCAAAATTAATATCAGACCAACAATCAAGTAAACAATACCCCAATCAAGGAACTGCCCAACAAGCCAACAGTAAACAGCCATCCAAAGACCTTCTAAAACCAACCCCAGGGCAAGCCATTGAGAGCAAACTTCACTCCTTACTACCACTGGTGATGTTGTGTAGTTTGGGTAATGAAACAAACATCTGCAAGAAAACAACTAAGTTGTAAGAGCACCAAGGACTCCTTATTTCAACCCTGAGCTACAAATATTCTCCTTTATTGGAACATCTGTTAGTTCTGAGAACATTTAACTCAGAATGTTTAATTATGTCAGCATGTTAAATTATATAGTCTTTGCTGTGTCTGCTGTTTTGTCTTTAGTTTTTTAAGGGTTTAGCTTCGTCAGGTGCTTGGGCCTGCTTTGATGAATTCAATCGTATTGAACTGGAGGTATTGTCTGTGGTAGCCCAGCAGATTCTTTGCATCCAGAGAGCTATACAACTGAAGCTGGAGATATTTAATTTTGAAGGAACTGAATTGAGGCTTAATCCCAATTGTTTTGTTGCTATTACTATGAATCCAGGTTATGCAGGTCGCTCTGAACTACCAGATAATCTGAAGGTAAAATAGAAGAATAGATTGATTAATCGGATAATTCAGATATGCTTTTAAATAACCATGTATTAAGTTTGTGAGTGCTTTACCTGGAAAAGCGCATGTATTTCATATGCATAAAAGAGGTAGTCATCATAAGCAGCATGTGCCAATGTATTATTTGTATATATCTTAACATTTCTAATGATAGGTATGCATATAAAAGTGAAAGTGAAAAGCAGTTGTCTTGAATGAATTAATAAACCAATAAATTGAAGATGGATATGATTTTTCGAGAATGGGAGAATTCGAGATCTATAATAATATAACAATTTCTTTCTAGGACCAAGTTAGAAAGCATTGCATTATAGGCTTTTGAAATGATTCAATCTGAAATGAGAACTACTGCTTTAATAAAATAATACTTACTGGCCACACACCTAGTATCTAAAATAAACCTTATTGCAGAGCAATTTTACTAAATGCCTTTTTATCGTGAAAGATTATAGATGTCACTCATACAAACTGCAGTAATTTTATGATACCAGTTTTCAGAAATAGTAGCAATACATCTGTTTTTATTCTATTCTTTTAGGTTCTTTTCCGAACTGTTGCCATGATGGTTCCTAATTATGCCCTCATTGCTGAAATCTCTCTGTATTCTTATGGATTTTTGAATGCTAAGCCATTGTCTGTGAAGATAGTGATGACCTACAGATTGTGCTCAGAACAACTTTCATCTCAATTTCATTATGACTATGGAATGCGTGCAGTCAAAGCAGTACTAATAGCTGCTGGTAACTTAAAACTAAAATTTCCAACAGAGAATGAAGATATACTGGTAAGAACTACCTTGCAGTTTACAAATTTGAAATTAATCCATTCAGGTTAAGTGGATATTTTTGCAATTAATGATAGTCCTTTTGTTTAATTAAGTTGCTTTTTTTTTGTTTTGTCAGCTCCTTCGATCAATCAAAGATGTAAATGAGCCTAAATTTTTGTCTCATGACATACCTCTATTTATGGGAATTACAAGTGATTTATTTCCTGGTATTAAGCTTCCCGAAGCTGACTACAGTGTGAGTATATTGGTAGAATGTTGTTGGCCAGTAATATTTTTATTTGCCCTAATTAATAATTATTTACTACATATGCACATTGAAGACAAAGTTTGGAGTTGTAATTATGGTAAGAAAGTTTAGACCATTTCTGTGAAACAAAAATTCATTCAAATTCAATATATTTGTAGAAGTTCTTTAACTTTTAATAATTAATAAACACATTTCATTCTTTCAAAATGTGGCTTAATTTCGACATTTATGTCTTTGCTTCTAGGGTGGTATTTCTAAACTCTTGATAATCTAGCTCAGCTTTCTTGATAAATATGTTTTTCAGTGTCTTCATAATTTAAAACGGCCAACTCCATTAACAAACAACCAGAATTGATGACTGACAGTATAATTATATGCATGTCCACTCAAAAGTCACTCACAGGTCAACTACAAAGTATTGTAGTTGAATCTAATTAAACTCTTGTTTAATATATTTAGGATTATTCAGTACATTATAAAGTATTGTGCAATATGTTCACACTCATGTTTTGATCAGTTCCTGGTTAGATGATTGCAATGCACTCTACATGTGGCTGCTTCTGAAGAGTGCTCTGAAGTCAATGGTGTGGGTAGTCAGGTTGTAGCATTACTTCGCAAGCTGCACTGGCTTCAAATACACTATTGGATGCAATTTAAGATGCTGGTTAGATTTGTAAAACTGTCCATGGCACAAAGGAAGACTGTTTTCAGGATTGTCTATCTCTGAACATTTCTGCTCATTCCACAAGACCCAATAGATTGGAATTGCTTTGGGCCTTCTGCCTGAAATTAGCCATATGATGGGACATAGAAATCCTGTTTCTGTCATGGGGCCTGCCCTATCAGAAATTCAGAAGGCTCTGAATTGATTATGGCCTCCTATAAGATTTGGAAAATATGTTTCTTGTCCTGGCCAATGGACATTGGTATTAGCTCAGCCATTAAGGATTAAGTGGCTACTTGTGTTCCCTCTCAATACATTGTGTTTCATTTCTACTTTGGGTTTTGCTTTTGGTTATTCTTTATTTTTAATCCAATATTAGCTACCTTCTGGAGTTGTAATAAGTAGGATGAGACGCCATGGCCATATAAATTGAATAAATAATTACAATACATTGATTAAATAAATAAATGTGACTTACTTCAGTTTTAATTTTCTTTCCAGGGCCATTCTTAAGATGTTCCTAATACTGAGGAATGTTATATTTTGAATTATATTATTCAATTATATTAAAGAAATAAAAATATAGAATTTGTTTTTTTTATTGTATTTCAGGATTTTCTGGAATGTGCAAATGAATGTTGTAAAGAGCATAATGTCCAGCCTGTTAAGGTTTTTCTAGAAAAGATGATACAGACGTATGAAATGATGATAGTTAGACATGGGTAAGTACATGTATGATAAGTAACCTTTATAAGTATTTGTTATGGTTTCATCAATATAATAGTTAATTTACAGGAGAAAATGTTAACCATTACATTGGGGTTCAATCTAATCTCATTTTTTTTACTTACCATGGAGTTCTTTTTAAAATATAAAGCAAGAAAACAAGCCATTCCATTCGATAATCACAGTTGTAGGAAAGTGCAATGTTCAGATATTCTGGAGGGACGCTATTCTGCTTGAAAAATTCAGCTACTTTTCCTTACTGTAACTTCATAAAAACTCAGTATGCTCCCATTCTCTCATTCTTTCCGTTTCTATAATTCCATTTTCACTTTTGTGGCAATTAAATGGGTATAGATATCTTCAGGATTAATTATGTGAGTAATGCCTTTGCTTTTCTGGGCTGAGAAAAAATATCGAAAAACAACTTTTATTTTATCAGGTTTATGCTTGTAGGAGAACCTTTTTCTGGCAAGACAAAAGTTCTGCATGTATTAGCAGATACACTTTCCCTAATGAATGAGCGTGAGTATGGAGAAGAAGAAAAGGTAATACACAGAACTGTCAATCCAAAAGCTATTACTATGGGGCAACTCTTTGGACGATTTGATCCAGTATCTCATGAGGTAAGTACTATATGTTCCTTAGATCACAAAAATGTACCTTATAATTTTGATCAATTTAAATCTTCAGGTCCATTAAATTGCTTATGGATGATGGGGTGGACCAACTGCACTGTAATATATAAGCATCTGTGTACTTGTATACTTTTATGCATGTTTCAAGAAATGTTTCAAATGCAAATTAAAAAGAATAAGATCTGTCCTTCTTTATTTGATTTGTTTAGGCTGCCCATCTCCTCAAAGACTCTAGAAAGTTTATAAAATATCAGTTTTATAATTAAAACATAACATAGCAAAACACAGCTGTCCATACAAGGCAAAAAAAATGACATTTTAAAAATGTGACGGGCTTCACAAATACCCTAACCCAGACCTGGCAGCACAGGCAGATATTAAGGGGCTGCCAGGACATATGGACATACCTCCATGGGAATGCTATTCTAGAGGGTGGAAGTGTTTTTAATGAAAGTTATCAAGTCACTGCACAATTGTCATCAGTCATGGAGAAAAATTCTTAACCTCCTTAGTTTGATCACTCAGTAGTATATGTAGTTTGCTACATATGTACTTATGTACATATGTTTGTCGATTTAATATGTTATGTACTTAAAACATGACTAGTTGAGCACATATACATACATTCCCAAATCAGTACATGTGTTATGGCAATATTAGCAGTTAAAATTTCCTTGTGTCTCTCATCTTCATTCTAGTGGGCAGATGGCATAGTGGCCAATACTTTTCGAGAATTTGCTTTAACTGAAACACCTGACCGCAAATGGGTTGTTTTTGATGGTCCTATTGATACTCTTTGGATAGAAAGTATGAACACTGTGTTGGATGACAACAAAAAGGTAATGCTATTAATTACTTGCATTGCTGGGTGTGGTTGGGGATTGCATTAGCTTCCAAATTACCCGCTTCTTCCTATTATTGCATACATATACTTAATTTTCAGTTAAACAGAGTTTAGGAAGTTAATTTCTTTTTTCTATTATTTCTTTTTTTAATTATTCATATAGTTTATTATAAAAAAGAAAATGAAATTGTATTTCAGCAACAACCTTTATTGTGCCTATTTTAAAAAAGGCTTAGCAGTACAATATGTATAATAGCTCACATTTTGAAAAATACATTAAAGGAAAGGAGGTCCATGATTTTAAAAAATTAAAAGGGTTGAATACAAGCAACTGCAAAAAAGGAAATGAAAACAATTAATTCATGTATTGAGCAAGAATGAAACAGCTAAGTGCCTTGTAAAAACTTTCTAATATAAACCCTATCTTTTAAAAATACTTACAAAGCTTGTCCTTAAGTAATCCATATATATATAAAAGTGAAAAACACTCACACAGCATCACGAAATCTCCAGAACTGTAAAGCCTACAAACTTGAAATTTGGCACGTATGCTCCTCTTGTTTTCTAGGTGCTCGCTTAGAAAGGATTTTTCAAAACGACAATCAGAACATTACTATTTCTTATATTATTATTATTAACAGCTCTGATGCTAAGAAGTTAGACTTTCCACTCCCACTTCCCACCTGAAAAGAACTCTGTTCCAACTGCCACTTGGGTGTGGCCAGCGCATGACTCATTTGGCCTGCAGGCTGGAAGTTTGGAGAGGATCAATGAGGCCAGCCTGAGGGAGAGAAGGGGGTAAGATAGGAAAGGCCTCTGTGGGGCAAGCCTGAGGGAGAGAGGGGGAGAGGATCAATGGGGCTATCCTGAGGGAGAGAAGGGGATAGGAGAGGAGAGACCTCTGTGGGGCAAGCCTGAGGGAGAGAAGGGGAGAGGAAAGGCTTTTGTGGAGCAAACCTGAGGAGAGAAGGGGAGAGGAGAGAATCAATGGGACCAGCCTGAGGGAGAGAAGAGGAAAAGGAGAGGAGAGGCTTCTGTGGGGCAAGCCTGAGGGAGAGAAGGGGAGAGGAAAGGCCAATCGTAACTACTCATTAATTTTCAAGCTGTAAGTATCGATTTATCAAGCCTGATCACATAGTTTCGTAGCAGAGTATGGGTATTCAGCTAGTACATTAAGATTTACCATTTCTACTAGTTAAAGAAGCAGAATGCTCTTGTGGGCTGCACACTGCAAACCTCAGTTTACTCACTGTCTCATTACAAGTAGTCCTCAACTTACAACAGTTTGATTAGTAACCAATCAAAGTTACAATGGCACTGAAAAATGTGACTTATGACTGTCTTTCATAGTTACAACCTTCATGTGATCAAAATTCATATATTAGGCAACTGGTACATAGTTATGACATTTGCTCTGTTGTAAGATCATGTGATCACCTTTTGCAACCTTCTGGCAAACAAAGTCAATGGGACACCAAATTTACTTAACAACTGCAGCGATTCACTTAACAACTGTGGCAAGAAAAATCGTAACATGGGGCACAGCTCACTTAACAATGTCTCCCTTAACAACATAAATTTTGGGCTTAATTGTGGTCGTAAGTCAAAGACTACTTGTATTGCATTCTTCCTCAGGACAGCTTTCAAGGCATGAAAAATCTTATAGAAACTATGATGATTTTTATGTTCAGCTATTCTGAATGCTTCTACTAGCCTTAGGTGAAACACTTTCTTTCTTAACCCAAAGTTAGTAGAATCCTTTATCAAAGGATTGCACATATATAATTTGGATATTTTTTTCTATTTGTTTTCAGCTATGTTTGATGAGTGGAGAAATTATTCAAATGTCACCTCAGATGAGCCTCATCTTTGAGGCTATGGATCTATCTCAGGCTTCTGTAAGTTAAAACCAAATTAAAATAGTTTTCTGATTCTGAAATTGGAACCAGAATGAGATTCTAAAAATCAATTTATTATTCTGCTGTAGCCAGCAACAGTCAGTCGATGTGGAATGATTTATTTAGAGCCTTCACAGTTGGGATGGAAGCCACTTGTTACTTCATGGTTGAGTACACTTCCTGAACCCCTGAATGAAAAGGAATTCCAAGACCTGTTTCAAGATCTTTTTGATTGGTTAGTACCTCCTGCTTTGCGAGTTCGTCGGAAACAGTGCAAGGTAAATTTGACATTCTCTCAGGGAAATGATTTAATCAACCTATTTTTGTTGACAGAATCATATATTGATAAAGCCAGCTTTCTGTTTGGAATTCTACATATTTTTAAGTTTGTATAGTTCAAAAATATGACTAAATTGCTTGGAGTGTAGGTAGTTCTCATTTAGCAGGATGAGCACCTTGGTTATTCAGCAAAGAAATCATTAAGTGAAAACAAATATTTATGATCTCAATGTAGCTTTTGTTTGCTTTACAGACTTGTGAAGGTCATAAATGCAAGGATTGGTCATACTGAACAAGGCAGCTGCTAAATGAGGACTACTTATTCTAAGACTGGTCTTTTGAATCCTGCTTCTAGCGGGTTGTAAAATGTGCTAGAACTCTCAAAATGTGTTCACTATTATCCATAAGGAATTGTTGTAGATTATTTTTTGAATTGAAAGGTTTTGGCCTTACTTACCTGGAGGGATGAGTTCAAAAGACGGTGACTTCTGTTTCATCCTGTGTCTGCTAGGCTTTATCCATGGGATAAAGGGGATGGTAGGCACTGGTGCACTTATGGATGCCCCTTACAGTCCACTTGGGAATGGGCTCCATGAAAAAAAATTATAAACTTTTAATAAAATATTACAATTATATCACTTGAATCATATTTGTACTCTCAAAATATAAAATGCAGTAAAACTTACATTTATAGTGCAATATTATAATATAAACCTCTATACCCTGTTTCCCTGAAAATCTCCCTGGACAATAAGTCCAATCAGACTTTTGAGTGTATGCGCTAAAATAAGCCCTCCCCGAAAATATTGCAACACAGCAGCAGCCATGAGGTGACCACGCTCGCTGCCTCCTGCACCTCAAAAATAATAAGACCTCCCTGAAAATAAGGCCAAGCGCTTATTTCGGGGATCAAAAGAAAACAAGACCCTGTCTTATTTTGGGGGAAACACGGTATCTATATCTATCCTGCACATGTACTTACGTACTGTTACTCTTTCTCTCTTACAGGAGTTAGTTCCCACCAGCGATAGCAATAATGTGGTATCTCTTACTCGGCTGTTGGAAATACTATTGTGTCACAAAGCGAAAAAAGATCCAAGCAATAAAAATATCCATAAATGGGTCACGGTTGGTCTCATAATTTAACATATATTTCAAACTTAAAAATTGGTTATAATTTTTTAAAATAAATTTTAGCCTTTTAAGTTTACCATTTTTACAGTTAATGTAAGACAAAGTATAAAATATTGTGTTACTATAGATAAATAATGCACACTTCAAATCTTTTATCTGGAAATTTCCTATAACTGTAGGAAATGTACTGAAGTTAAAATATTTATACTTAAATAATAATTTCTCCATGAACATATTTTATGAAAATGCAAATTATTTATTTATTCTTTTGAAAGGGTTGTTTTGCTTTTGCTATGATTTGGTCTATTGGAGCAACCTGTGATAGTGATGGTCGGATTATATTTGATAACTTTATGAGAGATATTGTCATAGGAAAGTTGGATGAACATCCAATACCAGCAAGCATAGGAAAATGGGAACATTCATTTGAAGAAAAAGGATTGGTGTATGATTATATGTTTGAGGTATGGAATCTGCTTTAGAATTATTGATAGTTATTTTATTTTTTTATTTGTTCTCATATTAGTTATATGAGAAAGAAACAAATCACCACTAATGTTAGCTTTCATTAACTATTAGTATATGTCTCAGATAATCTGTGCGTATGATCAAGTGTTAAAAAAACTCATGAAAAATGTAATAAATTTTTAAGTGATTGTCTTTAAGATAAACCTCTTTAACCTCCCTTTCTAATAGAAGAGAAAATGGGTAAAATCTTCCTTCCCATCTAGTTTTTACAGTAAGCAGTAGTGAGAAGCTATTGATATGGTAGACATGGGGTGGGGGAATGTTTGCAAAAGTTTAGTTTGCAGTCAAGAAAATATATTTATTTGTTTTTTCTAGAGCAGAGTTTCCCAAACTATGAGAGATACCTCTCTTGGGGAGGTGCAGACACAGTCCAGGGAAGGTGTGAAGAACCTTTTTGTTGTCTATTGTTACAATAAATCTACCTTTCCCAAAGTTTCATTGTATTGCTTTTATTGTTTATTTATATTCATTTGATATTTGTATTTTTAAGGAAGGTATCACACTAAAATGAGTTGTGATGACAAAACGTTTAGGAATCTTTGTTCTAGAAAACAGGGTTTAAAGGGGGAAAAAGTGTTAACATTAGTATGCCTTCTAACGAAAACAGAGGTGACTACCATGTGTGCAAGAGCCCTCACTATTGGAATAGAAACACAAAATGTGCTTAAGTTACATAATATTTTATCTTTTACACATTTCATTGTTTAACGTAACTGCTTTGATATTAAAAGAGATGCTGATGTCTATGAAGTTGTAATGAAACAGAATTTATTTCTGCATTTCTTCACAGTTAAAAGGAAAAGGCCGTTGGGCACATTGGAATGAAAGTGTTAAAAACATCACTCATACTGATAAAAATATTAAAGTTCAAGACATTATAGTTCCAACAATGGACACAGTCAGATATACCTATTTGATGGAATTATGCATTAAATATGGAAAGTAAGAAGACATGTTTCTTTAATTATACAAATGTTTCATTTTCCATATGAGCTCTTTATGTAAAGCATCCAGAAATTATTTTACAGTCTAATTAGCAAACAAGTACTTTAGTACTACTGTGTTTCTAATATTAAGCTCTACAAAATATTATTTAAAACAATATGTTCTTCTATGCAACTGGTTTTTAAAGAGTATTAACTTTTATCTGAAATTTTTGCATAATTGCTCATAGTATATTACTATTGTATCATAATATATTTAGAATTATAGAACTTTTTCTAAGAAAGTAGAATGCTCAATTTCTTTAAAGTTCATTTCATTGCTCTTTCTAGCACCACTTCACTACATACATATTTCAAGCCAATATGCAATAGGATAGCAGGCCACCATAAAATAGAAGGAGGGGAAATTATGTGCAGAGGAGTTCCATTTTCATCTTAGATTTTACTATGTTCTCAGAAAAATGCTGAAGTGAATTCACTGTTAAATACCTCTATAGACAGGTACTTCTGTTGGGTTTAAATGCATGGATTTATCTCAATAAATCCTGATAAACTATAAAATATTGATTTCTGTTAATTTACATAGGCTAACATATTGGACTGTTGAGCCAATATGTTGATCCATGCTCTATGCAGAAGGTATTCAATTTCTATTCCTATTCCAGTGGACACCATTGGATTTTACCTTGTTTCTAAAATCAATAATATTTTTTTTAAGTAATTAAAAAAGAATAGTCTATGGCAGTGGTTCTCAACCTTCCTAATGCCGCGACCCTTTAATACAGTTCCTCATGTTGTGGTGACCCCCAACCATGAAATTATTTTCGTTGCTACTCTATAACTGTAATTTTGCTACTCTTATGAATTGTAATGTAAATATCTGATATGCAGGATGTATTTTTATTGTTATAAATTGAACATAATTAAAGCATAGTGATTAATCACAAAAAATATGTAATTATAACCCACTAAAAAATGAAAATGCCCACATTGGCAAGCAAAACCGGTAATAATAATTTAAAAAATATCTTTGCCCAAAGAACTCGGAATTAGAGGGATCAAGAGTTTTTTATATGATTGTTCAGCGGCTGCCAGGGACTTAGCTGGGGGTAAAAAGCCCCACTCGTGCAACCGAGTAGCATTAATAACCAGGTGTCTTCCCAATAGGAAAAACAGTGACTGGTGCAGTAAATGTATAGAGTCCCATCTTGCTCGCCTGTAGATGCACAGTCCCCCAAAAGGAAAGAGACATGTACAAACCGGGACTACAGACTTGGCTTCTTCCCCCTCCTCACTATACACACTTTCTCTTGCTGCAGCTTAGAGCAGCGCTCAATTCCACCACATGCGGCTTTATCCTTCCTTAGCTCTTTTCTAAGCCAATCACAGGCTGTATCCAATGCTCCGTCATGCCAAAACCCTGCCCCTTGGCTCTGATTGGCTTGGAAGCCAATAACCGTGTTCAATGAGAAGCTCCAAATCTGACCTCATTCCAATTTACACAAACTTTTTAAAAGGGCCAGATGTGCAACTGAGATTTCTATCCCCCCTCCCCCCACATACATATAGACTCTCTATTTTTTTTTACATTTGCGTTTCTCCTCCTAATTCCCTGCATGTGCGCTTGCATGTGTATTTGTGGGTGTGCATGTGCATGTGTACGCGCGCGTGAGAGAAAGCGACACAGCACGCTTTAGAGTCCAAAGAGTTAAAGAGTTCTGATGGTCTTAGGCGACCCCTGTGAAAAGGTTGTTTGACCCCCAAAGGGGTCGTGACCCACAGGTTGAAAACCGCTGGTCTATGGGGATAGAAGCTTCCTTCCTTCTACAGTACTCTTTTTCTAGCAATACACAAATTTGAGATTGTACTCATTCTTGAACAAGGGAGAAATGGAACTGACTAAGTGTGACTGGTGTAATAGTAAAATAACTTCATAAAATACGGCAGGTAACTTAGGAGCTGTGTAAATAGCAGAGAAAATATTTGAAAAGTATAATAGCAGTGCCCGGAGCCATGAATAATATTAAAAAGTTCCTTTCGACCAAGTGGTTCTAAACCCAGTTCAATTGTAATTTTCTTTATTTCATTTATTAATTTTGTAAAACTGCTTAATAGCCAAAACTCTCTGTGTAATGCACAATATAACTCACTAAAATATAGTCTCAGTTAAAACCCAATATGATAACATAAAATAAATTACAAAATAAACTAGGCAGTAGCCCACAGCCATTTAAAAACTAACCATTATAACAATGTTAAAATACAATTAAAAGTCAACCAAAAGCTTGGGAAAACAGAAAGCTGCTAATATTCTTATCAGTTCTACCACCCAGGGGAGATGGTTTTAATTCCACAACAGACAGATTATGTTTGTAAGTGGCTCCGATGGACACCTTCCAAATCCACTGAAGTGTGGAAGGAGGAGATAGAGCACAATCAAACTTGCAAGTCTGTTATTACATAGCCAGTCTCAATAAAGTTGACTCCTTGTGGTCTAGTATCCATCCAGTGGGGCTGACATCAATCTTGCATGTCTGATTGCCTGAACTTTCTGCTTAACATATTGGATTTCTACATACGTACATTTCAATTGCATTTATTCTTTTATTTCTCTATTATTCCATGAATAGGTAACTAAAATTATAAAGCAATCATATGATTCTCAAGCAATTAAAAATTGTCAGAATCAATTGTTGTTGTTTAATAGTTCCAACTATATGGTCTAGCCTAGTCATGAAAAACTAATGTCTGTCTGAATTTCTTTCCAAGGGCACTGCTTTTTGTGGGACCTACTGGTACTGGGAAGTCTGTATATGTAAAAGACAAACTAATGCACCACTTACAAAAGGAGCTCTACTTCCCATTCTTCCTTAACTTTTCAGCTCGAACCAGCGCCAATCAGACCCAGGTTAGTGAGATACGTAGTTCTCTTTGGAATTACTTGGAATTTTTTATTAAAATTTGAATTTTTTAATTTATTTTTGCTGGAACCCTACTTTGCTTTATATAAACTTCAGCAGTTTATATTTAGATTCATTTGACATGAATATTCATTTACTTCTATCATTTACTTAGCTAAACAATATAATTAATAATAAAACATATATTTAAGCATAGGCAACCTATTTTATTTAAGATTCAGGCTCAGCTTTTTATATACCCACAAACCTCTAATAAACCACTATTTTAAATTACAAGGTACATTAACATTTGTCTGCATCTGCTTTATTTGCATTTTATGTGCCAGAAATATGTCAAACTGCAATATACTCTGTGGCACAATGTGGCTTGCATCTTTGTTTAGTTTTATATACTTTCAATCATCTGGGTCAATATCTGATTAAATCAGGAGGAAAACTGCCACAGATGTATTTCCGTCAGAGATGAATTAATGTGTTTGTCAGCATATATTGGCCATAAGTGACTACCTGCATTTATTAAGCTATTTGAGTGTCATTATGTAGAGGAGTTCTTTTAATTTTCTTCAGAATAGTTATACAAGATAGCCCTTTTATCTTTAGAGTGGAAAAATTGAATCTTCCCTTGGGATCAGAGGATGGTAAAACAAATGACTGATTATTCATAAAGCTTCAAAAATAACAATAATGCATATATTTGAGTGTTATAATGTCCCTATTAGTGCCACAAGTTTTTTTATATATATATTTTGTCCATTTCATAGGTAGCTGCTTTTATGAGCATTCAGAGTAATGGAGCTGCTCATATATAGCAATAGCAACAGCACTTACTTATATACCACTTCATAGTGCTTTAACAGCCCTCTCTAAATGGTTTACAGAGTCAGCCTATTGCCCCCAACAATCTGGGTCCTTATTTTACCCTCCTCAGAAGAATGGAAGGCTGAATCAACCTTGAACTGGAACTGCTGAACTGTGGCTAGCAGTCAACTGAAGCAGCCTGCAGTACTGCACTCTAAACCACTGCACCACCTCAGCTCTATCTGTATATCTGTAATATCACTTATTACAGATAATGTTTGCTTGTTCACATTTCTGTTTTTCTCAGCTGCAGTCCAGACCAGGAAATCAACTCCATAGAAAGACTAAAACTACTTTATTGAGTTTCATTGTCATAATAAAATCTTGCAAATCTGATTGTACTTAGTTCTTCTTCTACTTTGGTAAATTAGGGACGTTTCCACCTAAGCCACTTGTAAATATTATCTTATTGCGCTGGACTTAAAAAATATTTCAGCCCCTTTGAACATGGTTCTGCTACAGATTTCAGCATATAGGCTTCAGTCTTTGAACAATGATCATTAGATCATTTTTTAAATCATTTGTTTATATTTCTTGAAGCTTGTGTTTCCAGTTCTCTTAGGTTCTACACGTTGCAGCTGTAGATCTTCAGCATGGCAATCAATGTTGCCTTTCTTGCATTGGTACTTTTCATCTGTTGAGGGTTGGTTTTATGCAGTTAAAGTTGAGTCATGTCACTGTTCTTTGGTGCGATATCTTTTTGTGCATTGTGTGTGAGGCACATCTTAACCTTTATTTTAAAAAAGAATGTAATAAATTGATATGTTATTTCTCATAGGCTATTTTTCATGAATGGAAACATTCTTTTTTTTAATTGCAGAACATTATCATGGCCAGGTTGGACAAAAGACGGAAAGGAATATATGGGCCACCTGTGGGAAAGAAGTGTGTAATCTTTGTAGATGATATGAATATGCCTGTACTGGAGCAATATGGAGCTCAGCCTCCAGTTGAACTTTTAAGACAGTTTTTTGATCATGGAATCTGGTAACTGGTATTTTTATTACATATAATGCAGAAATGTTTGAATGTTATGATGCTCGCAGTTATACAAAACATCTGTTTCAGTTGTGAGGATATACCACTATTGTTGTTTTTTCCACTTTTCCTGCCTTTTTGGGGAGGGACTGCTTCATTAGTAGTAGCATTAATATGAACTAGTTTGCCCTTCATACTCAACCTGCGGGGTCCTTCTTCAGAACAAGATTTTTTGAAGCAGGTAGATATGAATATTTTTGTATCATAGAAGCACAAACCCTCAATGATTACATCCATATTTCTTCATTATTATTTTTTTAAAAAGGGGATATATCAGATAAGGCATTTAAACCATCCTTTGGCTCTGGAGACCAGACCTTCTCTGAATCAAATATTGGCCCAGTAATGTGATCTTTATAACAACAAAATATTGTCCATATAATGCAAGTTACTCTAGAGAGTTATATTAATTTTTGCCACAATGAGTTTATTGGGGTTGCCAGCTGCTCCACAGATGTTGATTAGACTTTTTTTCTTTTTGGTGTCAATGGCTATTCTGGAGATTCAAGCACTAACCAATAGGATTCTCCTGAGCAACTAACATGCTTAGTGTCTTGTTTTTTTCTCATCAAGAAGCAAGACCATAACTGGTAGAGTCAGCAGTTTTAAACCTGAGAAGCAGCAGTCATTACTGTAGCTAGCTGGAGAAGCATCCTGTTAGACTTCCTGATTGGAGATAAAAATAAAAACCACAAAACTCTGCCCTGTCCAATGCACCATCTGAAAAAGTCAGCCATGTATCCCACATACTTAATTCTAAGGTGGACTTTTTAGAAGATTATTTCATATATTATTCAAAGGAAGCTGCATTTTTCATAAGGTTTTAGTCAATAATGAGGATTAAGCATACATTTCTAAATTTATATCCTTAAATTTCCATACAGAGTAGAACCTTATTTTCTTAGTGAGTGTTTCATTATTCATAATAATGTATAATAATGTTAAGTATGACTCCATAAGGAATTCACCTTTCATGTGATTATTTCTGCAGTACTAAGAAATTGTGGTGTACTCAATTCTGTCCTTTTATCAATGAAATTCCCTTTCTATTGGATCAGATTTGGAGGTTTGCAGGATGATGCAAAGATGAGGATTGGAAAGGGAAATTCTTGCTGCACAGTTAATGTATAAGATACTATATAGCTAGATGAATATTAAGGTATTTCTATGCTATTGTGCTAAACATTCATCTTTTGTTGTGGTTGTCTGAATCTCACATTTATATTTCTTTTAAAGGTATGATTTAAAAGACACAAATAAAATTACACTCGTTGATATTCAGTTGATGGCTGCCATGGGTCCACCAGGTGGTGGAAGAAATCCTGTAACCCCTCGTTTCCTGAGACATTTCAATATTTTCACCATTAATTCCTTTAGTGATGAAACAATGGTCCGGATTTTTTCTACTGTTGTTTCTTTGTATCTCAGAGTAAATGAATTTATTCCAGAATATTTCACCGTTGGAAACCAGATTGTCAGTGGCACTATGGAGGTAGGCCATATTCTCTGCTTATTTTTAGTTCCGCTAAAAATATGGACTAACAGATTTTCAAGATGACTCAGATAGTCTCATAAATGTATCATTTGGGGAGAAAGTGCAACTAATTTTTCTAACGGGGAAATATTTTCTAGTAGTATTGAGAAAGTGTATTCAAGGGATCGACAAGAGAGAGAAATTATGAAACGAGCATTGCATTATTGCAATGAAATCTCTGCCTCTTTTGCATGTCCATCATGAGATGCACACATGCACACACACATATGACAGAGCTGGTACCACAATAATACCAATAGTCCAAAGGTGGGTTGCTCCCAGTTCAGCCCAGATAGGGTGAACCGGTAGTAGCGGCGGTGGGAGGATCCACCCACCTGCCCAGAAGCTTCTGTGCATGCGCCGAAGTGTTGTGCGTGCGCCCAAACCGGTAATAAAAAAATTGGCAACCCACCACTGCAATAGTCATGTTAGTGCTTTGAAAAATATCTGTACTTTCAGATACCTGTAGACAGGTGCATGGGTATATAAGCTCACTTAGTGCTTTTGGCTCTCAAATGTTACTTTGCTGTAATAAATCAAATAATAAGTCAGTTTATGTGCATGGTCACCTGCAGCTTCCTTTAGTAGTCACTAACAGATTGATCTGCCAGGACCCCCTGAAGTCCACTTTTAATATCTGCCACTAGTGCTTGCAGCAGTTTCCATAACTTAACTCCTTTTTGTCATATGATGGATTCAGAGGGCAGACATCACAGGGTTCATTCCAAAATGCCTCCCCCCACCTTTCGGGGGGTTTATTCTTTTTATACAGTTTTTACAAGCAAATCAATAAGCATATAGCAACAGGATTGTAACTGGCACATTCTCCTTGTCAATTTCTAAGAACATCCCACCCAGGGTAGAATCTCACATAACTCAATAGTTCCTGGTACTGCCTGTTGAAGGTAATTAGGTGAGCTCATAGGTTAAGAGGTAACCAGCCACTGAGATCATGGCAGTGTGCTGCGCATGTCATTATGTAACCTTTCCTCTATTCCTACAGTCACATAAAAAAGTATTTAGAACAAAAGGTATTTCTATTTCTCACATTTCACTTATCCTATTGTTTTCATGTTTCTGTAAGATTTATTCAGCAGATCATCTACAAGCTAGGGCTGGTTCAAAGTGCAATGGCATGGGCAGTATTGCCAAACCCGTATATCATTGCTACTTCACTAGCAGAAAAGGTTACCAGTTGGCTTCTGGTTGCAATTACAAGTGCTGATTGTCACTTTTAATGGCATGGGGCTTTGATTTTTAAGAGAGTACCCATCTCCAAATGTACTGGCCATCCAGTACTATGATGCAGAATTGATATGCTCTGGATCCCTTCTATTAAATGTCATCCTGTGGGAGTGAGAAGCATGTGTTCTCTGCCATGGCATCTGTCATCTGGACCAGCATCCCCCAGAGATACATATCGCTCCCATCCTTCAAATGTTCCAGAGTTTCTTTAGAACTGTCTCTACTCCCAGGTTTATGGTTAGAGTATATACATTGAGCCTCAGGTGATTTTTTTAGAGTGGTGTTATTTTTATCTGGTGGTAATATTCCTTTCTAACACTTTATTTTTAAAAAACGTGTAAGTTGCTCAGAGTCTTTTTGAAATTGGGCAGCCTTCAAATCCAATACAGATGTAGATACATGCTTACGTTTGATGATCTATGTTTATGAAGTTCATAATTCTAAAAGTCTATGCTTTTTTCTTTCCAATAATTAAGGTATATAAGAAAGCCATGGCAAACCTATTGCCAACCCCAGCCAAATCCCACTATACGTTCAATTTGCGTGATTTTTCACGAGTTATCCTAGGCTGCTTACTTATTAAGAAGGACTCGGTTGTCAACAAGCATACAATGATTCGCCTTTTTGTACATGAAGTATTTCGAGTGTTTTATGACCGGCTTGTGGATGATGCTGATAGGGCTTGGGTGTTCAAACTCATAAAAGAAATTGTGAAAGAACATTTCAAAGAACCCTTTGATGCAGTATTTTCACACTTGAGACAAGGAAATGCACCTGTAAGTATGCACAGTATTTATTTAAAAAATAAAATGTATCCATTCCAGCTTGACCAGGTTTAGTAGAAATAAAGCAAAATCTTACAATTGGGTGTAATTCATATGGCAAAAGCAAGATGTTTCTTCATTGGATGTTGATTTCAGAATAGCCATATTTTCATGCCTTTTTAAAATACTTTTTTAAAATACTTTTTAAAAATTAAATAAGACAGCACGAAGACACTGTAGCCCATGACTCCTGGTACATCTTGTGGCCCTTTTGAGAGGTTACAGAATATGACTGTTGGGATGTATTGCAGTGGATATGCAATTTGAGTGAATTATGGTTGGGTAGATATCTAATTGAGATATCTGGCTAGCAATATTCTCTGAAATAGAAAGGAAGAGAGACCCACTTGATTTTTTGCTACACGATAGTTTCAAAAGCTCCTTTTTTACAGCAGAAGTATGAAATGATAACAGTGTCTATTTGAAAGAGAGGGGGAAATCTCCCATTCTAAAAAAAGAAAGAAAAAGCTCCATCATTTGCTGTCTTTGGAGGAATATTTTCACTTCATTTTTTTTTCTCTTCATATTTTTTTCAAACATCTTCGAAGATAAACATGCAAATAAAAATAGAAAAAGATCCCAGGGACAGGAGGGGAAGATTGATTTCTGTCTCTTTACCCACATTATTTTTGGCACTAAAAATAGAACCTTACTCTTTGAGAAGATAGCGGGAAGCAACAGCCCATGAGTCTGTTTAGCAGGACCCTCTCAAATATTAGCCTCAACTACTCTGAGGGAAAGTTCCTTGGAGAAAAGCCCACAAATATCACCCAGAGACCAACTTCTGTTGCATTCTTGTCGCCACAGTACTACCAAGTGTATGTAGCTGGATCCCAGGTGTTCCTATCCTACGTATTATTGAAATGTTACTTATTTTATCTTATTCATAATTGTTGAAATTGCTAATTTGATATGATTTGTATTTTGGAAGTAAGAAATTGTAAATGAGACATTTTTAGACAGCTGCCTGGAAAGAGTTGCACCATCTGTGCTGAACTGATTAATAATTTGGGTGTTGAATTGGACTCACATCTCCTGCTTAAGGAGCAGGTGGTAACTGTGGCCAGAGGATTTTCATACAGTTCCATATTGTATGCCAGTTACAACCATTTCTGGATCAAGAGCTATTTATCATAGTAATTTATGACTTCCTCAAGTCTTGATTCCACAATTGCAATGTGGAATGTATGCAATGTATATGGAACTGCCCTTGAAGATCATTCAGAATATATATGTGATCTAGTATATAGAAATACAAGTTATTGTTGCTACTTATTTTGATGAAGTAGTACACTAGTGCAACAGCTGAAATAGTTATCAATTGGCTTCTGGATGCAATTTGATAGTTATCAACTTTAAAATTCTGCTTGGTTCAGGACCAAAGTATCTGTCAAACCATGTATTCCTATTAGAATATGATAATGTGATAAGATACAGAAGCTCTTGAGAAATCCATTAAAGATATTAAGGGAATGTCTTATTTTGTTATCTAGGATTAGAATGAACTTGGTCTTAAGGATACTATTCTTAAATTGGTCTATAACTGATGAACAGTTATAGAGCTCCTGCCCCGCTGATCACTCAGAATTAGAATCACATTGACAAGTTTTGCCAGAGAGCATGGACTAGATAGGTTGATTCCATGTGACAAATCTACATACAGTATATGTACAAATTAAGTCATTCTTCTTCTTCTTGTGCCATATCTGTCATCGGACATTGGCGATCATGTTGGCAATCCTATTTTTGTCAACAGCCGCATGACATGGTGGCTGAGGGGGCCTGGATCATCTGAGGCCTCTGGAAGATCTGGCCTAGGGCCATAGACCGGGCCCAGGACCATGGAGAGGCTGGAAGGCTGCCTGGGAGTATGGTTATTTCGAGCCAAGACTGCCCCCCCCCACCCACCAAGGACCCTGAATCTCTGTTCCTGAGCTTATCCTCACCTAGGACCATTTAAGATCATGGAGGGTTTTTTACCAGCTTTACTGCTCGGGCTATCACCCATTTTTTCTACCATCCTTTCCACCATTTTTACCATCATTTCTACCATCATCGCCACATTCGTCTAATTCTATCATCTAGACATCTACTCCCCCCCCACTTATTACTGAAGAACTATCCAGGACAATGCCTCTTACCCCCCACATTGATATTGACTTTTGGGATTAATGCCTTCTACCTCCCCCCCATATTGCCTTTTTTACCATCTGCAGCACCTCAGCCCCTACTGGAATTTTGGCAATAATAACGTATTCGAGGTTAGACTTGCTCCGCCTGCGGGAGGCCCCTCTCTTGCAGGCTTGGCCCTTGGCCCTTTCAAGGGCCCGCCTCGAGGACGGGTTTGTGGACCCCGAGAGGTGCAGGAACCGGAAGCTAAGGGGATTTTTAGTAAAATGTTTTTTATCTTTTTTAGGGGGTCCCAGGGTGGGGGGGAGGGTTAATCGGACCGGGAGGAAAGCCAGCGCCGGACAGACAGGTGAGTCTAGGAAGGACGGGGATGCGGTGGAGGGGGGGAATATAAAGGTCACAAAAGCGGAGGGTTGTCCTATTACAACGGTCGCGGGGAGGAGGGGATGCGAGGACAGGATAAGATCCCAAGGTTGGTTGGGAGACCGTGGCTGCTGGTTACGCCCGGTCGCTTGTACCAACCCCTGCAGTCTAGGTGGACAGGTGCTACAGAGCCAGGGCCTGCGGCTGATGCTTTGCAATGCAAGGTCTGTCACCAACAAGGCCCCCCTCATTAAGGAGTTGATCTCAGAGGGGGAGCTAGACCTTGCAGGGATAACGGAGACCTGGTTGGGCCACGAGGGTGGTTTACCCCTCGTGGAAATGTGCCCACCGGGTTTTCGTGCATTCCATCAGCCTCGGGCCCTGGGTAAGGGTGGTGGGGTGGCGGTGGTTATGCGGGAATGTTTAGAGCCGAGGGAGTTCACTGTCCCTCAGATACCCGGGTGTGAGTCCCTTGGTGTGAGCTGGGGCCCAGGGAGGCAGTGGGGCTTGCTGATTGTATACTTGGCTCCTCGCTATGCATCAGCAGCCCTGCCCGAGCTCCTCAAGCTAATCGCAGCGACGGCAGTTGAGACTCCCAGACTTTTGGTCATGGGGGACTTCAACTTGCCGTCAACGGGAGCGGCTTCCGAGGTGGCTCGGGAGTTCATGGCTTCCATGACGGCCATGGACCTGACCCAATTAGTGCAGGGCCCCACTCACGAAGGGGGCCACACACTGGACCTCATTTTTGTATCTGAACAGTGGACGAGTGATCTGGGAATAGGGGATTTAGTTATCACGCCCCTGTCATGGTCAGACCACTCATCCCTCCGGCTGGACTTCCCTGGCGCTATCCCCCACCGTGAGGAGGCAGAACCAGACTCTATAAACTGGTACCGCCCCAGGCACCTGATGGAATCTGATAGATTCCTGACGGAGCTTGGGCCAATACCTGTAGCCTTGTCCCGCTCCCGTTCCGAGGACCTAGTGACTGCCTGGAATAGGGCGACGACTGGGGCCTTGGACCGGGTTGCGCCTTTGCGACCTCTCCTGCGGCATCGACCCACCCGGGCTCCTTGGTTCACTGAGGAGCTTAGGGTGATGAAGCGCCACAGGAGACGTCTAGAGAGCAGGTGGAGGTCCTCACGCTCCGAATCTGACCGAACACAGGTAAGAGCCTATTTGCGGACTTACCTTGTGGCAATAAGAGCGGCCAAACGTAGACATTGTGCTGCTCTTATTGCGTCCGCGGATAACCGCCCTGCCGCCCTGTTTAGGGTGACTCGCTCCCTTTTATCGCAGGGGGCGCGGGAGACACCCTTACAGGGTAGAGCAGAGGAGTTTGGGGAATATCTTCAGGACAAAATCGATCAGATCCGGAGCGGGTGGACCTCCGTCAGTGGACCAGACGAGCCGCCAACAGCGAGTCTTGAGAGACCATTCTGGGAGGAGTTTGACTCTGTTGCCCCCGAGGATTTGGACAGGTTGCGTGGACGGCTGCGACCCACCACTTGTTTAACGGACCCGTGCCCCTCCTGGCTGGTACTGGCAGCCTGGGAGGTGACACGAGGCTGGCTCCTGGGCCTGGTGAGCGCCTCACTGGGTGAGGGATACTTACCAACCGCCTTGAAAGAGGCGGTGGTGAGACCCTTGCTCAAGAGGCCTTCGCTCGACCCAATGGAGCTAGCTAACTATCGTCCAGTCTCCAACCTCCCCTTCTTGGCGAAGGTTGTCGAGAATGTGGTGGCGCAGCAGTTCCCACGACACCTAGACGAATCCGACTATCTAGACCCACGCCAGTCCGGCTTCCGACCCGGGCACAGCACTGAGACAGCCTTGGTCGCGTTGGTTGATGATCTCTGGAGGGCCAGAGATAGGGGTTGCTCCTCTATCCTGGTCCTATTAGACCTCTCGGCGGCTTTTGATACCATCGACCATGGTATCCTATTGCGCCGGTTGGAGGGGATGGGAGTCGGAGGCACCGTTTTGCGGTGGTTCGGCTCCTACCTCTCCGACCGGAAGCAATGTGTGTTGACAGGGGGGCAGAGGTCGTCCCTGAGGCCACTCACTTGTGGGGTGCCACAGGGGTCGGTCCTCTCGCCTCTCCTGTTCAACGCATATGTGAAGCCGCTGGGTGAGATCATCCGTGGTTTTGGGGTTGAGTACCATCTTTACGCTGATGATACTCAGCTGTATATTTCAACCCCAAACCACCCCAACGAGGCTGTCGAAGTGATGTCCCGGTGTTTGGAAGCCGTCGGGGTCTGGATGGGGGACAACAGACTCAAACTCAACCCCTCCAAGACCGAGTGGCTGTGGTTACCGGCACCTCGGTTCAGCCAGCTGACTCCATCGCTGGCCATAGGGGGCGAACAATTGTCCCCTGTGGAGCGGGCGCGCAATTTGGGCGTCCTCCTTGATGCCCGGCTGTCAATGGAGGACCATGTGGCAGCCGTGGCAAGGGGGGCGTTCCACCAGGTTCGCCTGGTGCGCCAATTGCGCCCCCTACTGGACCGGAGTGCCCTGCGCACGGTCACTCATGCGCTGGTGACGTCTCGCCTGGACTACTGCAATGCCCTCTACATGGGGCTTCCCTTGGGACGCATCCGGAGACTGCAGCTAGTTCAGAACGCAGCCGCGCGGGTTATTATGGGAAGTACACGTTACTCCCACGTAACACCTCTCCTGCGCGAGCTGCACTGGCTACCTGTGGCCTTTCGGGTGCGTTTCAAGGTATTGATCACCATCTTTAAAGCGCTCCATGGCAGAGGACCTAGTTATCTGCAGGATCGCATCCTTCCACATACGTCCCTGCGACCTATCCGCTCACACAGGGAGGGGCTCCTCCTGGTGCCGTCTGCTAGGCAATGCCAGCGGGCGACACCTAGGAGTAGATCCTTCTCTGTGATGGGCCCAACCCTCTGGAATGACCTCCCCCCAGACATTCGAACTACCACCGACCTCCGTTCCTTCCGGCAAAAGTTAAAGACTCACCTGTTTCAAGCAGCTGGCCTGGCACTTTCTTAGTTTTACCTCCCAGGGATTTATTTTATTTTAGGGTTTGGGGTTTTAATTGTGATGTTTTTAGGATTAGAATTATTTATTTCTTAGTACAGCCTATCTCCCCCTCCAAATGTATCTTAAATGTAGCTTAAATGTATTTAACTGGTTTTATTGTATTGACTGTACACCGCCCCGAGTCCCTTTTTGGGAGAGGGGCGGTCTAAAAATCTAAGAAATAATAATAATAATAATAATGAAAAAGTGCTGCTGAGTTTTGCCCAAACCAGTCCCTTAGGTTTTGAAGCCATGATGTTCTTCTTCTGCCTGAACCTCGTTTGCCTAAATTAAGTCAAATAGGAATTACATCAAGATACTTTGTTATTGTTGCTATTTAGATCTGAATCAAGATAATGACATTTTATCCTCCTCCTTGCATTATTAGCATAGCAAAAGGTTACTGTACTAACATTCATTAGTATACTGTAATGCTTAGTATCATTTTGAGTAGCAATGGTGTTTTCTGATTTAATTGTTGCAATTATGCACAATGGCTTTGAGCCTTAAAATGGCACATTCAAATCTTTATCACTAACCTCTTATTAGATTTATCAGTACAAGCATCATAATTTAATTTCTGTGTTCTTATTTGCATATCATACTTTTAGGCTGAAATGACTAAATGTCATTTCTTTTCCATCAATAGATAAGTGAAGAAGATCTGAGAAATATGTTGTTTGGAGACTACATGAATCCTGACCTTGAAGGAGAAGAAAGAATTTATTATGAAATTCCAAGTATACAAATGTTCAATGATGTTGTGGAACTATGCTTGGATGAATACAATCAAACTCACAAAACAAGAATGAATCTAGTAATTTTTAGGTGCAATAGCTTCGTACATTACTTTTTCCAACAATTATTCAAAGAATACTTATAGTCTTATGTAATTTATTTGTATTTAGAAAAAATACCAAGTTATAATTTAACTTAGGAACTTGCCCAGGCAAAGTCTTGTAGTAGTAGTTAAATTACCTTATAAGAACTCCTGATTCATACTGACTTTTTTCCCCCAAAGTCAACAGATTGTATTTTTAATAAGCTGTATAGATTTTGACAATAAATTAGATTAATTCTATGAGTCACAAACAAAACATGTTGAAATAGTGTTATTTCCTTAACATGAGTACAATGTTTTTCCTCAATTCCTCATTGTTTCCTCAATTTTCAAATTGAGTAAAAGATAATAAATTATGTGTTCAGTATATAGAATGACAAATAATTCTTTATTAATATTTAGTTAATTAACATTCAGCCAAAACTGTCTATTTTTTCTTAATTTGGGAGAGCAGGCAGAATCTGAGGTTTTCTTTTTGTAAAATTTTGTTAAATTTATACTACAGCTTAAACCACAGTTTTTAAATTTCCCACTTCAAAATGATGGGAAATATTGTTAATTTCCATCTTTATATGAAAAAGATTTGATTTTAATTGTAATGTTGTTTGCTGAAATTAATATTTTTAAAATCAAAGGTATGTATTGGAACATTTGTCTCGTATATGCCGTGTGCTCAAGCAATCTGGAGGTAATGCTTTACTTGTTGGAATGGGAGGAAGTGGACGACAATCCATGACCCGATTGGCTACATCCATGGCAAAAATGAATATTTTCCAACCTGAAATCTCCAAGAGCTATGGAATGAATGAGTGGAGGGATGACCTAAAGGTAAAAAATATACAATTAAATTTATATTGCTTAAAGGCTTCTTAGTGGTTTTAGAAAAATCTAAAGGACCATGCTTGCGACCAGTGATTCTGGAAAAACCCATTTTGTGATGGCTAAGAGTTGATATCTCCTTTGTGGAACGTAATTAATTAACTGGTTTTAGAATTATGCTTTTAAAACTACCTTGCAGTAGCTTACACAACCAGATACCATGCAGGATTTTACCTATTAAAGTTATACTGCATAGTTTAAATGTCAGTCAGAAGTAACATTTTCTGCCTGGTAGAGTAAGGTACTTATTCCATTTGAGTTGGAATGTTCTATGCTCTAGCAGTAGAAGATTGGGGGAGGGGAGATGGATTTGAAATGAATACATGAATCATCTTAATGTGATCAATAATCCTATTATACATATCTATATACTGTATGATATACATATCAATATATAATACATATATTCTGATATACATATCAATATATAATATATAATATCAATATACACACATGTATGTGTGTATTTGGAAATAAAAGGTAAAGAAAAGTGTAATAAATGACAAAAGTTTAAAGAAAGAACTAAGGAAAGGAGAGTCTTCATAACAGCAGTTAGAACTACTGTGAGGTTCTTGGTGCTCTCTGAGCTTGGATGTTTTCTTGCAGACATTTCATTACCCAAGTAGGTAATAGTGTTGATGGGAATAGTCTTGATAGTTCCTTAACTGGGCAGTTGTATCTATTGAACTGAATGCTTAATAATGTTTGTGTTACTTCTAGAACCTTCTGAGGAGCGCAGGTATGAAGGGCTTGAAAACTGTGTTTTTGATCACAGACACACAAATCAAAGAAGAAGGATTTTTAGAAGATGTTGACAGTGTGCTTAATACAGGAGAAGTACCAAATCTTTTTGCAGCTGATGAGAAACAGGAAGTTATGGAGGTATTCCCATATAATATTTCTCGTAAATATTAGAATTATTTATTAGAATTATTTTTAAATATTGTCATTAACATTTAAAATATTACCACACATGGCCACAGCTAAGATTGAGGTTTAAGTCTGCTTTATTTAAAAGGAAAATAACTTGTAATTTGCTTAACCTCAGTTGAACCATGCCCCTAGTTGGTAAATTAAAACCGATCTATATATTATGCTATATAGATAATAATACACCATTAATAGAATAGTAGGAGGTCCTGGGAACAATAATGCAAGCTCTTGTCATTTATTGGGTGTACTACTGCAAACGTGCTTTATGTAGGACTATTATTAGAGATTACCTGAAACCTACTGTTGCTGAAGAATGAACTGCTCCCTGTCTAGTGTCAAGTGGGAATCAGCATAGCTCTATATCATTGATTTTGCAATTACTCCGTTGGCTTCAAAATGCTTCTGGGGACAGTTCAAAGTCTGGTTTTCAAATATATAGTCCTTTATGGCCTGGCAGTGGAATGCGTTGGCTCAGTGACTAAGACGCTAAGCTTGTCAATCAGAAAGGTCAGCAGTTTGGTAGTTTGAATCCCTAGTTCTGTGTAACGGGCTGAGCTCCTGTTACTTGTCGCAGCTTCCGCCAACCTAGCAGTTTGAAAGCATGTAGAAAAAATAGGAATCACCTTTGGTGGGAAGGTAACAGCATTGCGTGCACCTTCAGCGTTTAGTCATGCCGGCCACATGACCACGGAGATGTCTTTGAACAGCGCTGGCTTTTCAGCTTTGAAACAGAGATGAGCACCCCCCCTAGAGTTGGAAATGACTATAACAAATGTATGAGGGGAACCTTTGTCTTTACCTCATGATCTGGCACTCAGATATCTTTGAGATTTCCTCCTTCAGATAGAACCAATCCCTCAGATCTGCTCCTCCAGATTTGGGGTGCTGAAATTACCCCACATATATAAAGTTGGGGAATGAGGAAACAGAAGAAAATGTTTGTTTGTTTTTTGACTCCATCAAGACATTTGAATGTCGATGGGAGCTGACGTTGCGATGACATGACGTGCGATCTTGGAACTCCAAGTTCACAGTCGATATTTCTGCTGCTGGACGGTCCTTTTGGACCTAAGCCGTCCTGTAGAGATGGTGATAGAGAAGAGTACATCCTGCTGATCTCAGGGACACCACAAAGTCCCTGATTGATCCAGGAGAAGCGTGTGTGTGTGTGTGTTTTCGTAGATTTTCACGGGTATAGGTGTGCTGGTTTTGTTGTATTCGGGTCTTTTCCCATGTAGGATTGAGATTGTCTTTGCAACGTTTCAGCAAGATCTCACCTGCCATCTTCAGCATATATATATATGCTGGTTTTGTTGTATTCGGGACCTTACACGGGAAAAGACCCGAATACAACAAAACCAGCATACCTACACCCGTGAAAGAGACTATGAGAGGAGGTTTAAAAGCTTTTTTATTAAATATAACCAATTTTTATTTAGAACATGTTATAAAGATGTAATGTTATTGGATGATTTTAGGAGGATTAAATGGAATGCCATTATATACTTTTACTTTAAATTTAGAATATTTCATATAAAAGGATGTAAAAACAATCATAGTCAAATGAAGGTTGAAGTACAATAATAGTAATATATATAAATATATTTGATTTAAAAATATGTGATTTGATATGAATTGTAAGTGATGACTATGGAAGGGGATGTACAGAAATTTTGTAACCAACTGACACACTTTCTATAATTTGTAATGGAAGATGCTTTTATGTTTTTTGTTTCTTGTTCTGTCTATTTGTGTTTGTTCAAAAATTTAAAAAAATATTTAAAAAAGACATTTGAATGCCACTCTTACTGATGGTTGCATGTAGGTAGTTAAGATGAAGCTTTCTATCAGAGCCTTTAATAATTAGGAGGAAATCATTGAATTGAAGATACTAAGATGGGCTGATGATTTTGTTTTTTTCTTTTGTTTTTTAATATATTTTTGTTATGTTTTCATGTGGAATATTGTGAAGTGCCAGAACTCTTTGAAGAGTTGTTTGTACTGTATATAAATATGATTAATTAAAAGGAAACAAATAGGATAAGTGTATTAAAATACAATACAGTTTAAATAAACCTTATCACTAGCTTCAATTTAAAACTATTAATAGTTTTAGATTCTTATGCTCCACCGCAGTTATTCAACTTAGGCAATTTATTTACCTGTAAATTCACTGAGAGTTGGGCAGCATATAGATTTAATAAATTATTATTATTAGCATATTTATCATTTTAATTAGCATTGTTTTCTCAACCAGACATATATTTTTCATAAGTTAATTTCTTTTGATGAATACAATACAATTCCTATTAGTAGTCAGATTTCTTTCCAAAACTAGACTTTGGAATTTCTGTGATTTATTCTCTAGGGAGTTCGTGTTGCAGCCCAGGCAGGCCATAAGCATGAAGAGCTTGGTCCATTGGCCTTATTTGCTTTCTTTGTCAACCGTTGCAAAGACAATCTCCATGTTGTAGTAGCTTTCAGTCCAATTGGAGATGCTTTTCGGAATCGCCTGAGACAATTTCCATCTTTAATCAACTGTTGTACTATTGATTGGTTCCAGGTTTGTAGAAATAATCAGAGTGATGTCAGTATATTTACCAGGCTCTTGTATATTCTTACCCATGAAAGCTTTATTTTCACTCTCTTTGATATTGATAATCTTTTTCTTAGATTTTGAATGAATGTCAAAAAAAATTCTGTCTAACAGAATAATCCAACTTTGAATGTTGAATTGGGAATGAATGTTGCTTGAATACTACAATTTAAAAAAAAACCTCTTAAAGCATCTCAGTGTCATTCAAAAATATATTCTTTACTCCAATATGTTATTGGACAGTTGATCATTGTGGGGAATGGTTCTTGCTTGACCTATTTTGTTGTGTATAATGATGTGTAGTGTGTTGTTAGTGAATAGAAAGGATTCATCACTTCTCTTTCATTTACAGTTATTCATGATATTCTATGTAGAAGATGGGATTGGGGAATCCCACTCTGAACTACTTACTACTACAAATGTGGCTAGATAATTTAGCATATTGGTATCAGTATGGAAATATTTTATGGGTTCCAAAACCTCCTGCATGTAGTGCTTGTAGTGCCTGAGGTTGATTGCTAATAAATAATACAAAGAAATGCACATTTAATAAAATAAATAAAATGAAATGAATATGTAAGAAGAAAATTCATCTGTTAATAAAAAAAATTAACCCCCCCCCCCCGTTTGTTTAGATTGTCATTATATTGGTTAAGATCTTTTGTGTAATGCAAGGAAAAGGAATGTCTGTGAAATGAAGTAATGTGAATCTTTTTCCTATTTTTTATTTTAGACCAGCAAAGAAATACAATACAATACAATACTATTGTATTGTATTGTATTTCTTTGCTGGTCTGCAATTAACAAATTTCATGATGAACTGTTTGTTAGTGGACTGGAGTAACAAATACAATGTATGGGTAGTTCTTAACTTATGACCATAATTGAATCCAAAATTTCTGTTGTTGAGCGAGACATACATTAAATCACTTTACAACCTTTCTTGCCACAGTTGTTAAGTGAACACTCCAGTTGGTAAGTTAGTAATTTGGTTGTTAAGTGAATCTAACTTCCCCATTGACTTTGCTGGTCAGAAGTTTGCAAAAGGTGATCACATGACTTCTGGGACACAGAAACAGTCATAAGTATGAACCACTTGCCAAACATCTAAATTTTGATCACATGATTATGGGGATGCTACAAAGGTTGTAAGTATGAAAGTGTCATTATAACTTTGAACAGGCACTAAATGAACTGTTGTAAATTGAGGATTACCTGTATAAGAAGACACATTGTAAGAAAACTTTATATCCTTATGCTTATAGCCGTGGCCTGAAGATGCTCTTGAACGTGTGGCTGTCAAATTCTTGGAAAAGCTTGAGCTCACAGAAAATGAACGCAAAGAAGTTGTTCCCATCTGTAAATATTTCCATACATCTGTGTTATCACTTTCTGAAAGGTTAGCTTTCTGTATATATTTATGCTCCTAAGATAAATGGAAAAGAAAAGAATCCCAGGATATAAAACATTATTGCTAAAAACCACTAATATTTAATAAATAGATTAACACATATTCTGAGAAATAAAGCTGTAATGTCCTTTTCTACCTGCTTTGAATTACCTTACTGTACAGCGTGTTTAAATTTTTATCAAAATAAATAAGTTGCAATAAATAAATTTATCTCCACACATAGCTATTATGGATAAGAAAAATTCATGAATGGGATCTCACTCACACACTCACACACACACACTGTATATTTTAAAATGTTTTCACAATATGGAGAAGCTAGAAGTTGGGAGGAGAGATTATTTAAAATTTCCCTGGCCTCTAAAGGAAGTTCTTCTAAGAGTGCCCAGTAAAAGATAACTTACAATAGGCTACCATTGAATATCTTACTTTTCCAGCTGGGAAGCCCTTGATTCTTCTATCCAGAATTTCTCCATTTACCTTGGCTATAGGAAAATAGGAAGGAAATATATTGCATCTTCTTGCTTAAAGCCTAGAACCATAGAATTTAGCAAACCATGTGCCAGCACAGAAATGCAAGAGGCAAATGCAAGAGGCATTGTGCATTGGGAAGATGAGATTGAAAAATTCCCTTAGAAAATGAGTGAAGATTAATCTCTCGATATAAAAGGGAATATATTGGGGAAAGAGAAATGTGATGTATGTATGTGTTTGTGAAAGAAGGTAACAATCCCCTTTGCAAAATTCCAAATGAAATAAATGTAATCAGCTTAGATTACATACTGTTTATGTATTACCTTCTAAAATAAACTCTGGCTTTGGCATGCTTTCACTGTAGAGAGAATGGTTAAAGCAAGAACATCTGGATCTCTTCTTGGATTGTTGTTCTTCTTTTATTGTATATAAATGGGATTATATGAGAAGCAAAAGCTGAATTACACATGTTCAAGCCTTTCAGTGTGGAGTCACTTTATCAAATGCTTTAGGGGTCACTAGTTTTATTACAATAGCCAATTATAATTTCCTAATTTAAATGTCTTGCTTATTCTGCTACTTAAATAGAGAGAAAAGAACAAGAGTACATATTTATTATGAAACAAAATAGAGCTTTTTCTTTGAATCCTTGTTATAATTAATGCATTATTTTTTACTGATACAGATTTTTGAACGAATTAGGACGACATAACTACGTTACACCTACTTCCTACCTTGAACTTATTGGTTCCTTCCAACTTCTTTTGTCACAGAATCGTGATACTATCATGAAGGCAAAAAAAAGATATACTAATGGATTAGACAAATTAGCTTTTGCTGAATCTCAGGTGAATCAACAATAAAAGTACACATTTGCCTTGTGAGAATAGTTTCGTAATTTCAAATCGCAACCATCTTTTTCTTTTGTTTTAATTGGATTGTTTCTAGTGCTATTTGTTTTGTTTTTAAATAACAAGTTATCACCAATTACATGCATTTATTTCAAGAAATATTAGCACATTTCTATATGATTTGATTTGTAAGGCAGGCTAGAAACTTCTAGCATGTCTACCCATAAATAAATATCATTAGTTCTGAGGGGTTTCTCCAAAATTAATGAACTTAGATCATAATCCCAATAGTACATAATAAATGTTTTATTTTTTCTTTCTATTTTTTGAATATTAAACAATTCATGCACAAGTACTTCTGGTTTCAGGTTGGTGAAATGAAGAAAGAACTTGTTGATTTGCAACCAAAATTGGAGCAAGCAAAAGTGGATAATGCAGCCATGATGAAGGTAAAATTTATGATGGTTAGGATAATGTGATTATTGTAGTATACAATTAAATGATCATACTAATTGTAGTATTTTAATGATATGGTGATTTTATAGTTTTGTGTGAGAAAATTGGTATTTTTTATGACTTGTACGGTAAACTATTCATACTGAAATGTTGGTAAATGTTCATCTTTCTAATATCATTTTGTGATGGTCAGTTACAAAAATATAGATTTTGCTTTGCTGTACTATGCTAGGCAAACTATAGTGTAAATGATAGTGATTAGCTTACCTTGCTGTTAAATAAACGTCAGATGGCAAACTACAACCTCTAATGCTTCAGTTCAGTTTCAAAACTATTAAGAATTATAGTAATTATTAGTTAACAAGTAATCTCTTGGTTTTTCTCCTCTCAGGTTTTTGCAATGTTAGCTGTCCCAATTGCCATGAGAGCTATTCATTGTCAAGTAGTTGATAGTAGTGATTTTTCTCAAGTGGAATCTATCTTTTAAAACTTTTTTTTAAAATCACACTTACACACAAACACAAATATGTACACACACACACACAGAGAGAGCTTGTCCCAGTGAAAGTGGAATTATGAGTAGTCCTCAATTTACAACTGAAATTTAATCCAGAATTATAGGTCATAAATCATGTCAAAGCATCACGTGATTGGATCTATTTTTTTAACATTTTTTGTAGTGATTATTAAGCAAATACTGTGATTGTTAAACAAATCAATTTTCCCCAATGAGTTTTTTTCCCTGGAAACCAGACGTAAATGCCAGAAACTGGCAAAAAAAAATAACACAAATTGTATTATGTGACCACAGGATGCTGCAAATGTCGGTAAAGGTGACATAGTTGCTAAGTATCAAAATCTGATCATGTGCCCTTGGGATGTATTATGGGTTGTAAACAGCTTTTGAAAGGTTTTTTGTAACGTCAAGTGGTTGCTAAGCAATCAGTGGTAAGTCAAGGACTACCTCTAATAAAAATCTGTACTTTCCTAATATATTGTCTTGGTTGCATCTCTTCTGTCCAAGCTTCATGAGCTGACAGCCAGACATTAGCAAGGGGAGGAGGAGTTGGAGAGGGACTGTAAGGATGGAAGCCTAACTGAGCTTGTGAGAAGCTTAAGCCAGCCAAGGTCAACTAAGCACCTGTTTCCTAAACAATATACAAGCACCTAATTGGACATTTGCAGATAACCAGGGCATGGCTGGGTGGGGAGGGAAGAAGAAAAGTTACTTTGTATTGTTTGCAAGGAAAAACCTCAGATTCATCTTAAGCTACTTGTGTAGCCATCTAAGTTTCAATAAAGTATACTCTTGGCAAAAACAAATGGCCAGGAGACTTTCTTTCCTAGATGACTGAATGAGACAGTTGACATAGATGCTCATATATTTGACAGAAGTATGCTTTTAAAAACATCAATACAAGAAGTCACAAACAATAATTCTAGTGGCAATAATTAATTTTATGCAGAGCTTAACTTTTTTAAAAAAATACTTTTTATATGGCTCCAATTATAAACTTAGATGTTCAAAGCAGTTATTTTGTCTTACTAAGTGTATGCATGAATCTAATGGATTGTGCACCTGTTCCATGATAGTTGCTTGTTACTTCACCTTTATTTTCTAGATCATTGAGAAGGAATCTGCTGAGGTTGAAGCAAAAAGCAAAACTGTAAAAGTAGATGAGGAGCTTGCTACAGAAAAGGCCACGGAAGCGCAGGCACTGAAAAATGAATGTGAAAGTGATCTTGCCGAAGCAATTCCAGCACTAGAGGCAGCATTGGCGGCACTTGACACTCTGAAGGCAAGTTAAAGACAGCAAGAGCTTATGAAAGAAATTTAAATAGAGACTTGGTTGGAATAGCATTCTCTTGCTCATTGTTTGATGGAAGGAGGATTCCATCACTTATTCCATCCAAAAGATCAAAGTTTAATCCTTGATCTTTTCCAATAAGAACAGATCTATTTAAATATGTGACATTTTGGAAACTACAATTTGACAATATATAACATTTTAGCCTGCAGATATTACAATTGTAAAATCAATGAAGAATCCACCTTCTGGAGTTAAACTGGTTATGGCTGCCATTTGTGTCATGAAGGATATAAAACCAGAAAAAGTTGCTGATCCTTCTGGAATTGGGGGCAAGGTAAAGTAATTGAAGGAAAGCAAAATGTTTCCAGTGACAAAATCTACTTTAATAAACAGGAAACATATACCTAGAGTTAAATAAGATAAAACTGTAGGCATGGTAAAGCTGCTTCTTCATCAGTACTTAATCTCCATTAAAATTATGAGTTTTCATCATGAAATGAGAAAGTGCAGAGAAACAGTAAATTGGATTATTGGTTCCATAATACATTTTAGTAAAATATTGATAGGAAGAATGTCTATGAACATGGAAGTGGAGTTAATTTATTTAACAGACTATTGAATTTTTCAATTTTTTAATTCGATTTTTTTGTCACTAAAATGTGGATTTTTCCTTTACCATCTATTTTTACTTCACTATTAGAAATAAAACTACCACTTGATTTCATCTGTTAATAGATTGTAGGGGGGGATTATAATGAGGAAGCGCAGCATTTTTCAAAAATGTAAAATAGATTATTTTCACACATATAGTGTGCAGAGGATAGGGTTGTGTAAAGCTTCGGATTTAAAGATAAAGGGCATCTTATATAGTGTCTCTCAGCAATCCTTAAAGCAGCTCTGTTGGTTCCTAGAAACACACAGCTGCCACAGGGCCCTAAGAAAGTTATGTTTGCTTTAAGGAATTGCCAACAGGTGTTAGCTGTGTATCCATGTGAACTCTAAAGAAGCTTTTTATCTTTGAGCCTGAAGGGCAAATTCACAGTCCTTGCTATATATAGTCAATGACATGTTTATTATTCCATACAATTATTTTCTGCATTCTTTTATTGGATGTCCTTCAAACTATACATTCCTTAGGAAACCCGCTGCATTTTCCCACTTTCTCATTACCTTTAAAAAAAAACCATTTAACATAATTCTGTAACTTTCTTTTAGATTTTAGACTACTGGGGACCTAGCAAAAAACTTTTAGGTGAAATGAATTTCCTTAAAGATTTGAGAGAATATGACAAAGATAACATTCCAGTAAGTCTTTGTATATTTTTAAAATAATAAATTGTGATTCAGTTACAGCAAACATAATAGACTCTTATCTCTTGTCTAGCCTTTAAAAGCCAGCATCTCTTAATGGAAGAAAGATATTCACATATCATACATGTGAGAATAATAATTGTAAGCCCTTTCTTATTTCCTTCTAGCTAGGACATAAACAAGCCCCAGCCACTTTTTTTCCCCACCAGATGCTCATGATCATGCCTGGTTCATATCTGAGACAGCTTAAAGTCATTGCTACATGTTCTACCATTTAAGTAATGTGTTCTCATTTAAGCAAGGCAGCAAGCTGTAAAAAAATGTGGCTGCATTGAAATGGTCTTCACTGACCATTTAGTCTCTGGAATAACAGATGATTCAGAGGGATGGATTAGCCCAGTATCTATTAGCCACTTTAGGCTGATGTTGGCCTCTCCCTTCCTTTCAATTCTTGGGCATTGTTTCCAACATACATTACAGTTGGGGGAGAAAATGAAGCTGGATCTTTCTGAATGATCTGTTGATACTAGATAATATTAGCAGATTGTTAGGCTTCTTTTGAGCATGGGTTTAGCACTACTTCAGAATAGAAAAAAACCACTGTCCAGAAGTTGATAGTCTCCTACTGAACACATTTGTGCAAATTATCTTATGCCAAACCAGAGCCATCTGGCATCTGTCAGAACTTGCCATCTCCTTAAAGCCTCAGTCCAAGCCCTTTCCCACATTGAGAGTGATCTCTAAATGTTTTCCTGTCAGCTGAACAAACCAGGAGATCTGTCATAAAGGTGCCCAGGGCAAAGATCACCAGCAGGGGGAGCAAATTACAGCTTGATAATAAAAGCTACTCAGTAATGCATGTCTAATAATAGCCAAATCATTTAGAGAATTATTACTGCAGAATCCTGTATTTCAGATGTATGTAATGTATGTTTCATGTAGGTATCAGTGATGCAGAAGATTCGTTCAGAATATCTAACTAATCCTGAATTTGATCCTCCCAAAGTGGCTAAAGCATCTTCCGCAGCAGAAGGGTTATGTAAATGGATTATGGCAATGGAGGTTTATGACCGTGTAGCAAAGGTATTATTATGTTTTTTTTTTCTTTTTATGTTGAAAATATGATTTATCCTAGTCAGATCCTTTTGAGATCCTCTTGCAGGGCAAAAACAAATTTCGGAGATAAACTGCTTTTAAATATGGAAATTCAGTATATCACACTATAATTATTACATTAGTTTAGCATAATAGATATAGTATAGAAATCTAGTTTATAATTCTGCCAATCATTTTAGCCATAGTCCAGTAACACTGCAAAAGTGAAGATCCCTGTAAAACTCTCTGTGTATGAATCAGCAGTATACAGTGGTGTATTAACCATTAAGCAGACTAAGCACATGCTTAGGGCACCACAAAGTTGAGAAAGAAAGAAAAGACCAATGAAAATCTGTACAGTATGTACAAAGGAGGGGGTCATCAAGATTTGTCAGTGCTTAGGGCACCAGTGAGCCTTAATCCGCCACTGGCAGTAAGAAATCTCATGATAGTTTCTTAATGAGAATAGTCTTCTGCAGCAATCTATCTGAAGAGTAGATCATACCATGTTAGAAAATAGTTCTACACTGCAAATAAGAAAAGATCTAGAACAGGGGTATCAAACTCGTGTCGGCCAGGCGTCATGTGATGTATCACAACTTTTCCCCCCTTCGCTAAACCAGGCATGGGCATAGCCAGCGTAGGGCGCATCCGGCCCATGAGCCGCAAGTTTCACATCCCTGATCTAGAAGGAAGTACTTCATATTAATCAGAATAGAGCTGGAAGGAACCTTGGAGATATTCTAGTCCAATTCTCTGCATATTGTCATATTTGATCATTTTAAAACGTCTGTTTTTGTTTTTAAAATCATAATCATTATGGAATATAACAATCTATATTAAATTTATTAAATAGGTGGTTGCTCCTAAGAAAGCCCGCTTAGCAGAAGCCCAGCAGTCATTAGCACATACCATGGCATTATTAAATCAGAAGAGAGCTGAACTTAAAGCTGTTGAAGATCGTTTGGAATCATTGCAAGAAACCTTCAATGAGAAAACTGAAGAAAAAGCCCGCCTAGAATTCCAAGTGGATCTGTGCGCTAAAAAGCTGGAAAGAGCAGAAAAGCTGATTGGAGGACTTGGTGGAGAAAAATCAAGGTCAGAGAAAATACTTTGTACTCATTTTACCAAAACCATTATAAGGAAGAAAATACACACTTTTCAGTGATATTTAAATGTAAACAGCATTAAAGAGTTTGCATACTATTTACTACTTTTTAAAAACTTTTTTACAACCTAAAAAATGATAACATTACAAGTTATTCACAAATTGTTTTAAATTGATTTTTGGCTGCTACATGGGGCTATTTTCATGTCTTACAATATCTATATAATGAAAGGTTTATTTTAAGCTCTAATTGTATTGTTTGTGTACTCCAGACAAACTCTCAGTGGTTTACATATAAAATCTATAAAATAATAACATTCCTTATGCAAAGGAAATATAACATCTCCTTTTCCTAATAGCTCTTTCCCACACACATAATTAATTTTAACAACTCTGATATAACAGGAAATAAAAATAAACCTCATGAACTATTCAATATGTCACTAATCTGCTCACCTTTTCTCCCTTAGATGGTCTCATGCTGCAGATGACCTCCAGAACACTTATGATAATTTGACAGGAGATGTTCTGATATCAGCAGGGGTGATAGCTTACCTTGGTGCTTTTACTGCTGGATTTCGACAAGAATGTACTAAAGAGTGGAGCAAACTCTGTAAGGTAGTATTAGTTTATTGCTTTATTTCTAGAACACACATAGTCTTCTAATAATGACTCTGTCAAAATAGATCCTATATATATTTTGTTGTTAGCATGATGGAAATAATTTTAACATGCATTATGATTTTAATATTGTATATCATAATGGAAATAATAGGTAAATCTGCATTGAAAATAGGTTAGAAAAGTCTAAAAGTGAAATGCTTTTCTAAATCTTGCTTTAAGTATAGAAAATTTTCCTGGTATTGCCTATTAACCTTTCCTATTTGATTTCTCTTGACTCTTACTCAAAAATGAGATTAGATTAACATGACCTATTTTAATACTCTTTATACACATGCTTAATAATAAACAAGCTTTATCTGTGCCTACAGGTGAAAAATATTCCATGTTCTGAAAACTTCTCTCTAAGTAAGACCCTTGGCGATCCAATAAAAATTAGAGCCTGGAATATTTCAGGTCTTCCAACAGATCAGTTTTCCATAGATAATGGTGTGATTGTTGACAATTCCAGACGTTGGTAGGTAACTAACATTAGGCTACTAAAGCATTCATATTGATAGGTTTAAACCTCAGGTTATATTTTTTTCTCTTTTCTATATGTATTGTTGGTTGTTAATTATTTTATGTTCACCAATTTGTCCTTAAGGCAATCGAAGGAGATAGAGAAAGATATATGCATAGTTACATGCAAACACATGCCTATGTACCTACAATTTTAACTACTCCTTCAGGATAGAGAGCATTTTCTTGGGTGTAAAATAGCAGTAGCAATAACACTTAGACTTATATACCACTTTACAATGCTTCACAGCCCTCTCTAAGTGGCTCAGAGTCAGCATATTTTCCCCAACAATTTGGGTCCTCATTTTATCCACCTCGGAAGGATAATGATAAATGAGAGCTAGTTTGGTGTTGTGGTTAAGGCACTAGATGAAAATCAGGAGACTAGTTCCAGTCTTCTCTTAGGCATGAAGCCAGCTAGGTAACTTTGGACTAGTCATTTTCTCTGAATCGAAAGCAATGGCAAGCCACTTTTGAAAACTGCAGAGACACTCATTCAAGCAGTTGCCAGGAATCAAGGCTGACTTGAAGGAATGTTTACATATCCCCCAAAAATAATTGCCTGAGGTAATAAATCTGCAGTACTAAATAATTTAACTATAATGAAAGTATACTGTAATATTTAATATTATTTAAGTATAAATACTAAACTAATTATTTAAATATAAATAATGGATAAAGTATAATCTTTGATAATTGATTCAGTGATATCAGAATCCGTTATTTTGTGAAATACATAGATTGTTGTTGTCACCTTTCTGTCAATTTTCAAAATCATCTCCTCCCACAAATGTTTATTATTAAACATTTTTAAAAACAATACTAAATTCTTTTTTATTGTTAAACTGAAATTATTAAAATTATTAATAATTTTATGCATAAAATTAATCCTTTTATGCTAATAGGTTTGATGCTATTTTGTAGGCCACTAATGATTGATCCCCAAGGTCAAGCAAATAAATGGATAAAACATTCTGAGAAAGAGAACAGATTGAGCGTCATAAAATTTACTGATTCAGACTATATGAGAACTCTAGAAAATTGCATTCAGTTTGGAACTCCTCTTCTGCTTGAAAATGTTGGAGAAGAGATAGATCCTTCCTTGGAACCTTTGTTACTTAGGCAAACTTTTAAACAAGGTACAAGATATAGTAAAGGCTAAGTATTCAAAGGCAATATTTACTATTTTTGAATCGTCTGTTACATTGTTTAATGTGTTTCTTTTTATTCCTCATATACTGCTGCCTAGTAACAATTGAAGGTAATGCAGTTTTTCAGTACCGTCATTTTTATTTTATAACTAAATTTGCATGCATTGTAGATTTAAATCCAAGAACCTTATCCTTCTGTTGTTTTAGTAACAGCCATGTTGCATGTATAATATTGATTACTATTTTGTTGGTTTTCGCTTTGCCAACATTCAGGCAAAGTATGTTGGAAAGTAAAAGCAGACAATTTGTTTCCTTGTAAGAAAGATAGAATATCCATTATAAGTAGGATTTTGACAGGTGTATTTATTCTGACTTCTATAGAATTTCTCCCTTCCTTTTATTGTTCCTTTTATTGTTTCTTCCATTTGTTCAGGTTTTGTATCAGGTTACAGAAAAATCTGTACTAAAAAGATATGAAATTATGGGCAGAAGAGCATTGTCAGTTCAATCAGAATAGTTCAGAATAGTTCAAGATACATTTTCTCTTCTCTGTGTAGGCATAGACTTTTAAAGAAATTGTATGCATGCTAGCTAAAGAGATGAAACCAGTGGGTTTCTATACTATGTTTCAACATTATTCAAAAGGCAGTAAGGTGAGTTTTATGAGGGGTGAATAAAAAAGAAATTGGAGTTAAAGCAACATTAATAGACATCTCTGATAAATCTAATTCCTACCTTTAATGGTCCCCAACATTTGCCCTCTGAAATTTGAACAAACAGGGATTACAGAAAAGATATTCCCATGGTGTGATTTATAAAGGCAATTTATAAACTGTTAGATTAAATCCAGGAAGGGACCAATAGTGTTAGCAAGACAAATCTAAAGAAGTACAAAGATTTATTTTATTTGGATGGAGGTAAGACAAGGCAAAGATCCATCAGGGATTAACTGAATGGAAGTGGGATTGTCATCAGGTATAAGATTATCACCGAAGCAGAAGATGACATATTTAACCAAAATGTAAAAACAAAGGCATATCAGGGTAAGTGTTGCAAATGATAAACATAATGTAGAGGTTCCCAAATTTTCCTCATTCATAGAGCTTCTAGAAGTTCCCAAACTATGCAATGTGATGCCCTAGGATCCATGGCCCACAGTTTGGGATTTGCAGGCTTAAGAAATAAAATCAAGGGGGACAAGGAAAAACAGTACAATATATAGGTATTGTTAACTTTCAGTTTGTAGCATTTTGCTGACCCGACCAAGCACAGATCTATCTACATTTGGGATCTCCATGGACATTTCAATTAGCAACCTTGGGGCTTCACTACTATTCTTTTCTTTTCTTTTGTTTTAAAATGCTATTTTAAAACTAGTTGTGCAAGAGAGAAATGGAACCAATGTTACATAAATCCAGGGGTATCCCAAACTATCATTGAACATGAATGCAGTTATAATCTCTTTAACTACCATATGCTAAACTTGCTGCCAATTAAAGGCTACTGCTGTATAGAACAAATACTTTGTTTTCTTTAACACTAGGGGGCATGGATTGTATTCGACTTGGTGAAACAATAATTGAATATTCTTTTGATTTCAAATTTTATATTACCACCAAATTAAGGAATCCACATTATTTACCTGAATTAGCAACAAAAGTTTCTTTGCTAAATTTCATGATTACTCCAGAAGGACTTGAAGATCAACTTTTAGGTATAGTTGTTGCCAAAGAAAGGTAAGTGTTTTGATTTTCCTCAGGAGGTTTAATTCATAAATAAAAGTCAATATCATTCTAATTCAGGAAGAATTATTGAACATGCATGCATACATATAAGTATATACATGCACATATGCACATGCAAGTAATAGGTAGAGGCCAAATGTAAATTTTTTAATTAAAAAAATAAGGGAAGTGGATATTAACTTGTGGGCTGAAGCGTGCATTCTTCCTTGTGCAATAGGTAAGAGGTAATAGAAGAAATCTTTGTCAATGTTCTATATTTGGAATACTAAGGTGATTTAATTACAGAAAGAAGCAGACTTCAATGTATTGAAGCTATGATAACATGTCTCTTGCAATTGCCAGTATAGAGCCTATCCGAACTTTGATAGCTTGATTGAACTAAATAGGATATGAAAAAACATGCATGAGTCTACTAATAGTTTTATAGAATCATTTAATCCAGTAATGAAGATCAAAAGAGAATATTTTACATTGTATAAATTTTTAAAAGAGATATTTAAACATAATTGTGGCCAACAGAACATTGACATAAAAAGAACAAAAGAACCACAAAAAAATCCACTAACAAAAAAGGGGGGTTGTCATTTTAGGCCAGAATTAGAGGAAGAACGAAATGCTCTTATCCTTCAATCAGCTGCTAATAAGAAACAACTAAAAGATATAGAAAATAAAATTTTAGAAACATTGCAGTCTTCCGAAGGTAATATTTTAGAAGATGAGAGTGCAATTACTATTTTGGACTCAGCAAAAATAATGTCTAATGAAATTACAAAGAAGCAGCAGGTAAGCAACTTCAGATTTTGCAAATAATAGCTGTATATGATTAATGTGTTGATCTCAAAGCTGAACATAGCTCTAGTGGTGCACAGCAATGCTGTAATAACAGCAGCATTCTGTGTGCAATCTTAGTCAGGAGACAGAGATAACCACTTCTGAAAAAACTTGCCAAGAAAAATGCAATGACTTGTCCAGGCAGATAAGAATCAGATATGTAAGGGGGAAAACATCAATGCTTAAACTTGGAATCAAACATAAGGAACTTATAAAACTCAACACACAAGGAAAGCCAGTGTTTAAAAATTTTAATATGAATCAAAAGTTTGGCTCCCTAGTTATTGAACTGGACTCAATCTTCAGTGCTAATATCAGCATTTCAACTAAGAGGGTGTTTGTGGAAAAAATTATTGGAATTGTCATTCTAAAAATTTGCAATTTGCTGTCACATTGTTAACCTGGATGATGGAAAGAAAAAAAGCATGGCAGGATGAAAAATACATTTTCTTTTGAACATCCTGTTGCTTCCACCCTTTCCCAATTACAAGCACTTACTAAAAAGAATTGTTTTAGGAGTCGGGAGCTGGTAGAAACAGGGCAATGCTTTTCTGAAAAGAACATCTAAGTGGTTTTCCATCTCTATTTAAATAGTTTTCCTCTTTGGTTGAATTGCTTTTTATCTTTGAAATATTTCTTTGACTTTTAGCCTTAAACCTCACAAGATACTGATGTAGTCAGCTTTACAAATATGCTAGCATAAAGTAGCCTAGAACATTTGTAATATACAAGAAAGTTCTCAACTTTTTCTGATTCTGTGTGGGCATTCATGTTTTATACAAACACACAAATCTAATTATAGGACTTGCTGCTACAGCTAATAGCAGGGGACTGGCCATTGTGATGGTATAATGCAAGAAACCCTGTGGAAAGAAAACACTTTGTTTGATGCTTAGAATTTATGGTAATAATTAAGGAATGTATTTTTTTTTTAGATTGCAGAAAAAACTGAAATTAAAATAGCACAGTCTCGAGAAGGCTACAGACCCATTGCAAAGCATTCATCTGTATTGTTTTTTAGTATTGCTGATCTGGCTAATATAGATCCAATGTACCAATATTCTCTCAGTTGGTTTGTAAACCTTTATATCAACTCTATTCATGATAGGTGAGCAGCAATTGTGTTCAAATATTTCATTTTTCAAAATATGTCTGTTTAAAATCTATTTATAGTTCCAAGTACATTATTTTGTGAAAATAGTTGTTTTTCTGTTTTTTGTGTGTAAACATTTATCATCTGTAAGCCACCCACATTTGCTTTAGAGGGGAAATTGGCAGTATAAAAAATTAATTAAACAATCATTTCAAGTTGTAGATAAATATTTAATAGCACCAGACCTTCTTAAGAAATCAATATTTTTTTCTCCCTCTTTTTCTTTTTCCTTTTATTTTGTAATTACATGTGCCTAGTCAGGTGCACATATTGTAAAGATTGCAATATGTTCCAGTTAAATCAATATATGAATATGTATAACAATATTTTATTTAAAGGGTTTGCACTTTCTAAATACATGTTTCTATTTTTAATAGCAACAAGTCCAAAATTTTGGAAAAAAGGCTACGGTATCTAAATGACCATTTCACATACAACTTGTATTGCAATGTTTGTCGCTCCCTATTTGAGAAGGATAAGTTGCTGTTTTCATTTTTACTCTGCTGTAATCTTCTGATGTAAGAGACTCTAGAAATTTTAATATATTAAGAGAGTGTTAATTATTTATCTTTTAGCATCTTAAATATTAGGAAATGTTGTATTTCAAGTTCCAGTAGTGGCATGTTTGCACTTGCAAATCACTGGTGCAAAGAAGCTGTTAAAATGCATCTGCACACAAGAACAAATTGAACTGGGATTAAATTGAGATGAGGTTTAGTAATTCAGTCTCATTAAATATTTTATGAAATATATCATATATCCAAATAATTTCAGTTTATTTCTATTCTACGTTGCATCCCTTCAATAGTTCATGTAGTCTTTCAATGTTGCCTCTTTAGTTTTTCTTGTAGGAATCTTTGCTGGCATTTTTGGGCTTTCCAGCCCATTACTGATATTACAGGATCGCACTCAAAGCCTGCATACACCCTGACATGAACATGCCATGCAGTCTTGTCACATAGAGATTCCAACATGGTATTTGTTTTGGGTTTTTTTACCCCATGAAGTCTTCATTGTCAAAGGATCTCTAATCACTTAAGTTGATGGTAAAATGTCTATGGAGGTTCTCAGTCAACCAGGTCATGGTTGTCCCAAAGGTGCTTTTTTTCAAATGGCAACTGAACTTTCTTGATTTTTCTTGAAGATCTTTCACTTCTCCTCTGAGAAGTTTTTTCACTTCTAATTAACTGGTGGGGTAGCAAGGATTTATACTGTTTTCAGTTATCTAAACACTTTGAGAGTTGTTGAAGCCACCTGGGGATTAATGATACCAGTAGTCCTTAACTTACAACCACAGTTGAGTCTACAACTTCCGCTGCTAAGTAAGACATTGTTAAGTGAGTTTTGCCCCATTTTACAACCTTTCTTGCCACAGTTGCTAAATGAATCTCTGCATTTGTTAAATTAGTAACATTGTTGTTAAGTAAATCTGGCTTCCCTGTTGACTTTGCTTGTCCGAAGGTCACAAAAGGTGACCACATGACCATGGGACATTGCAGCTGTCATAAATATGAACCAGTTGCCAAGCATCCGAATTTTGATCATGTGACCATGGGGATGCTGCAACAGTTGTAAATGTGAAAGACAGTCATAAATCACTTTTTTCAGTGCTGTTGTAGCTTTGAATGGACACTAAATTAATGGTTGTAAGTCGAGAACTATCCATAGTGAAGTTTAGTGACAATAATGGCTACTGAATTCTGGCATAATTTCTAGTTAATAATAGATCAATTGCATTTTAATCTAAAATAATAGTGTGTTACTTAAATGATACGTGGCTGTTTTTTTTTAAAACAGAGCTAGGAAAGAAATGGAACATCAGGAGTTTATGTTTTTATTAACTGGAGGGGTTGGTCTCAAGAGCAAATTCAAGAACCCTGATCCATCTTGGTTACAAGATAAAAGCTGGGATGAAATATGTCGTGCAAGTGATATGCCTGCTTTTAAAGGATTACGGTACAATAGCAACTCTTTTATCATTGTTTTTGGAGGTGGGGATAAGCATTTTCTAATATAGAAGTCATCGTATGTCTTGTGCAAATCAACACACAAAAGGTGTAACTTTGCTTTCCACCTCACCCAAATTCTTCTCCGAGGTCTCAATAAGATTGTTGTTATTCACTGTCTTTGCTGAAAAAAACTGTAAAATGGATGTGAGGCCTTCATGTAGCGTGCAAGGCCACACATTGCCCGCCTTTTTATGTGAAGAAATACCACATTGCCGCATTGGGAGCATGCAATAAAGAGTGAACTGTACATTTTCTGGGGAATAAAAGGGGCAGAAATTGGAGAGAGGCAGAGGAGAGAATAAAAAGTCAAAGAAAATGATATAATAAGATGAAAAAGAAGTCTTCAAGTGGTTTCTGGGGAAACTATCATTTTGTGAATAAGGATGAAGCCCTGGAAATATAACTAATTTAGATGTGACATAATGTTATTATTTAATTTTTATAAATAATTGGTTCACTCAGAAAGTGAGAAACAGAATATAATAACCCCTCTCCAATGACACTACTATGAAAAAAATCCAATAAGAAAATATAGTACCAGTGGAAGAACACAATCATTTTGGAAGCATGATGGCAAAGAGATTTTAAATTATATTATTCCCAAAATAAACTTAAGAGGTATTATGCCATTGCTTTCCAAACAAACTGGACCTCACCACTCTTACTCTAGAAGAACATCTCGAAGAGTTTTATTATTGTATAAATTTGAAATCTAATCTTCCAAGTTTATTTTATTGTTATAGGAATCACGTGACTTCAGAACCCAATGAATGGCGTAGCATTTATGATAGTAAAGAACCCCAGACAGTTCTTTTACCCAAACCATGGAATACAGAATTAAATGAGATAAAGAAAATGATTATTCTCCGATGCTTGAGACCTGACAAGGTAAAGATGGTTTATGTAACATAATTTCTATTGGGAGTTAAGTAGCTGTTGTTTGCATTCCTAAATATAATTCCATTTATTTTATGTCTATCTTGCATTTTGCTAAATGTAAACATTCAAAACAGCTAACAGTACAAATACAAAATGCAAAAAATAATCTTCCAGTCAATGTAAAATCTCAGAAACACATATAGCATTTCAATAAATGCACTGAATAACAAATGCTTTAGCTGACTAAGCTACCAAGAAACTATCTTTTTGACTGATTTTCAAATTTTGCGAACGTTTTTAGAGCATTCCTTCAGAATTGAATTGCTCCAATATTGTTAAAGACTATTCAAAATTAGATTTCGTTTTGATACTGATAGCTGCCCAAAAAAGAATCCCATTAATTGCAAAGAGTCAAAGTAAAAAAATCATTTTCAAATTAAATTCAAAGAGAAACTGAACTTCCTTATTATATCCAGTGATAAGTTATTACAATAATATTAGATTGTCATGCATCACAGGTAAGCAAATGTAAAATCAACTATATATTTTCTTTCTAAAAAGTGACGAGTTAATCAAATGTACTAGCACACCTATTTCCTTCCAATATTCCATACACTCTATGTTGAAATAAAGTCTCTTCCGGTTTTAGTTGTGAACCCCGAGAGGTGGAAGAAACGGAAGCTGAGGGGCTTTTTATCTAAATGTTTTGTATTGTTATTAGGGGGTTCCAGGGAGGGGGGGTTAACCAGGCCGGGAGAGGAGCCAGTGCCAGACGAACAGGTGAGTCCAGGAGGGAAGTGAGCGGGGTGGGGGGGAGAAGGAACAAGTTATTCCAACAGAGGGTTGTTTTATTACAACGGTCGCGGGGAGGGGGGATGCGAGGACAAGAGAAGATCACAAGGTCGGTTGGGAGACCGTGGCTGCTGGCTACGCCCGGTCGTTTGTACCAACCCCCGCAACCTAGGTAGCCAGGAACTACAGAGCCAGGGCCTGCGGCTGATGCTTTGCAATGCAAGGTCCGTGACCAACAAGGCTCCCCTCATTAATGAGTTGATCTCTGAGGGGGAGCTGGACCTTGCAGGGATAACGGAGACCTGGTTGGGCCACGAGGGTGGTTTACCCCTCGTGGAAATGTGCCTACCGGGTTTCCGTGCATTCCATCAGCCTCGGGCCCTGGGTAAGGGTGGTGGGGTGGCGGTAGTTATACAGGAAGGTCTAGAGCCGAGGGAGTTCACTGTTCCTCAGATACCCGGGTGTGAGTCCCTTGGTGTGAAATGGGGCCCAGGGAGGCAGTGGGGTTTGCTGATTGTATACTTGGCTCCTCGCTATACATCAGCGGCCCTGCCCGAGCTCCTCGAGCTGATCTCGGAGACGGCGGTTGAGATCCCCAAGCTTTTGGTCATGGGGGATTTCAACCTGCCGTCAACGGGAGCAGCATCTGAGGTGGCTCGGGAGTTCATGGCTTCCATGACAGCCATGGACCTGACCCAATTAATTCAGGGCCCCACACACGAAGGTGGCCACACACTGGACCTTGTTTTTGTATCTGAGCAGTGGACGAGTGATCTGGGAATAGGGGATTTAGTTGTTACTCCCCTGTCATGGTCAGATCACTCATGTCTCCGGCTGGACTTCCCTGGCGCTACCCCCCACCACGAGGAGGCGGGACCAGACTGTCCAAGCTGGTACCGCCCCAAGCACCTGATGGAGCCGGATAGGTTCCAGACGGAGCTTGGGCCATTACCTGTAGCCCTGACCCGCGCTCGGTCGGAGGATCTAGTGGCCGCCTGGAATAGGGCGGCGGCTGGGGCCTTAGACCGGGTTGCGCCTTGGCGACCTCTCCTGCGGCAGCGACCCACCCGAGCTCCTTGGTATAGCGAGGAGTTGAGGGTGATGAAGCGCCATAGGAGACGTCTAGAGAGCAGGTGGAGGTCCTAACGCTCCGAATCTGATCGAACACAGGTAAGAGCCTATTTACGGACCTAACTTGTGGCATTGAGAGCGGCCAAACGTAGATATTGTGCCGCTCTTATTGCGTCCGCTGATAACCGCCCTGCCGCCCTGTTTAGGGTGACCCGCTCCCTCTTATCGCAGAGGACGCGGGGGGCGCCCTTGCAGGGCAGAGCAGAGGAGTTTGGGGAATATCTGCAGGACAAAGTCGCTCAGATCCGGAGCGGATGGGCCCCCTTCAGTGGACCAGACGGGCCGTCAACAGTGAGTCTTGTGAGACCATTTTGGGAGGAGTTTGGTTCTGTTGCCCCCGAGGATTTGGACAGATTGCGTGGACGGCTGCGACCCACCACATGTTTAATGGACCCGTGTCCCTCCTGGCCGGTACTGGCAACTTGGGAGGTGACTCGAGGCTGGCTTCTGGGCCTGGTGAACGCCTCATTGGGTGAGGGATCCTTACCAACTGCCTTGAAGGAGGCGGTGGTGAGGCCCTTACTTAAGAGGCCTTCACTCGACCCAATGGAGCTAGCTAATTATCGTCCAGTCTCCAACCTTCCCTTTCTAGCGAAGGTTGTTGAGAATGTGGTGGCGCAGCAATTTCCACGACACCTTGACGAATCCAATTATCTAGACCCACGCCAGTCCGGCTTCCGACCCGGGCACAGCACGGAGACAGCCTTGGTCGCGTTGGTCGATGATATCTGGAGGGCCAGAGATAGAGGTTGTTCCTCTATCCTGGTCCTATTAGACCTCTCAGCGGCTTTTGATACCATCGACCATGGTATCCTATTGCGCCGGCTGGAGGGGATGGGAGTCGGAGGTACCGTTTTGCGGTGGTTCGGCTCCTACCTCTCCGACCGGACGCAATGTGTGTTGACAGGGGGCAGAGGTCGACCGTGAGGCCACTCACTTGTGGGGTGCCACAGGGGTCGGTCCTCTCGCCTCTCCTGTTCAACGCATATGTGAAGCCACTGGGTGAGATCATCCGTGGTTTTGGGGTTGAGTATCATCTGTACGCTGATGATACCCAGCTGTACATTTCAACCCCAAACCACCCCAACGAGGCTGTCGAAGTGATGTCCCGGTGTTTGGAAGCCGTCGGGGTCTGGATGGGGGACAACAGACTCAAACTCAACCCCTCCAAGACTGAGTGGCTGTGGCTACCGGCACCTCGGTTCAGCCAGCTGATTCCATCGCTGGCCATAGGGGGCGAACAATTGCCCCCTGTGGAACGGGCGCGCAATTTGGGCGTCCTCCTTGATGCCCGGCTGTCAATGGATGACCATGTGGCAGCCGTGGCAAGGGGGGCATTCCACCAGGTTCGCGCCCCCTACTGGACCGGGATGCCCTGCGCACGGTCACTCATGCACTGGTGACGTCCCGCCTGGACTACTGCAACGCTCTCTACATGGGGCTGCCCTTGGGACGCGCCCGAAGACTGCAGTTAGTCCAGAACGCAGCCGCGCGGGCTGTGATGGGGAGTACTAGGTACTCCCACGTAACACCTCTCCTGCGCGAGCTGCACTGGCTGCCTGTGGTTTTTCGGGTGCGTTTCAAGGTTTTGATTACCATCTTTAAAGCGCTCCAAGGCACAGGACCTAGTTACTTGCGGGATCGCATCCTCCCACACACATCCCTGCGGCCAATTCGCTCTCACAGGGAGGGGCTTCTCCTGGTGCCGTCCACTAGGCAATGCCAGCAGGCGACACCAAGGAGTAGGGCTTCTCTGTGATGGGCCCAACCCTCTGGAATGACCTCCCCCCCGACATTAGAACCACCACTGACTTCCGCTCCTTCCGACAAAAATTGAAGACTCACCTGTTCCGATTAGCAGGCCTGGCATAATTATAACTGTTACCTCCTGGTAGACATATTATTAACTGGTTATTTTAGGGGAATTGCTTTTAATTTAATTTGTGTGATATTTCTAGGGGTTTTAAAATTATATTTATATATACTGTTTAACTGTACAGTTCTTTTTAACTCTCTTTTTAACCTCCTCCATATTTAACTTTACCTATTTATTATATTGTGATGTATTCTTTGCATGGACTGTACACCGCCCGAGTCCCTTTTGGGAGAGGGGGCGGTCTAGAAGCGCAGTAAATAAATAAATAAATAAATAAATAAATAAATAAATAAATAAATAGTTGTTTAACTTTTTAATTCAACACTGTTTAAATCACTTTTCATTTTAAAATAAGAAAGAAAGAAAACAGCATTACTGTTTATAAAACTAACAATTTAAAATATATTCCTAAAATATGTAGAAAAAACAAGCCTGCCAATATGTAAGCCTTTTGGATCATCGTGACAATTTACCATGCAGTATTTAGATTTGTTTGAATTATTAAATATTTAAATTATTAAATATTTACCAGTTAAGCTGCCTTGAAATAAAAACTGAGTAATTTATAGCAAATCCTATGTTATGCTCACAATTGATTTGAAAACAGATTACACCAGCTATAACAACCTTTGTGACTGATAAACTTGGAAAGAAATTTGTTGAGCCACCTCCTTTTGATCTAACAAAAAGTTACTTAGATTCAAATTCTTCAATCCCTTTAATCTTTGTGCTGTCTCCTGGAGCAGATCCTATGGCAAGTAAGTTCACTCATTATACTTAGGTTTTTTTTTTTCCTTACAAAAGCTTCTTGTTAGTTTGGGTATTTTTTATGTGAAGTTTCTGAATATCTTTATCAATAGACATCGCAAAACATAATTTAGATCTTTTATGTATTACTGATGCATTAGCCAGGGCAAGAAAGGTGGAACGCAATAATCTGAAGGCACTTGATAATGATCAGATGTCCTGCTCTACAAGCAAATATTTGTCAGGATATGTATGTTACGTTGAGCAGCTTTAATATAGTCGAAACTTTCCTGAAACAGAATCTGGGCAAGGATAGGTCAAACCTTTATCATCTCTCATTTGGATTACTTCAATTTGTTGCACGTATGACTGCCTTAAAGTTAATTTGAAACTACAACTGATGGAAAATGCAGCTGCTCACCTACAGACCAGTAAAGTCTGCTGCAGCAGTATAACATTAGCTTCCATGAGCTGCATTGGCTACCAGTGGTTTCTGGGACCAATTTAAGGTGCTATTTTTTCACCTATAAAGCTCTTTATGACCTGGGTATTCTACGTCAGCAGTCCCTAACCTTTTTGGCACCAGGGAAGACAATTTTTCCATGGACCATGGGGAGGCAGATAGTTTCAGTTTCACTCACTTACCCACCATTCACCTCCATCTATTTGACTCAGTTCCTAACAGGCCACAATATCCATCTGTTGCCTAGGGTTTAGGGATCCCTATTATACATTTTTGGGGCTGCCTGCTTCAGGCTGAATCTGCAAGCCAAGAGAGATGCTGCAGATTCTTCCCCAGAAAATGTTAAAGGGGCAGAAATCCAAAAGCAGAGTTTCTTGGTTCTATCCTCCTCACTCTGGAATTGCTTTCTCTCAGAGGTTGACTTTTACCTCATTATCTTCTTGAAAAATAATTTTTAAAAAGTGCTTTTCATGAGCTGAAGAGATTAGAAACGGACCTGGCCTCAGAATTGTCAGTTTCAGATATTATGAGCAGAAGTAGTACTAGGATATAATACACGTAATACAATAGTAATGTAGCTATCTTTTTTGATGATGTAAATATTGACATATTTCCAAAATTATTTCCAAAGTTGGGCGGATCTACTACCGTTTGCTGAGGTTGCACATAATAATGCGGTACATAGTAGTATGGTTTATACGCCATTCCGGGTAGTGAATGGGTTTGACTTTTTGGCCATTCCTGAATGTCCAAAAGAACCTCCTGAGCACAAGTCTAAGAAGGAATGGCTAGACTATACTAAGTAGGCTAAACTGCCTACTCTGAAGTAACTCTTCTACTTGGATGCATCCGATAAGGAAGGAGGCAATGATGACACTGAGTGGGGTGTGTGGCTGAGGGTCATGGTGATTGGTGCTGGTGATTAGGGGGATAATTTGGGTAATTGGGTGCATTTGTGGGTGGAACTGGGCGGGGTAATGGTATATCTACGGTGATGGGGTTAACTTTGTTAGAACTGACTTGGATTTGCTTACCTTTGTATCATAGTCAGTTAATACTGGTTATCAAATAGTTTCTTAGATGGAGATACAGTTTTTCACCAAACAAACTGACTCTCTGTTTATTTTCAACATGAACACCGGAACATGACATTATGAACATGCAATTATTTATGTCTCGGTGTATATAAATTGTCCCATATTAATCAATTCATACCTCATACCTACAAATGAAATGTAGACATTTATCAAATCTGATTTTGAATACAATGCCTTGGTAAACTGAAAGGCATGACTTATAGTTTTAGATGTGTGATCTATAATTATTTTCAGACAAATATTAATGTGTTACTATTTTCATGCCAGGTCTTTTAAAATTTGCAAATGACAAAAATATGATTGGAAATAAATTTCAGTCCATCTCTTTGGGACAAGGGCAAGGACCAATAGCAACAAAAATGATTAGAGAAGGAATGGAGGAAGGGACCTGGGTTTGTTTACAAAACTGCCATCTTGCTGTTTCCTGGATGCCAATGCTGGAGAAAATCTGTGAAGAGTTTAACAGTGAAACTTGCCATTCCTCTTTCAGACTCTGGCTGACTAGTTATCCATCACCCAAGGTACTTCAAATACGAAAAGTATATTTATGAATATTTATGAAAAATTTGTTTTCTATAATAAATAAATCTTTCATAGCTGCCATCAGATAGCTCCAAAGTTCTCTGCAATCCATCATGGCTTTAATAAACAAAGCTTTCATATTTAATATTTATTTATTATTACATTTATTTGCCGCCCATTTTGTGATTTGAGGTGACCTTAAGCTGCTTAAATGTAAAATATATGCAAATTTTAAAAATATAAATATAATCCTGCTTTTTATTTAGAGAAGGAAAGATTAGGTAAAGGTAAAGGTTCCCCTCGCACATCGTTTCTGACTCTAGCCAAAGAACCAGTGCTGTCCGAAGACATTTTGTGGTCATGTGGCTAGCATGACTAAACACCAAAAGCGCACAGAATGCTGCTGCCTTACCACCAAACGTGGTTCCTATCTTTTCTAATTGCATTTTTACATGCTTTCGAACTGCTGGGTTGGCAAAGCTGGGACAAGTAACGGGAACACACTTCTTTACGTGACACTAGGGATTCGAACCACCAACCTTTCTGATCAACAAGTTCAGAGCCTTAGCCACTGAGCCACCGCGTCCAAGGAAAGATTAGATGAGGTTATTTACCTCCGTGGTATCTACTAATTGTCCAGACAGTGCTGGTTACTGTGGTAAATTCTGCCCATTAGGACCCAAGCACAGCCAAAGCTCTATTTTATCCAAAGCATGCTGATACTATTCTGTAATAGCTAGAATTTCTAATGTAAAGATTACCTTAATATCCAATACACCCTTACTCATCTCCCACCAACCAGGAAGTACCCATGTTCTATTAGCACACAGAGGGTGTACTCCATAAAAAAAATCTTTAGAGAAGTGCAATAGTTAATTCAGGTCAAATGCTACTACTGATCTTTAAAGCCTTAAATAATTTGGCTGCAGGAGTCCTGAAGATAGTTCTTGCTATATATTTTGGACAGCTCTAAGAGGAAAAGTATTCGATTTATTGTGTATGAAATTTGCTGTCTGGTACTCCTAAGTCAATTAACACTGAAATTGTTATTAATCTAATTCTCGAGATTAATATATTGATGTCATACACAATGAAAAATAGCCATACTGAAAGGCAGTAAATTAATTATATATGATTTTTTTTTAAAAACAGAAGAAAACAGACTGTTGAACCTCATGACTTGATTGTTAGATTGATTTATTGATTGATGTAAAGATGCAAAAAACACCAGGCACAATATTTTAAAAAGGTAGTGTATACTGAATAATTTAAAAGAATATATAAAAAGAGAACTGTTAGTAAAGTTACCATGCTTGCGTTCTCTAGTTTCCAGTCACCATTCTTCAGAATGGTGTGAAGATGACAAATGAGCCTCCTACAGGTCTCCGGCTAAATTTACTTCAGTCTTTCCTCTCTGATCCGATTTCTGATTCAGACTTTTTTGCTGGGTGTCCTGGAAAGGAGCAGGTAACTTTCTTCATAAAAATTGGTAAAGAAATCATTCATTAGCAAAATTACACAGTTTTGCTTGCCAAATATTAAAGTGTAGCTTTAAAGTATGATATTCTATATAAAGATTTATATATAAAATTTGTATTCTTTGGCATTTTTATAAAATTTCTACTGCACATACTTGCTAATATCTCCCTATCTTGTTATCATTTTCCTCTGCCACAATTTCAACAGTTTTTTATCCATTAGCTCCATAGTCCTACAAAATGGTAACTCTTATTATTTCACTGTTAACTTCAAGGAGGCTAAGTTCTCCATCCTTGTACCATAAAGGAGACTCTCTCATCCAATCAAAGTATTAAAATGAGGGCTGCTTAGCCGAGCAGCAATTAGACAAGTGGCAAACCTCTGAAAGGATGCAGAGTAATATAAAATTTTGTTCCTGAATAAATTGTATGGCCAAAACAACCTTTGAATGTTATTACCAGCCAAAAGTTTTGTAGACACATAATTTTTCAGTTGTGTTTGCCTGTCCTTATTTCCATCTGGGTTAATTGAGTGTTTTTCTCCCTAAAAGAGATGGGAGAAGCTGCTGTTTGGAGTTTGCTTTTTTCATGCCCTAGTACAGGAGAGAAAAAAATTTGGACCTCTGGGATGGAATATTCCTTATGGATTTAATGAATCCGACCTGCGAATCAGCGTCAGGCAATTGCAGGTAAACCTCTTCATTGTTTCTTCCAAAATCTACCCAAGATTTTGTAACAAAAGCTTCATAAGCTAATTCCATTCTAAATTCATACTTGAGTAGACCCTAGTACTAAGAAACACAGATATATCAGTCTGTATTTCACGTCTAATATTTCCTTACCAAAAGAAGCTTTAAAAAACCCTAGTAAACTTGTTTGAAGCATGATCTGTTCTGTTAAATATATTAATATTAATGTGACTTTTCCATGTTTCTTTGATGTTCTTTGAAGTGGGCATTCCAGAACCCTGCTGGGAAAAACAGTCCAGTCTTGAAATATTGATAGGCTTTTAATAGATCAAAACATTTAGATAAGTTTAGAGAACACCTGAATATTGTTCTTCTCCACTGCTGAGTACTTTGTTTACAATTTCAGCTGTTTATAAATGAGTATGAACACATCCCATTTGAAGCAATAACTTACCTTACGGGTGAGTGCAACTACGGAGGAAGAGTGACAGATGACTGGGACAGACGTCTACTACTGACCATGCTTGCTGACTTTTACAATACAGATATAGTGGAGTATTCACATTATAAGTTTTCTCCCAGTGGCAACTATTTTGCTCCCCCAAGGGGCACTTATGATGATTACATTGAATTTATTAAGGTATGATTTTATGTACAGGTTTCATGTTTTTAAAAAGTATTTTGCAAGCTAAATTCATCTTGAGCACATTTCTGTCTATAGACAACTGTAATATATTATCTTTTTTACTTTATAGAAAATAGTGCCAAATGAAATCCAAATAAAAAATATACAATGTTCAGCATGCTGAATGCTGGTATAGCAATGGTTTGAGTGTAAAAAAAAATTCTTTACGCTAGAAGAAAATTTCTTGCTGATTATTTGCAGAGCTATTCAATTCTCAGATGATCTGCCAGACGGTTAAATTAATTGATTAGATTAGTATTTCCTCAATCCTAAATAATTAATTTGTCTTATTATCTAGAATCTTCCTATTAGTCAGCAACCAGAAGTGTTTGGATTGCATGATAATGTAGATATATCAAAGGATCTCCAGCAAACAAAAATCATTTTTGAATCTCTTCTGCTGACACAAGGAGGAAGCAATCAAGGAGGGTCTAAAAGTGGTGGTGACAGCACTTTATATGAAATTGCAGATGACATCCTAAACAAGGTAATACTAACAAGGTAATATAGTATATAAATTATAATATAACTGCTTCAGAATTATTTTTCTGATGTTAGTCTAATTTGGTCTAATCTAATCTATATTGTTTAAAGTTCTCAATTATTAAAATACAAAAAACTCATACTGACATAAGAAGATGCATATTGTGAAAGCTGTAACTTTCCCAGTTGCAACATGCTGTGAACATTGGATGATCAGAAACAATAAATGAAGAAAAAATGCTTTGGAATTAAAGTGCTGCAGAAAATGGTTAAGAACACCGTGAATTGGTAATTTAATAAATAAAGCAAGGCCAGATTGTTCCCTTGAAACCCAAGTAATGAAGCTAGAATTTAGGACTTGTAAACATAATGTAAAATCACCAGAGCAGATCAGAATACTTGAAAAAATCAAAAGGAGGCAAAAAGAAGTTGTCAGAAGATAGATTGAGTGGCATTATCCCTGACACCAGAAGAAGCTTACAAAAACCCATCAAAGTTACTGGCATGCAATCCTGGAGAGGAAATGTTTTTCCAGATCCCCACAAATGTCAAAAGCAACTGAACAATAAAAGATTTTACAGACTAGATTTTACAGAGGAGGAGGTAGAGATCCAAAGCCTGGAATAATAGAATTTAGTGCAACTTTATAAGCATTCTAAAAAAAAACAAATATGTTTGCAAGAAACCAGATGTGGAGCAAATGACAACGTGTCATATTGACATCATTCAAATGAAGCAATTACTGTGTCACTGTGCATTGCATTTTGATGTCATTGTGGCTTCTATAAGCTGTCCATTATTAAAATTAGTTTTTTTTATAAGAAAGAAAGGGAATATGGATAAACAAAAACATCCAAAGAAGTGAGCAATCACAGACAGAGTATCAAATAGAATGAATGCATTTGGTCTAACTAAATTAACTATAGTTACAAATTGCCTGATTAAATAAAATCTGGCATCTCAACACATGTGTGGAGTAGGCTATAGAGAGAAATGATTGACAGTGATAATTTGAGCTGTTTATTTCTGTCAGGTCTTTTTCATTCCATGATATATTATCTTCCCAATTGTGCACAATGTGGAGTCTATTTCTTTAATTAAGCAAACATTGTATGCTCCATTTTTGATGCCTGTACCCAACTATGTAACAAATAACCTGGAAGTTGAAACTACACACCTAATTACCTAGTGACTGATAAAGACACTAATTTTCAACAGTTATACCTGCATTAAAAAATTATAGCTGCTTTTGGAAACAATCTAAATTATCTCAATTTAGACTTCTTAGCAAAATGCTTGGCGGATTCTTTAGGTGGCGCTATTATGCCATTTTAAAAAATAAATGATTTTCACATTTGCCCAACTTGAATCTTATTCAGAGATGTGGAAAGATATAAAAGTGCACTGGATACTTATAATGATTTCAATAAATATATCTCATTTATTAATATATAAATATGTATTCAATAATAAATGCTATTGCAGTAGGCACATATTTGCTGAAACTTGAAATGTGAACAACAGTTGAACTTCAATGACAAATTCCATCATACTCAAATAAATAAAACACAACTCAAACAGAAAGAAAAAAATCAATAACTTCTTTGCATGAGACAAAAAGCTATCATTTGTGCAGATGTGAATTATGAAACTGTAATCTGGTTTGTAGACTCCATTGACAACACTGTAGTAAAAAAAGTTCCCTTAATTTTAATTTAATGGAAAAAAAGAAAAGAAAATAATTTCATGTGATTTTGTTGAAATTTATTTAATGTCCTTAAATAATCTTCTCATTCTCGCACTGAAATAATATGTGCTATGTAGAATTAGTGTAATAGCAATTGGAATTTTGCAATAGGAATTTGAATTCTTTGTATTTGCCTTATCTTAATTTATTATGGTTATATAAATACATTCATAAAACAAATGTACATTTGTCAGAATTAAAATAAGTATATCAACCTTTCTAGCTTCCAAAAGATTATGATATTGAGGCAGCACTTATTAAATATCCAGTGATCTATGAAGAAAGTATGAATACTGTTCTGGTGCAAGAAATGGAACGTTTTAACAAGTAAGGGCTTTGTTTTCTTCATCTGTTTACATGTTACATTTAATTTTCCAGATGGACACATGGATTATATTAAATCTCCTAACCCTACAGTAGAAATTATTAAATTAAAAATATTTTAAAGCTGTCATAACTATCCTTTTTTTTAGAGAATTGGAAGTATAGTATAATCATTTGTACATGTAATTATTTGTAGGTGATATAAAATTTGCAACTTGAATTATGTGTCTACATTTTTGTACATTTAGTTTAATAAGAACCATACGCACAACTTTGGTAAATTTGAAGAAGGCGATTAAAGGATTGGTTGTGATGGATTCTGAATTAGAGGCCCTATGCGCCAGTCTTCTTATTGGAAAAGTTGCAGAAAACTGGGCTAAACGTTCTTACCCAAGTCTGAAACCACTGGGAAGCTATATTCTAGATTTTCTAGCTAGACTGAAATTCTTACAGGTAAAATAACAAGCATATAATTAATCATTTCATTATTCTGAAATAATTTGCTACGGCTATTAATAATTTGCCAATATTTTTTTTAAATAAAATAAGGTTTTAAACAAAGATTATGCCTCTATTTCTTTTCCAAGGATTGGTATGACTCTGGAAAACCATGTGTCTTTTGGCTCTCAGGATTCTTTTTCACACAAGCATTTTTAACTGGAGCGATGCAGAATTATGCCAGGAAGTACACTATTCCTATTGATCTCCTGGGATATGAGTTTCAGGTAAAATTAGATGGCATAGACTGAATTTTACAGATTACATAGGAATTTGCAAAGTCTCTGAAGTGTATCAATAGATAACTGTGTTAATTCATATTCATGTACTTATCTTGATTCCTCAGTCTTTCGAGGTAGATGAAAGCAGGAAACAGATACTACAATAAGTACTAGCATCCTACTTTATTGTCATCATAACAGAATATTTCAAAGCTAAGAGAAATAAGACAGGCCAATCTTGATTGCCTTTTACTCCATCCTGTCTTTCCAGGGCAATCTAATATTTTGGTAATAGCTGCTGCATACTGTATTTAAATATTCAAAAAGCCTTGGAGACGGTACACAACATCTATTAGGAAAACAAATGTAGCCTGGAAAAACAGGAAGAAGTGAGAAGAAAACTGTGCAGGAAATCAAACAGCTCAGTTCCTCTTAGAGAAATAAAGTTGCATACAGGTGGGCCACAAACACACAGGCACCAAGGTTGTGGTGGAGAACCTGATGTAGCTTTTTATGTTCTGCTCAGTCATTCAAACAATTTAAAGTTTCCTTCCTTCCCAGATATTGGTAGTCCTTGCTTAATGATCCTAAATGGGATCAGAATTTTGGTCACTAAGTGAAGTAGTGATTAGGCAAAACACCAAGTGACGATTGCTTAGCAACAGCAGCTCCAGTAATCCAGGTTAAAGCCTGGGCCAAGAGCTCATGCTTCTGTTGCCATGTTGTGCTCACTCTGCTTCAAATTTCCTCACCTGCCTATCTCCCCCACCATCTCTGCCTTACTGGCTACCCTGGACTCTACCATCCCTGCCACTCTGCCCTCTGGTATCTGGAGCCAAGTGGACAATCTCTCATTTTCTTCTTGACTAGAGAGCTTTCATTGGGAGGTACAGACTGCCATCTGTCAGCTTTTGCCACTTGGTCATCTCTGCTGCATCAATAATAATAATAATAATAATAATAATAATAATAATAATAATAATAATAATAATAATAATAATAATAATAATAATAATAATAATAAAATTTTAACTCAGGGCGGCGTACAATAAAAACACATAAAATACAAATATAGACAGTACATACACATAAATATAGATGTATACGTGGAGGAGGTAGACAGATAAATGGAAATAGAATTAAGATTGCAATTTAAAATCCCCTAAGTAAAATTACAAGATTAAAAACCCGTCAGGAGCGATATGATCAAACTATGGTTGAGCCAGGCCAGCTACTTGGAAAAGGTGGGTCTTGAGCTTTGCACGGAAGGAGCGGAGGTCAGAGGTAGTCCTGATATCCGGGGGGAGGTCATTCCACAGGGCTGGGCCCGCCACAGAGAAGGCTCTGCTCCTAGGCGCCGCCCCCCGACACTGTCTGGTGGACGGCACCTGGAGAAGTCCCTCTCTGTGCGAGCGAATTGGTCGCAGGGATGTATGGGGCAGGATACGATCCCGCAAGTAGCTAGGTCCTGTGCCAGAGGACAAATGTCAGAGACATCTAGTTTGCCATTTTCCTCAGCTGGAACTCTCCCATATTAATAGCAATCTAACTTAATTAGTGAGGACCTGGGAGGCAATTAGGACACAATTCATTGTTATATATGTGCAGGTCCTTTGATCCAAAGTGGAAATGGAGTTTTGAACCCAACATAAGATATTTGCTGCATGTGTTAGAAGCTTGCTAGAGAACCCATGGGTTTTCCATTCCCACTTTGGTTAGTAACCACTTGGAATGTACCTCATCAAAGGCACTGTTTTTTTAGAGACCTGGAATCCAGCAAAATAAAAATACCTGAGCCATGTCAGAAGAAACACTCTTTCCGCTTTGGATTTCCTGCTATTCATTATTCATTTATCCATCTACACTCAACAGAAATCAAGGTCTGGATGGAACAAAAAGGAAATTTAAAGGAGAGTAATCTCCAAATACAGTACTTTCTCTGTTCATATTGGAAAAGCTATTACTAAAATTATATTTCATTGCTAAAAAGATCATCATATTTCCAATCTGAAATGAACAAAAGATTGTAACAGAGCAATAATTTATTGTTTTTATTTTGTTCAGGTTATTCCAAGGGATACTTCGACTACTGCGCCAGAAGATGGTGTTTACATCAATGGGCTATTTTTAGATGGAGCTCGCTGGGATAGACCAAAGTTAGTAGTAAATGTGTATGGCATATACAATATTAAAATTGCGTCTCCACCTTTCACTGAATACTAATTTTCAATGTATTTTCGTAATTTGACATCTTACATTTCCTTTTCCTAACAAAATCAATGGGAGTAAAAACAGGGCTATCATACTGAGATGCCAAATGCTAGATAACCACTAACTGACATGATGATGCAGAAAACCTGAACTATTTGCTGCCAGCTGTGGTGACCTGGATATTTTCAACAGAGATATGGCACTCTAGAACAGGGATGCATTAAATTGCTTTATAAAAGTCATGCGATGTAATATATACTATAGATTTAAAGGCAAATTTCTCTTTAAAAATATGGGAATAGTAGTAAATATTCCAAATGATAGTTGGGTTTGTACCAGTGGTGGATTCCGGATCCCATTGCAACTGATATGGTTGCAACGGGGGCCGGCATCCACCACATGAACTCACGCAGTGTGCGCACACACGCACACAGTGCTCGCAGGCATCCTTATCTCTTGCGACGCCTCCGTGAGCCTCCGCGACGCTCCAGCTGCTCAGCGGAGCATTGTGCAGGTGCCGTTCACTCTGTGCACATGCGCAGAAGCACCAAAGAGCTCAAATACAGATAAGGAGCTCGGGCGGGCGGATGGGCCCTCTGGAGCACTGTACCGGAGCGGTACCCGTGCTCCTGGCAGGCACCGGTACGCTTGTACTGGGGCGTACCTCCTGCAACCCACCACTGGTTTGTACACTTGTTTACCAGTTCACAACTAATATGAAGACATTCTTCTATACTCCCATCTTCTAACATCTGGGTGTTCTTTAACTGGGATCATCTGTCTATTAATATTTGCTCAGATGATTTCCCTCCACTGAATTGAATAAGAAGTGGCATTCAGTAATAACTTCACAAATATAACCACTCTATGCTGAAGCACTAATCTTTAATTTATGGTAGAAGATCAAATTTATAATAACTGGAGTAGCTATAGTTTTCTTTTTTCCCCTAAATAATACTGCATAAAGCTTCATTCTTTTTAATTGTACTATGTTAGTTTTCCACAGTTGTTGGTTTGTTTTTTTTCACCAGAGGGCTCCTAGGTGAACAACATCCCAAAATTCTCTTTGACATGATGCCCATTATTTGGATAAAACCAGGTAAGTAGATTTTTGACCAATAATTATTTCAAAATGTCCAATCCCGTATCTCTTGCAACAAATTAGTGGATTTGATTCCTTAATATTAGATTACCGATTACTTTACAAGTTTTAAGTTACATAGTAATATGTCCTAGCTGTTTCCTTTCAAGTTCACATCAGAACTCTTATTTTTTTACATCTAGATGTTAGCCATAATAAAGAAACATCATTATAGCTAGCATCCAGGTATAATACAATCAATTGTATTGTTGCCAGAATAGCAAACTATATTTCTATATACATCTATATACAATGGTACTCAACTGCTTTGAAACTCATTGAATTTGGAATTCAACACATTTTGATGTGAAAATGTCCCAGTTCTCATTGTTTGTTTGGTACTCAATGCACAAGCTAGAACATCATAAGTGTTGACTGCTTTATAGCCCACTACATTATTCCTTATGGGGAAAAAATTGTTTGGTATTATCATTTTTGATAATCATCATGCCTCCTGGAACCAATTAACGACAAGTACTGAGGGACCACTGTATATTTTCATTTCCCTTCCCACTAAAATTTTCCTACATGCCAAGTGGGAAAAATAAAAACCAATTGCTATCTCTTATGTGGTAGTGAAATATGGTTCTAGCAGAAGCAATTTTATAGTATCGCTAGTTCTGGACCATTTCATTGTCTTTCACATAGATCACCTGGAGCTCTTGATCCATGGTGATGGGGTGGTAGAAGCTGCTTCAATGCAGCCTCCTTTGTGCAGGTGACCAGTGTGATGGTGATAGCTGACTGATGTCATTGCTGTGATGGGGAGATGGACAGGAATATCACATATATGTGTGTGACTCCAATACTCATTGTTGCAACAAGTGTTTCATAGGAGTGATCCATAGGGGAACATGTGGATATGTACTAAATCTGTCAATTGTTGTCAATTAGCTTTTTTATGTACCTACTATATGTAACTATTTACAAAGGTTTCATTATGGTCTTTCAGTATCAAATGCAAACAATTAATTGGCAGGGCTGTTGGGTCCTACTTTTAAATGTTAATATGCCATTTATGGCCTCATAGTCTTTCAACTTGCTGTTGAACATTTTGAACTTGCTGTTTACATTATTGTAATATATTACATGCAAGGGGGCAATGGCTCAGCGGTTAAAGATACTGAGCTTGTCAGCTAGAAAGCTGACTCACTCAAGCTATGCAGCAGGGTGAGCTCCCGTTACTTACCCCAGTTCCTGCCAACCTAGTATTTCAAAAACATGCAAGTGCAAGTAGTGGATAAATAGGCACCACTTTGGTGGAAAGGGAACAACATTCCTTCAGCCTCAGTGTATATTCATGCTGGCCACATGGCTACAGAAATATCTTCGGACAACACTGGCTCTCTTGGCTAAGAAACGGAGATGAGCACCACCCCATAGAGTCAGACACGACTGGACAGGAGAAACCTTTATCTTTCAAATTTCAAATGACAGCTTGACTGACATTTATTTCTAGGTACTAGTTAGTATATTGCTTTGACTTCTAAAGCCCTAGTCACTTAGGACCAGGTATTTCCTCCCATAAAAATCAATCCAATCTCAGATGTTATTCAGAAGGCATTATATTTGAAGGCATTAACAATTAAAATTCATCCTTTTTGGTGGTGCCGGTTAATTCAGTCTGTATCTCTGGAACCGCTCAGATAGCAATGCTATTGAACTTCAGGCACTGAATCAAGGCATTTTCCCACTCCCCTTTTTATGTTAGTATTTGAACTTAAACAGTTTTTAACTATAGTGTTATTTTGTTCTCAAGTTGCTGCTGTCAAAAAGGGATGTTTTAGACATGAAAATAATGTAAAGGAAACCCACCATACTCAAAACTAAGATGCTAGAGAAAAGTATAAGAATCCCTAATATTTCACTTATAAGTCACATGTTTAATTGCCCACCTCAGGAGATGCAATGGGTATGGTGGTTGTTTTACTCCATCGTGCTGCAGTGCAGTTTGTAAGCATTCAGTATTTTTATTTCATTTTATTCTCAGTTATTTCACCTTAGAGAATTTTTCCCTTGCAGCCAAAACATCAGAGATCAAGAAATCAAATGCATATGTGTGTCCGCTGTACAAGACAAGTGAACGCAAAGGAGTCCTTTCAACAACAGGGCATTCAACTAACTTTGTCATTGCACTGAAGTTGTTAACTGACCAGCCTGTCCAGCATTGGATCAAGCGAGGAGTTGCTCTCCTTTGTCAGCTGGATGACTAATTGTATAGAACTCAAACCAGATGAGGCTAATTATACTCCATATTCATATCTTTCCCTAGAACTTTCTAAATATTTTGATCATTTAGACTTTCAAATTGGTAACAATATTTTACAATAAACTGAACCCATCCTTGTTTATTGATGTTTTTTCTTCTGTTCTTTTATAAGAAAAGTGTTTACTATGCAAAGTATCTTATTTAGTTTTATCATAATTAGTTTTGAAGCTGTTGAAAAATAAATTTCCTTTTGCTCAAAAATGTTGTTGCTTCCTTTCGACTCTTAACATTGGAATATCTAAAACATTTGATTTAGTCTGTGTTGATTTCTGCTTTCTGGACAACTCTTCTGCTTTTTTGGGGAGAGAGAGATTTTGGAAGGTGGATTAGATTAAAATCCTTAACCCCTCATCTCCAGATGGACACAATATCCTCAGTGGACCATTCTTTTGCAGCCATGTTTCCTCATCTTTTGCATGTATATTTTTTAAAAAATATATATAAAACTTTGCTACTGATGTGTGGATGGCACATATTTTTACCCCAGAATAGCTGGGATTAGTTCTTGATCATCTTGTGGAAGTGTTGTTATTATAGCATAATCAATAATATGTGTTGTGTATTGAGGCATCATTAAAATCTAAAGCTAGCAGGCATCACAGAAAAAACAAGAAGTCAATTTTTATCTATGGACTGTTTTAGCACAGCAGCCTTGTTTTTGCAACATGCTTAACTGGAGTGCAGGGGCAAACTATTTAATGGAAAATAAACTTGCCCTTTCAAGTTCTGTGATTGAGAGAATATCCTAGACGTTCTCTGCAAAATTGGTGTTTCCTTAACACTTCTTATTTTATTCAAGTGTATCTCCTATTTATACAGTAATGGCTGCTAGTACCAGAGATGTACGTCTGGTTTCCATAGTTTTGGTCAATTTTAATGAATAATAATACCTGGATTCTGTTGTCGCAAATAGCTTTTTGGTTTCTGATATGATGTGTATTTTATATTTGCTAACATTCGAACTGAACTCTCTCCCCAAAACCAGTTCATAAGCAATCCTCTACAGAGGGCTGCAAAGCACTGTGAAGCTGTATATGAGTCTAATGCTATTGCTATTGCTAAGAGTAAACATTGACTTCAGGGCTAGTAATGAATAAATCAATGTCCTTCATGTTTTTCTGTATATGACTACTTAGCTGGTACTGAATAACTTCCCAGGTTCTTGCTGCTGCTTTAATTATATGCCGTGTATTTAGGAATTTCCTGAAATGAATTAAATTTTCCTAACAGTTATTACTGTCTGATTTTTAAATGCCTGTTCTTTGGATACTTTTAGTTATTCATTTGCTGACCCTCATTTAATCCATATGTCTTGTCTGCAAGAGAGAATGTCTTACAGTCAGATATTTATAGTGAGTTATTAATGGCTGCTATGATGTAATGAGTCCAGGATCATTTTTCAATACATCAAACATCACATTTTGGTTTTGACACTTGCTTAGAGTGAGCAGTCTGTGTTTCAAATGTGGGAGAAAGGTGAGGAAAATGTGTGTTGTCATTATAAAAAGTCAGTTCTCCCAAAGCTTAGCTTCCTAGGCTATTTCTATATAATAAAAGTTAAATGTTGACATTTCTGGAATGTTGTTTTTTACTATTCCAGGAGTAACACAAGTGGGTGGGTGTTTGCATTTTGCATGTTTTGCTTTTTATGTGTTAGCATTCCAAAGACAAAAGGCATTTTGTGATTTTCTTGTGCTCTATAAACTTTGCTTAATAATTTTTAACACTTTTTCAATATGTATTCATGTATTTATGCATTTATTTTGATGCAGCCAAATGAAAATATATTTCAATGCCATTGATTTTAATGGGGAAAAATAATTGAAAACAATGCCAGTTAAAATGCTCCACTTTGGCTTAATTCTATCACTAATTCTGTCATTATGGTATAAGCCATTTTTAATGTACAACAGAGAGTGGTTCCTGAACAGTAAGAGACTATTAAATCAAACGCTAGTGATTTTTTTTTTTGCAAGGAAACATCCACATTGCAAATGATATTCCGTGTTTGTTAATAAAATCCAGATGTTCTGCATCTCTTTCCATTTAGCCTGAGCAGCTTTCAGCTGAACGGTTACTTTTTAATGTACATGACCCAGCACTTTCTTGACACATACAGCAAATATAAGCAGAGTGAGGAAGGGCAATGCAAAAGAGATCTCAGTAGGAACATGTTGAGCAAAGGTGGGGGCAGTATAGATAGGAGAATGAAGCATGAGGAAGAATTGAGCCCTTGAACTCTGGGTTCCTTGGCACAGGTATGTGCTCAGAAAGAGGAGCAAAAACAAGCCAAATTGGTAACCTGGTCTGCCTAGTGTGATCCTGATGGTTTTGGTGTCTGTCAAGTTAATGCTCAAAAAAGGATTGAGACAGGACAGTTAAGAAGTCCTTCCTTTTGTTTACCATTATATATTTCTATGTCTCTAGCTACTGATATTTCTAGAAGATGCAACATAACATTTAACCTCACCTCATTCTGTAATTTAAGATATGTGGTTTTAACCTGTATGATACTACAAAAATGCATGATGAGGAAGCCGAGGATGACATCTCTATGCAGCTTGTCATTCAGCAAAGTCTGCATGACATACCCGGGAGCAAGACGGTGACTACTGCAAAGAGTGACAGGTGTGCCCTGCCTTTGATATATTGTTTCTAGCATCTGTTAAAATGTTTCTTGGAACAGAAACTATGTAATTTTTGAAATAGATAGTTTCACAGAACGCTATGCAACTGTTCACAGAATATTGTTACAGGCATGGGATTTCCATATTTTGTATGTGTATGTGATTATTTTTGTACCTTTAGGACAAGGCATATTTTTATTTATAAATGTGGCTAGTGCCCATTTAATATGAAAAATCTCTGTCCCAAAAAGATTGGCATAAATGTATAAATTATAAAGTACCTATTTTATTTTATTTTCCATGATGCCAATTATAATGTATTTAGCGTTGTCTGTTCTGTTTTTGTTTTTAATGTTTTATTAAGACAAACTATTGAACTTCCGCTTTCTCACTCTAAAGAAGGGTATGCAGCAATTTTACAAATGTGGAGAAACTTCCTACTCTGGTAGCCAAGATCTGTATGAATAATGATAATGAAGTAACTGATGATTTTATCGGAAGGACAGACTATTTTCCTTTTTTAATTTTGATTTTAAATTTCTTTTTTATTGTCAAATAAGTTTATTAATCCTGTTTTATTCTCGGTTAGTAAGGGGGGGAAATACAAAAACTTGTGCCACTCCTGTTTTGGGGCATCCTGTCACCAAAGTTTGGCAGATTGATCTCTGGTGGCTCTAGGAACTGCAGTAAATAAATCAATGAAAAATAAGGCACAGGAGAGGTCATGAACTTCCTGTTGCCCATCTCTTGTCTATGGAGCTATTTTTTTAGTTGAATAAACAGAGTTACTATGCTATTTTCCTAAGCATTACCATATTTAATTACAGTGAGGGAAAGGTAGGCCTTCCCCCCATCCTTTCAGATAATTTCTATCATCCAGTCCCCAATGCCTTATTCTAAAATATTGTGAACTCTTAATCAGTAGAAAGTGTCAATTTCCCTGCTTTGTTTTCTCCCACAGCGATAAATTCCTGTGACTTCACTTTCTTCACACTTTAGTAAGCCCTGGAACAGTAGGACACAACTTGTTCCAGGCCAAGGTCCCCATGGTGGCTATTTTCCAAAAGCCACAATGCAGAATCAAAGCAACATAACATTAATGTTCTTTAACTTTCATTACAATGAAATACAGTTAATAGGATTGCTCTCCAGTTACATGTTTAACCATTTCCCCCTTTTGTTGCACTAACAATAACAGTTTGATTCAAACTTGAAAAATCATTTAGGAGCCATTCTTGAGACTCTTAGGAGCAAAGAAGAAATAGAAACAGTCACTATTGCAATGAAATGCAATTATTCCATTCAATGAGAAAAAAGCAAGAAGAATGGCACTTGGGTTGTTTAATGACAGGAAGTGTTAAATCAGGGCAATGAGAGGACAGACTCAGGTTCAAGGCAACAACAGCTCTTTATTCACAGACAAGTATGTACAATCCAGCGACTGTTAGGTCTGACAGCTCTCCTTTTATAGGGAGCTGTCAGACCTCTCAACCAATCAGGTTAAACCTAGGCTCCCGCCTAAATGGAGGACTGGAGTAGAAACCACAGCAGCTTGTGTGGATATCTGAAGACCTAAGGTACAGAGTAGAATTCAATGAGAAAAAGACAGTTGAGAGAATAGAGGGGGGAAATAGGAGAAGTATTGATTTATATAGTTTTCAGCCATAGAAAGCAGAAAGAGAAACATATGAGCTCTTTGTGAAATAATAAAGGCAGAATTTGACAAACTCTGGCCTTCACATGCACACACATACACACTAAATACCTTTAAATTGGGCCCTTTTCCCAACTAGACATGTCCACAAAAATCCTAGTGCTTAAGGGTTTCAAATGTGATTGAAGGGAAATCTTCCCTGCAACTAACTAGTGAGTTGGATATTTTGGCTTGACCATAGCATTCAGGTTGGGCATGCCTTGAGTCAAATTCTCCATAGCCCAGAGAAAGAAGAGCAAGTCGCATCAATAGGTCTCACTAAACTTCCAAATAAGTGGGATTTGGCATGTTAAGTCAGATACAACTACCATGCGGATACAAAAAAATTAAAATAAAAAGCACTAGGGAGTGACATTTCTACTCTGGTAGCAGTTAAAAGTGCAGGTAACTGTCAAGCCATATAAACTCAAGTCAAAGAGTTTGGTAAGCTATTCTCAATTCCAGAATACCCCAGAAGCTTATTCACTAGGTGTATAGGACATGTTTTTCCTACTTGAAACACCAGTACATTAAATATACATATTAAATGTTTTCTCTTTTTTCACTATTATTTGCAGTTTGAAATTCAGTGTGATATGAGAATATTTCTGACTTATTTGACTTTTTTTTAATACTATTGCATTCTGTTTGCAGCTTTTGTTTCACAACAAGTCCAGATTACAGAAAGATCATCACTGCCATTCGGACAGTTAAGTAATAGGTTCAATTTTCTTGGGAATTTATAAAAATACACAAATGGTCTCAATTAGTTGATCTCATCCCTCATGTGCAGAGGAATTAAAACTACCACCTCCAGGTGTGAGGCAGCCTTTTATTATTCTGACAAGAGTTTGTTACTTATTACTAAAACAAAGTGGTCTTTGAGTTTAAAGAGCATAAATTCTAGATCTTTCATACTCATAACAGGTGAAGAAGAGTCTTTACTTCAGTTGGTGAGGAATGGACCTGCTTTTCAGGAAGTAGACGCTCAAGGTTGGCTTCCTCTTCATGAAGCAGCAGTACAACCAAACAAGAATATTCTAGAAATTACTTTGAAAGGTAATGTCCCTTTGAGGACTATGTGTGATTCTCATCAATTTCATATATTAAGTTATCAATTCAAACAAAACTGTCTCTTTCAGCCTCACACCCTACTGTCTGGCAACAGACCAACCTGAAAGGAGAAACTCCTCTGTTTCTAGCTGTGGACAAATGTCTTGTGAAAAATGTCAATGTTCTGCTAATCAATGGGTTTGATCCTGATACTAAGAATGAAGAAGAAGATTCTGCTTTAATTATTGGTAAACCAAATTGTATTGTTTGTCTGACAATAATTAAACATCCCTAGTTATAAAATAATGATAGCTTGCATTGATTGAAAGTGGTTTTTCATGCCAAATTTAAGGATATAGTTGCCTACATGAGAAGGTATTTTCTGCCTAGTGATTCATAATCCCAAAAAACAATTTTTCTAAATGTGAATGAAGAACAGCACTATAAAATGTTTATCTCTTCTTTTTTTAAACACTGAAGAACAGATTTATTTTAAAGTTTAGCACTTCATTTTGCTATGTGATTCTTTTAATCATGCACAAGCGACATGTGAGACTGCTGAACGAAGGTTCAGTCTGAAATGCTCAGTGAAGATTGAATAGTTTAATAGCTGAGAGTTAAATGATGTTTTCAAATGCTGCTCTTTTGCATTTTAATATTTTACAGCAATTAAACATGAATCATATGAAATCGCTTCCTTATTGATACAATTTGGTGCCAATACCAATCTACAGTGCGTCAACAAAAGGACAGCTTTACATGAGGCAGCCAGATTAGGCTTGAAAGATATGGTGGAATTATTGCTTTGGTCCAAAGCAGATCCAGATCCACGAAGTGCATATGGGCTCACTCCTCTAGCATTGGCAGCACAGAATGGGCATACAGAAATTCTGGAGCTCCTACTGCGCAAAGGTGAAATGTTCTGTATAAATCCTTCAGCCTTAAATGTACTGATCTACAGAACAATTCTATGTCCTTGATATCAACAATGTAGTAATTTTATGTTGATATAAACTAAACACACAAACACCGTATTATTTTTGATTTATTATTAAACACTTATTACTGTTTTCACAATAGGTGCCAACATCCTTTCCCAAGCATCAGATTCTGCATCTGTATTATTTGAGGCTGCTGGAGGAGGAAACCCGGATTCCATCTCTCTCCTACTAGAATATGGAGCTGATGCCAATGTACCAAAGCAATCCGGTCATCTTCCCATCCATAGAGCTGCTTATAGAGGTCATTTCTTGTGAGTTAGAATATACTGACTCCATTTATGAAACTAGGGGGAGGGAGGGAAAGTAATCTATTCTACTTTGTGGTTTATCATATCTCTGATGAGAGAAAGGTTTCTTTACTGTTTGTCAAATCCTGAGTTACAAGGTTGAAAAGTCGTCTTCATCTTCAAAAACTAGGTAGAAAAAGCTTGTAGCTTTCTATGCACCGTTCAGCTGCTGACATTGTCCTTTCTACACATCTGTGAAAGGAAGTCCATTTTCTTCTGCATTTCACTGTCCTAGTCCTTTGACCCAAAAACATTGGTAGAAGTTAGACCAATTGATAGGGTTGACATCTTTACAAGTAACATATGTTCTTCATGTTTTATGTGAGTATGAATATTCTGTTGGTATTAGAACAGTCTTCCATAGCTAAGCTTGTGAATATAGAAGAATATAGACCCGAATAAACTGGGTCAACACCATTTTGTTTCTTTTGGACTGCCGTTACTGTCGCACCTTAAGGAATTTATTCTTCTTTATAAAATTACTTGAAATAATCAGTTTGCATTTGTCTTTCTCCCTTGCTTCTCCCATTTTATCATTTGCTGAGATTTTAAAAGATTTTTTTCCCCACTGAAAAAAAAATCTTGTCTTTTTATATGCATTTTACTAAATGTCCAAAATGTTGATAGTTGATGGAAACTCTTCTCTTATAGAAGCTTACAACTCTTGCCTCTTTATGGTGATCTCATTGCCTTTTCTGGTAGGAAGCTCTGAGCTATGTCTAAATGGTTTGTTTGAAAGAATGTTTATCTTTATCTTATTGCTAGGGCTTTACAGATTTTGATTCCAGTCACAGATATCAGTGCCATAAAGGAGAGTGGAATCAGCCCACTTCACTCGGCGGCAGCAGGAGGACATTCTCAGTGTCTTGAATTTCTACTCAAATCTGGGTTTGAGGCTAATTTTATGTTGCATCGAAGAATTCAGAAAAACTACGATGATGAGAGACGGTCAGCCCTGTATTTTGCAGTCTCTAATGGGAATATTGAGTCCGCTCAATTGCTCCTGGATGCCGGAGCCCTACCAAATCAAGACCCTGTTAATTGCCTCCAAGTGGCCTTGAGAATGGGTAACTATGAACTCATCAGTCTCCTGCTTCGCCATGGAGCCAATGTGAATTACTTTTGTAGAGTCAATACAACCCATTTTCCATCAGCCTTACAGTACACACTGAAAGATGAAGTCCTGTTAAGGATGTTGCTGAATTATGGATACAATGTTTCCTGCTGTTTTGATTGTCCTCATGGAGACAGCAAGCATTCCAAGTACTTATTTGAAGGGTGGACCTCAACTGTTATCAAAGACACAATGGTAAGTACTTCCTGGGGGAGATGAATCCTTCCCTGATATGTTGATTGGTACTTATAAATTGCTCAGTATTTAAGGGACGGTGGGATTTGTTTGGTTTTCAAAACGGAAAAGGATCATAACCTTTAAACATGCATCGAGCAGAGACATTCTATAGAATAAATGGCAAGTATTCAATTATTTCGTCTGCTTGGTATTTTTGTGAAATTGTATTAGATGTATGGTTATTCGTTTTGCTGCTGATTTAGCCTGGGATGCATCGGGCACTTTATAATATAAGGCATTAAATGCTGTGTTCTCTTGTTCTTGTTTCTTTTTCTTAGTTCTGTGAAGTGATTACACTGTCATGGTTAAAGCATCTGTCCGGGAAGGTAGTGCGAGTGATGCTAGACTATGTAGATCATATTAGAATATGCTCTAAACTTCAAGATACTCTTCGAGAACAAAAACTGTGGCCAGAAATCAATGCAATTTTATGTAAGTGTCAAAGTTATCAGCAGATATTATAAAATGTAAAGATAATTGACACAATGCACTCTAGTTTTCAAATTGATGGATCCATTCTTTATGTGCCATCAAGTCAATCGCATATATATTTTTTCCATGACAATAGGTTCCTGACATCTTTCAGGTCTTCCAACATTGCATTCCCTGCCAGTATAACTGTGTATCTAACTTGCATAATTTTCAAATTAGTAGCTGTATTATTTTGAAAACTATTTTTACTACTCTATGGTTAGAATAAACCAAAAGGTCTCAATTTGGTAAATATACAATACAATAGCAGAGTTGGAAGGGACCTTGGAAGTCTTTTAGTCCAACCCCCTGCCTAGGCAGGAAACCCTATACCAGTGATGGCGAACCTATGGCACGCGTGCCACAGGTGGCACAGGGAGCCATTTGTCACGGCACGCGAGGCACTGCCCTGTCAGCTGGCCAACTCGCATGTGCACGCTGGCCAGCTGAGTTAACGCTTTTTAAAAGCCATTTTTCGCCCTCCCCAGGCTCCAGAACTTTATAGGAGCCCGAGGAGGGTGAAATGAGCCTCCCCTGCCCCCCACTGAGGCCCTCTGGAGGCTTCATGAACTTCCGTGAAGCCTCCTGAGCGCAAAAAACCAGCCCTACGGGCAAACCGGAAGTTTGGGAACAGACTTTTGGTTTGCTCGGAGGGTCGTTTTGAGCACTCCGGAGGCTTCAGGGAAGCCTCCTGACGGTCCCTGAAGCCTTCAGAGCGCTTAAAACGACCCTCTGAGCAAACCGGAAGTCACTTCCAGTTTGCTCGGAGGGTCGTTTTGAGTGCTCCGAAGGCATCAGGGAAGCCTCCTGATGGTCGTTGAAGCCTCCCGAGGGCGTCCAGGGGGGCGGGGGAGGCTGTTTTTGCCCTCCCCAGGCTCCTATAAAGCCTCTGGAACCTGGGGAGGGCGAAAAAAGCATGTAAAAATGGGGGGGTCGCACCTGTGATGTGCGCATGTGCATTGTGGGGTCACGCATTGCATTATGGGTGCGGCACGCTCGCACACGACCCCCCTGTGCTCCCCCCACTTATGGCACCCGAGCCAAAAAAGGTTTGCCATCGCTGCCCTATACCATTTCAGACAAATGGTTATCTGACATCTTCTTAAAGACTTCCAGTGTATATACTAATAATTAATATAATATAATATAATATAATATAATATAATATAATATAATATAGTATAGTATAGTATAATAATATAATATAATATAATATAATATAATATAATATAATAAATATAACATAATATAATATAATAAATATAACATAACATAATATAATATAATATAATATAATAAATATAATATAATATAATATAATATAATATAATATAATATAATATAATATAATATAATATAATATAATATAATATAATATAATATAATATAATATAATATAATAATATAATATAATATAATAATATAATAATATAATATAATATAATATAATAATAATATAATATAATATAATATAATATAATATAATATAATATAATATAATATAATATAATAATATATATATAGTTTAAAACAATGGTTTAAGAAATACTTTCAACATTGTATTGTTGGAAGAAATATTATTTTGGGTTCAGTTCCAAATGGGGAAAAAGATACTGGAAACATGGAGGCTGCTTGGAAAGATGATTTAATGGGGAACAGGATCACATAGCTTGAGCTCCTGAACAGAAAAGGGGGATCACATGCTTCAAGATGTTGGGTGAAGAAGAAAAGAGGGCCAAGATGCTGAAAGCCCCTGGTTTTATGCCCTCTCTGGTCTTAGATATTGAGCTTGTATTTTGATTGGTTGTCAGACTCCCATGGGGCCATGCAAGGGCAACTCTATAGGCTGTGTTTTGAGTCCAGGTTTGGTTGACTTGCTGGCTGATATAATTTTCCCAGGTGCCTTGTGGTGAGTTTCTGTAGAAGGCTAATCCTACCTTTGTTATGTAGAATAGACTGGCCCAGGCCTTTAATGGCCCATTGACAAAGGTAGAGGCTATTAAGAGTGAGTCTGTTTTCTGCCTACTCCCCTGTGCTCACAACAATCAATCAAAGAAATTATAATAAAATCAATAAAAGATAATCACCAAAGCTTAGCAGTGCAATGAAGTAAGGAGTCTCATTCTCCCTTGCCAAAAGCCTATGTGAAGACCAGACCTTCACAGCTCTGCTAAGCAACAGTAGAGTTTGGGGGGGAAGGGCGCGTCAGAGTCCGGGTCAGAGCACAACTGAGCAACTTTATCCATCAGATTGTCTCAATAATCCTCAATGAACCAAGATATATTCTGAGGGCCCCTCCCTACCCAATAGGGACCAGGTTAATAATCCAAACAGGAAGATAATGTGATTATTCCCTTTCCATGGTTCCCATCACTTTTATCTCTTCATCAAGCTCGCTCTTATGAGTTAGAAACAGATGTAGGAGTGGAGAATTCATATTACAAAACCTATTGTTTTATTTTTAGCAAACACTCGTTCTTTACAACATCTTTGCCGTCTGAGAATCCGAAAATGCTTAGGACGTTTACGTCTGCGCTGTCCTGTCTTCCTGACATTTCTGCCATTACCAAACCGCTTGAAAGAATATATCCTCTATAAGGAGTATGACCTCTATGGACAAGGACATCTAAAAGGAATCTACTAAGTCAAATGCATAAAAGGGCAGTTGGAAGATATCCTATATATAAATGAACAAAGATATTAAAGCATGTTTAAAATAGAATTCTAGTTGGTACTAATGTCTGCCTGCTTTATACTACAGTACAAAAAGTACATTGATGAAAAAGTTAATGCAACAAAACACTATCAAATCTCAACAGTTTTGCAGATCTGATTTATGGCATTTTTATTTGCATAGATATATGAATTAACCATGTTAATTTGAAATATCTAACACCAAACAGGTGTAACATGTGACACTCAAATGATGTACTCTGGTAGCTGTCCCCAACCTTGTGATACCCTATCTTCTGATTTAAATGGAGACCTCAATTGGTCTGGGAAAAAGGGGTTCCCTATAATATATATTCTATCAGTAGAGGGGGTTCTCCTTGCAATCCTTCATATGCTCAGAAAATCCACTGCAAATATTTTTCCATCTTAGCTGTAAATATTGAAAGCAGTTTCTTAAAGATTATAAAGAGTGAAATACAACAGTGTGCCGTTTGGTCATAGGTGCCCACATTGGACTGAAATAATTGCATGCTGGTTTAGCACATAACATTTTCAAGAAGTACAAGCAGGGCATAATTAAACTGCCTAATCTTGACTTTTTCTTTAAAAATGCTGTTGAATATTCCCTTTAGAAGGAAGACAATTTGCATGTGTGTTAATTGGCACAAAAAAGTAGGTCATGTTTATACTAATGGAGGATCTTTTGGTTTGGTACTTGTATTTTAAAGCAAGACTTCTTGTGTATCTCTTAAGAATTACATTTAACTTTTAAAAATTGGCTTTCCAAGTGAAGTTTAGTCTTAGAATTTGTATGTGTGCTATTCAGAGATCCCTTAACAGCCTAGGTTTCAACTGTCCATATCCTTGATGCAATTTAAAATCCTATACTACGCCTTTTTTAATTGCAAGTGTATTTATTGCAACTTTAAAAACATTATCTTTTACAACCCCAAAAGATTTTCTTTGAAAAGCAGTATTGTAAATGAAATATGTATTTCCAAAATAACTGAGGTCTTGCCATGTACCTTTTACATTACAGGTGTAATGAAAATTGTATATCCTTGTCTTGTGCATTGCCTACACCTATTGTATATATATTTAATTTATTTGAAATAGAAAATACAAAATATTTGAAATATTGTATTATGTATTATGTTACAAGTATCACTTCATCTTGCCTAAGAAACTGCAACCACTAGTCAAAAATACATTTACAGATCTAATTTTCACAGAACATACATTCTTCTTCTATATTCTAATCAAATAAAAATAGGACACCAGCTGTTAGTTTTGCTTTATTAAGTACAATAAATGAATCTCTATTATATGGATATTCTTCCATTACTGACGGATTTAAAATGCATTTCACAAAGGTATTTTGAAATATATGTTTCTTTTAAGAACAAATGCTAAATATTTACATAAATATTGTAGAAAAGCATCCCCTAAAATTGACTGGATTTCACTGAAATTTTTCCCAAATTGTTTTATTAGTATCAAGATTTTACTTTACAATTGACAATATCAAGCAGACAATCACTAAATATTAATACAAATATTAAGAGAAATTAAGAGTTTTAATTAACTTTCAATTTAAAAATCAGTCACTGAAGCAAGACTTAATCTTTACTTTCTGATTAATTCACTGTATTTTAAAAGTCATCCCAATTTCTGGTTCAAACCTCTTGGTTCGTTTACAGATTTCATTATGGAACATTCTCAGTTACATGATAGATGATTAGTCCTACACCATGTCATGATCACTGACTGCCTGACAATATCCATGCATGAATTAGAAAAATATGTCCCTGTGTGCAATTCATTTTCTCCAGGAGTGTGAAGGACATTATGCTACAGGGGAGGAAAAAAATTTGTTCAAGCAGAAACAGAAATTTCAGTGATTTGTTTCATGAAAATAAAAGAAAAATAAATAGGGTAATAATTTTGTTGAGGTATCACAAATGGCAATCCTGATGTTTAAAATCAATCCTATAAAATTAGTTGAATGTCTCTGGCTTACAATACATGCAAAATATGTTTCTATAGTTCATCAGAGATTAATTATCTGATTCAAAGAAATAAAGCAATTTTGACTTGAATGTTGTCCTTAGAAATATGATTCAGTACAGAAGGCAACTTAGAAAATACACTTGTCCAGCAACAGAATACAACTGCCAAGTTCATTTGTGCCTTGACTGCATAACCGTATACTTCTGTATGCAAAAGCAAATTTCACTCAGTTCAGTGGAGTTTACCTTCAGAAGAACGAGAACAGAACTGCTGACTCCAAGGTCTATCTGCTGGCTCCAAGCAATAAACCAATCAGACAGCCAAATCATACTTTTTTTTCCTACCTAGAGAACTTTCCTGCTAGAAAATATGACATGGGAATTAGAGCCACTGAATACAATCCATACAAGTTGGATTTTGTAAGTAACTGCAAACGGGTACATTCGAACTCCAGAGCAGTAGCCTGTGAACTGTTTTATAATAAAGATCATTTGGTATTATTCACATTATAATACATCTTTACAGAGAATATACACACTATTGGTTTAAAATGAACTAGTGATTGATTTTATGATTTCATAGTATTATGTGGCTTAACATAGCTGTAAACTGTGGCTAAACAATTGCAACAGATATTGCCAAGTTTGAGTGAGGTTGCATAAAATAGAACTGAACATATGATTTCTATATCTGCGATTTTATAGTCAAGTTGAAACATGAAAGCTTTCAAAAACTGGCAGGAGACTTCTCAGTGAGCAATCACAGCTCCTCTTTTATTTCTTGGGTCTCCAAGCATCTTTTACTCCCTTGCAATTAGAACAAAGAACAAACATCCCTACTTGATCCCTACTTGATTTTCCAGTCCAGGTTAATTGGCCGTCAACAGTTTTTTCTTCAAAGTCTGGGATCTGCCTCCAATTTCCATACAATTTCTTCTTGCACATTTCAATATAAAAGAGGATAAACTTACAGTATCTATGGTATACTCGTACTGGAATGAAAAATCACTCCATGCTACATTTTTCACGAATCAATAAGCTGATATAGAATTATAAGTACCTGCCTGATTTTTCTCAGATTTAGCAAATATGTGCAATGTGTATGTATTTCTATCACATGTGGATTTAGGTAAATATGACAACAGGTGTTAGAAAAATTATCTGACAGATTTTCCATGCAACTGTTTCTATCACCAACATAATCTCAAACATTTGCTAATGAGAAGACACTTACAAAACTTGATTCCAATAATCATGGCAATTCTGTTAGAAGTGTATGCACTTTATTCTCATCTAGACATTTAAAAATCAATTTGTATAATGTTACAAATATACACAGTGCATTGACACTCCAAAGTACTTTCCAGTGTTTGGTTGAATGTCTTTGCCACCCTCCATAAAAGTGCTCTATGGATAAAGATGAGAAGCCAAGATCACTACCAGCCAGTAAAATTTCAAGTAAAAATGATATTCTCATATTTCACCTTAAAACAATATTGGAGTGACACTGATTTCCTTGAACTCATACACTCTAGACGCAAGCACATGCCTATCGAAAGCATTAATTAAAAGTTATCAGGCTGCTTCCATTATTGACCCAGCCATTTTTAGGAATCAAAATTGGCTTTTTGTTCAGAGGCTTAGGACTCTTTGAAGACTAATATGACTCAATTGTTATGAGATCAAATGTTAGTATTTAAAAGTAGAACAAGACTCTTTTATTTTACTGCAGGAGACTAAAACAATTAACCTCTCTGAAAACAAAGAAAAGAAACCGAAGACAAAGATTTTCTATCTACTTCTTAAGTTACACAAATTACTTTCTAAGTCACCAGAACAGCTAGGTAATTGAAACGGAATAAGTTTTGTAATATCCAAATCTGCTACAGCCATGAACATTTCACTACGTTTCTTTATGGTATGAGAACAAAAATCCATATTTACGCTGAGCCATTAAAGAAAGATCAACCTTAACGAGTGAGAATACAGATTTGGATCATGTAAAATAAATTTACATGATTTGTTTTGTAAATTGTAAGTTTACATTTCAATTTATCATTTCAGATAAGAGGTTCAAAGGCTTCTACTGAAGGTGTTTCACGCATCAGATTCTTGCTTCTTCTTTCCATCTTCACCCAAATCACTGTCTTCTGATGGGCTATTGCTAAGAACTACAAACTGTCCTTCACCAACGCTCTGGTTGGATCGACTAGAAGCAGCAATTAATCGACTTTGCTCTTCTAAATCCTGGAAAAAAATACATTTACTGATTTGTGTATAAAACTATGTGAATATTGCTTTAAATAGTAAATAATAAAGATATAATTATTGGCAACTATTTACTGTAGCCAGTAAGTCACACGCTACAAGTAGCCTTGTTTAGAGACCACAATTGGCTAGGAAAGGATTGCAAGAGAATAAATAGACACGAATTGGAAATACACATTGACAGTGATGTGTTTGTGCTGGCAGCTATGAGAGTATTATGCAAACAGCCCAATGTATTCCCCATTGTAATCCTGCTTACTCTCTTGTAATCCTTTCTTCTCCAACCTGTCCACTTTGCAAGCAGAGGAAAAAAAGAAAATCAACATGTCAGGCACAGGACAATGTATACTGTAATGGTGACTGAGGGACAGCACTGATGTTAACTTTGAACAAACATGGTAAGCAATGACTACCTGCATTAAAAATGAATTACCAAGATTCATCCACCTGAACATAAAGCTTTATATATACTTCAATCATTCGACATTGTTCAAGAATAAAATCCCGTGAAGAATATGATTCATGCTAAGTGATACAGTATTCAGTATTCTGTTTCCAACTTGTGAGTCACAAGTCTCCTGGCCACCCAAAGTAGGCTTGTCAGGTTCTAGCAACTAGTTCTAGTAATATACTATCTCCAATGTTATCCATGTAAAAATATCTGCTTTAATCTAAAACCAATCAATATGTATTGTGAGGAAAAGTAATATGTTTATTAAATAAAATGGCTATTTTGAAAGCTCAAATGCATACCTTTTCAATTTGTTTCTGTTTATTGAGCTCTTTTTGCTGTTTTTCCTTTTCTCTTTCTATTTCTTTCTGCTTTTCTGATGATTTTCGGTCCTGAAATTTTTTTTTAAAAGAACATGCCAAATACCAAAAAGTAACATTATTTTCACAGAATGGATTACTACTTTGTTTTGCCTGAAAAATTACCTGAATATAGATTTCCAAGCATTTTAAATAAAATACTTACTGCTTTTCTAAGAAAGTGTTAGAAATCTTGGCTTTCACATCATATCAGTATATCATATCAATAATACAATAGGAAAATGAACTACACAGTAATTTAATTAAAAATTAAAAGACCAGGTTGCTTACATAATTGTTTCTCCAAATAGTAATTTGTGTATTCACAAAATACTCAGTCACTGTATGATTCTGCTTCTCAATTATATCTGATTAGAACTAACCTGTATCTGCTAAAGAAATGAAGAAATGCAGAGGCACCTTCTTAAAAATATACTAGGATAGGAAAAAGACCCTTCTTCTCAAATCCAGCTAAAGAATGTTGAAGGGTAGTTAACATGGGCCCAGACCTTCCTCACAGGAATGCATAATGATCACTTCAAGAATCAGAATTACAGCTACCTATCTTCCTGCTTTAAGGTTGCACTTTATTTATACATATTTTGCAAGCTTTGGAAAACAACTCCTAGAAAACAACTCCTCCCTACCCCCCACCCACATTTGGCACATACAGACTTGTCAAGCCTCATACAAAAAAGAAGCAATATTTCCAAGAGATTTTATTTCCTGATTTGGACAATAAAGCAACATTTAAGGATTAAGAAGGATGTAGGTTGTGTGTATAATACAGATAGTCCTTGACTTACACAACTGAGCCCAAAATTTCTACTGCTATGCGAGACAGCTGTTAAATAAGTTTTGCCTCATTTTACAACCTTTCCTTGTCACAATTGTCAAGTGAATGACTGCAGCTTTTAAGTTAGTAACAAGATTGTTAAGTGAAACTGGCTTTTCCATTGATTTTGCTTGTCAGAAGGTTATCAATGGTGAGCATGTGACTGAGACACTGCGACCGTCATTAATACGAACCAGTTGCCAAGCATCTGAATTTTGATCAGGTGACCTGCGATGCTGCAACAGTTGTGAAATATGGCCATAAGTCACTTTTTTCAGTGCGACTGCAACTTCAAACAGTCACTAAATGCCTGTATATTTTTAAGATCAAGACAGATAAATATTTAAGAATAAAAAAGATATTTTTAGTGATTTTGTTTTAAGAATTAAGGCAGATGTGCCTACTCTTTGTTTTGCCTTCATTTGCAAAAAGCTTAGCCAAATTATTTGCTTGCCAATATCTATTTGGCACTCCTGGATTGGAACTGCTTGTGACTTGCAAGGCACTGGTTGATAGTTTATTTGTGAGAATAGCTATTGGTTGAGAGGGTTCTGAAGTGGAGTGTTTAGTTGTTGTTTTTCATTTCACTGATTGTCAACAAAGAGATTAGCAACATATTCAAGTAATTAATATAATCACACCATTTTTAAGAGATGGTGATGCATCAACAATAATTAAATAATTACTCTAAAAACCGATTTTTTTTTGTTTTTTTGTTATTTCAAAGTTGAACAGGACTTGAGGTTGGACACTGAAATTTCACCAATTTGGGCAGATGTCAGGAGATATTGCAAGTGATACTGAACTATATCTTCATTTGATATAAACTACCTCTACATTTTATTCCACGTTAAAGTCTTACCAATTCAGCATGCAATGCAATCTGTTTTGCAAGTCCCACAGAATCACAAATCTAAATGAAGAAACAAATAGCTACTATTAGAATCACTATAATATGTGTTCATCTTCAAGGACAGTAAATCTTCAATTTAACAGACTATTTGGGGGAGGCTTGTCTGTTAAAACCAAAGATCCGTGACAAATGAAAATTTTCAAACATTGAACTGCCATTAAAAGTGATTCTGACAATTACAGGTGCAGTGTATCCGCACACTGAAGAAGAAAAACTGTAGCTGGATTTGACAGGAAGTTCTCCAGCTGGACACACGTGGGAGATGTGGGCTCGTAAGAGTCTCACATGAACCTTGTCTGACAAACCATCTCTGAAGATTCTTTTGAATCAGAAGCCCCACGAGGTGGGGGCGGAGAAGGGCAGCATCTCATCAGATCCTGAGAGAGCAACAGATCTCTCGTGGGTTAGAGATTTGCCTATGAATCCGAGTCAGGGCGGTAGCCTTTATAGCTGATAAAATGCTGGCCTTTTTATCAAAATAAGTTTGGAACAGGCGGAGACCGGGAGAGATAAAAGACCTGGTAAGAGAATTTATCTAACCCACAACTATAAATTAAACCTGGAAAAGGCAAAGAAAATTTGAGAACATAAATAATACTGGTCAGATTGGGTTTTTTTTTTCCTAAAAGAAAAGGAACAAAGAAAGGTGGAGGGTTGTAACACCAGCCTCCCCGGAAGTTCTTTGTCTGCGCTTTCGAATAGAAGAACAGAAAGCAGAGCAGTTACAAACCGACATAATTATAAACGTTAAATTTGGTTTTGGATCTTAAATAGAAACCAATATTTTTACTTTGTTTGAATTCCTTCCAGCTAAAATAATCAAGAAAAAAGCATATCTTCTTCTGAACCCACTCAATATAAACTCTAATTTGGTCTCGGATATCAAATGAAAACCAAACAGTTTGACCTCTTTTTCCCTAATAACGGATAACCTAACCTTGACTGTGTGGGAAGTTTTAACTAACCAACTTTTAAGATGAGTAAATAAAGCGAGATGTTTACCGTTTGTTATTCTATACAATAGATTAAGGGAATTGAAATGAACAGCGAGGTTTGCCATTCATAGACAACTAAAGGTAATCTAATTCAAGACATGGAAAAATTGAAGAGGGAACATGAAATACACTTATAATGGGAAACTGTTGAGACTTAAAGGCAGAATCACAAATTGGGGGCACATAAGGATGTATAATAATATAAAGATAATGATGAGAATAGCTGGAATTGTAACCAGGTCTACATCTCGACCAAAATTAGGCTGGGGGGAGGGTGGTTAAAAGTACAATGACTATATATGTATATTTTTTTGTTCTATTTTTCTTTTTTAAAAAGGAGAATATATGTTTACAATTAAATATGTATATTGAAAAGGAACTATAAATACCATCAACATAAAATGGAACTTGCTCAGAAGCTGAAATGCACCAAGCAAATGAGATGAAGAGTGGGAAGAAAAGGAGAGAGGTAAGGGAAGGAGAGAGGTATAGGAGAGACGGTAGGAGGGGGGAAGAGGAGGAGAGAAATGAGGAGTAGAAAGGGGAGAGAGGAGTAGGAGAGAGGAAGGTGAAGTAGAGAAGGGAAAGAGGACTGAGAAGAAAGGAGGGAGGGAGGGGGATGAGAGAGGGAGAAGAAAGCGAATGCACAAATATAGTGTATGCAGAGCAGAAGAGCCAATAACTGGTTTTTTTCTTTTTCTTTTGGGGAGTTGATGGTAAGATGAATTGATGTAAACATTTAATAATACAATACGATGTTGGTTATGTAATAGTATATATGTGATTATATGTTACGAAAATGAAAAATAAAAAACTATGGGGAAAAAAAAGAAAAACTATAGCTGAGAGTCACCAGAAGCTGTGCATCAGAGCCTGGAACCATTAGAGCCTGCGTTGATCAAGGAGCCAGAAGAACTTCCAGAGACAACAAAGGTGAACTATGAACCAAGGAAATCTGATGTGTGGAATCTCAAACTAAGGGTTTAACTGAACATAATTATAAAGAATGAACAAATTGGTCAAAAGAACTGGGGAGTTCTTGCTGCTCCCTGGTTGTGAGAAGACATTTTATTAACCAACTAGGTAACTGACATTGATGATGTTATCTAGTTGGGTAATGAAATAGCTGCAAACAAATAAGAAGAGAGCACCAAGAACTCCAGAGGTTCTTTGCAAGCTGCTCCCTGCTGACTCTACCTGCATGTTTATACAAAACCATCTGTTGGGTGGGATGCGGTGTTCTCCTCAAATGGATTTTCATATCCCTGGTTTTTTCAGCTTTGGAATAATTTAAAATACAAGAACGTTAACTGAAGCATGATGCATGTACCTTTTCCCCTTCGTTATTTGATTCAAATATGTAGCAGACTGAAGTTGGTCTACCATCTGTTCTTCCTGCTGACGTATGAAGAACAAATCCAAAAAGACGCTTGTTCTCCTGGTGTGTAGCATACAAAACTATATTTGCCAAAGGAAACTGTCCAGAGAGGAAAAGAATGGTCACTGAATAACAGCAGTAAATGAAATTACAGAAATATACTTTTGTATTATTAAAGTAAAAGCCAAACAAATTCATATTTATATTTCAGAAGAAGGTCATTCTGACTCAGCCTACTGACTTCTCAGCAAAGACTTTCTAGTCACTTTGCGCCATCAGCTCTTATGCTAGTGCATTCCCAAAAGCTTTCAAATTGTTAGGCTTTTACAACTATTAGCAGGAATTCCTTACATATTTTTCTAAATTACAGGCTAGACCACCCACTTTTATAATGTGTAGTTTCAAGATAACTGAAATATTGTTTGGGGAACTGGATAACCTATAATTTTCTATCAAGAACAATAAATAGAAAATAAACTTGGATGAAACTGAACAGTAACTGGGTTTCTAATGGTTAACTACTTTGAGTTTAACAACTTACCCTGAGTCTTGTAACTTGTGTTTGTGGATCAATTAACCTATAAAGAATAATTTCAGAAATGTATGAATTTTTTAAAAAGACCAAAATGTATTAATTGCTTGACAATGTTGCTTTAGAAAAAGAATATACTTACTTTAAACAATCGCACGTAACTAACAAATGTGATTCTGTCATTCTGAAAATGTTATGTATAGCTCGAGCTGCTAGTATTTGACGCATTGTTTCATAAACAACATCAGGACTTTCATATGACTTCACTTCCATAGATCCAAGGAATCTTATAATAAATAGCTGATGAAGGATAGAATCTAGAGCAAGAGCATAATAAATATATAGTTTGAGTAACTTTTAAAGTAAAGCTTTAGCTTTGGCTTTACAAAATGTTAGTTATGTATATATCTTGCATATCAATATCCGGTAAAATAAGTTATTCATTTAATTTGTTATAGCTATCCGCTCTAGCTTACTCTGGGCAGCTTCCAAAATATAATATTAATTTAAAACAATTAAAACCTAGACAAAAGAAAACAAGGCAGAATGGCCTAATAATCATTAAAACAGAACACCACAGTCACAACCACCCAATGGCCTGGGACTAAAGCCAGGTTTTAAGGACTTTGTGAACTACAGAAAAGAGGGCAACATCCATATCTCTGGAGCAATGCTGTTCCAGAGAGTGGGGGCTACGACAGAGAAGGCACGCTTCCTAAAGTCTTTCATAATTTATTTCTTTAAAAATGCAATGTATATAAGCTCTGATAAATGTCTATGGAGATTCTCAGTCATCCAGGTCAGGTTGTCCCAAAGGTGCTTTTTTGGTCGTCCCAAAGGTGCTCTTGAAAAAAGCACCTTTGGGACATAAGATCTGCTAGCTTTGTCACAACATTTAGTTACCCTTAGCTTTGACTGAGAAGAATTATTTTGTTCAATCAAATTTAAAGATAATTAAACTGGAAGCATTTTTGTGAGATGGTGGCTTGATAAAAGTAGTCAAGGAAGGATCATGTATGATTTTACAATATAATTTAGAGACGTTTACGTTAAATAAGCGTAACAACTAAGACTTGAAAGCTCTTCTTCCATTTCTTCTTAAGCTTACTCTATAATGTAAGTTACATTTTGGTCGTATCTTTATTTTCCTTGATCATTGCAAAGTTTTTTCACTGAAGTATTTTCTTGCACTTTTAGTGTTACTTCAAATATAGCCCCAACTCCAGAGAAAATGGGAATCAAACTGATATCTACTTAGTACTATAAAATCTATTCAATGCAATATTTAAAACTGAATGAATTTTCTCAAGATAGACCAACAATTCATTAATTCAAATCAACACAGAAAGAAATGTATGAACTATCATTACAGGTAATTTAAATAGAATAGAGAAGAATATTTCCTCTTAATCTGAAGTAAGAAACCTAAAGGTTTATTTATTATACATATTCCATATGACAAGTGCCCTTGTTTTATTATACAGAAACATTTTCCTGTGTATCTTCTTTAATCATTTCATTCTGCTCGGTCTCCCAGCCAAATTATCAAAATATTATTTTAAATTATCAATCTGTTCTCAACACTATGCAATACTACTTAATGTATTTTATATTTACTTTAAAGCTTTGCTCTCTTACCTTCTGTTTCTGATTTGGTTCTACCAGACTCTCCAAAAGGATTTGTACGTCTGTCAAAAAAAAAAAAGGTATCAAATCAATGTGTAACAGAATTGCATGCTACATTAAAAGCAGCAATAAGACTGAATGGTTGCCCAGGAAGTTCACATACACCAGTGAATTTTCATAATTTCAGAATAATTTGAGATATCTTATATAAAGAACTATATTTTAACAGGAAACTGTATAAACCACCCATTACAAAATAACATGTACTGTAATATTGTTTGGAAAGTTATTTATTTTTATCTGCTTCTGAAAATATAAACATATACTACAAAGTTACTGAAACTCATTAAAACCAAATCACATTAAGAGAAATTGCATGCTCCCCTGATGTTAATATATTAAAATTATTTACGTATGAAAAGTTACCATTTCAAATATAGTTTTCTGAAAGCACTGATGAGATATTAATCATAATCAATAGAAATATAGCTATGCTTAGCTCTCAGCAGAGCCATTATTACTCTTTACATTATACTTGTGAAAATTTTCTAGGCTTCCAATATGTAAGCAAAGAAAAGCTTTATCAAAACATTTTTCAAATGAAGAACAAGATGATCCATAAAAAATAAAAGGTTGCAATAGTATTTTTAAATATATATATTTAATTTTATATTTTCACAATGTAAATCTTTCACAAAATCATGGTATGGCACTAGAAGCTGTCTAAGGGACTTTACAATTGCCTAAACTACAATGCGGGATTGAACAATACCTTTGCAGTGCCCAGCTAATCTTACATATCTCCAGCATAAAACGCTCACCTCTCACCTCTCACACAAGGCAGCCTGTCTCATTTGCAGATACTTTTTGGGATCCATGTGATCAGAATTATTATAGCTGGCAAATCTCTTGATTGCACTCTGGCATACTTGCTATTTGCTCAGCTCATGAGAAATCTGGTGAAGGCTCAACACTTTTATAGACTTCAAACTGAAGCAATCTGCATCTTTTTCAGAGTGGCATTCAGTAGATCTCCTCACAAGTCTATTTTGGATGCTGCATCTTTATACTAGCATTCACAGAAGATCCTGAAAACTCTGAGTTAGTTTTCTTCAGGCATTTTACATGCATGCAGTATCTACATGAGTAAGGCAATCTCACGTCCTCACCTTATAATTCTGGTTGCCTTTGACCCAGAGGATGATTGTACAGAACAATCCCCACTACCCACAGATGTTTTCCATGTATTTTAGAAACTGACTTTGCAGGGAGTAAGGTTATTCACTCTAATAATCTGCATTCACATACTGATAAGGTATAGCAGCCTGGCATTTGGAGAGAACATTAATTGAGATATAGAGGAAGAGAATAGGATAGGTGTACTGTGGGTGCTTAATGGCAGAAAGAGCGGTGAACCCTGGTTGGCAAGAGAGTATGGATACAACACAAGGAGAAAGTAAAAATGAAAAGAAGCATGGCTGGGGAAGTGAAGTTCAAGGAATGCAGAAGAGGAATATGATGCCTGAGGTGCAAAAGATAGACAGTTAAAATGGAATAGAAGGCTAGGAAGAGAGCTTCAAAAAACTGACCACTTAGTAAATGGCTGGGCTTTAGAGGACGTCATGGGAGCTTAATGATTGGATAGCTTTAATAGACTGAATGACTGGCAACAACCTCATCACCACCACAATTGAAAGAGGGTGTGGGTCATTGCCAGAGGCAGAAGACACAAATGGCCTATTATAGTATAAAGCCCTTTCTGACTTGGGTTTTCATGACCATCGGATCCAAGTGGATTTTTGCCTGCCCAGAAGACTTGGAAACAGGCCTTCTGGATAGACGTCTCCTAATCCTGGAATCGCTTGCCCTCCAAAATCAAAATGGCCCTTTCCCTGTTGATGTTCCAGAAAGCAGTGCAAACAGTACTTTTCCAGCAAGTCTTCAGGACAGAAGGAATTAGTATGTGAACAGGATTAATCTGTTTTGAATTAGATTTCTCCTTACATCAAACTTTCATTAGGAGTAACTGGGGTTAATTAATTGGAAAGTTTCTTGTCATTTTTTACTATACTAAAGACTTGCCTTAATATTACAATTAAGTATTTTCACTGGTCCCTAGTATCTGACTACTTTACTGAGGAACAAACACTGTGTACTCAATCACTAAATGATAATTAAAAAATATACTGATGCAAAATGGAAGCTCCAGTGAGATAGAGGAGGGACATAAAAAGAACTGTGGACAATTTATCTTCCTAAGAGATATTACTCTAGAAGCCTAGATAATTTTCACTCACCTTTTTTTTAGCTTAGGAAGAAAGCCATCAGAATGCCTTCACCACCTGGGTTGCCACATTTCTCTTGAGTTTCCAAGAGGAAATACCCAAGTTGCTGGGGCAGGCAAGCAAGCAATAGGAAAGGAAAATATACTTTTTTAAAAACAAAAAAACAAAAAACAAAAACTGAAGAATGCTCAACAGGGCGAAATAAGTCTGCTACAAGAAATAAAACATAGAATCTTAAGCAACATAAAAATTTCCCAAGTCAGCAAGATTTCATTTTTTAATGATCAGCACATGCAGGTCTAAAAATCCAAGTATCTCAAGGGATTAATCTAATAAAACACAGACAACCTGATTCCACCCAATTCCCTTGTATCCAGAAATAATTTAGCATCAGATAATGCCCATCAGCTTTCACTTTTAATTAGACATCTGAATAAGTCTGAAGTCTTTGGCTGAAATCTCTAGTTAAAAGCAAACTCTGCTTAGGCACAATCATTGTTAAAACTGGTTAAAGGGAATAAGAGCAACTTAAATTTGTGCAGGGCTTTGAGGGTCCTGAATGAAAGTGAGGGCTCTACCCATAATCAAGGTTAAAGCATGATGAATATTATTCTACATAGAGGTTAACAACAGAGGTGTAAAATATTGAGGGAGATTTATTTTTTGTATTTCATTTTTGTAATTCTCACCTGCCTGACTGGCCTGGAGTTTTTATTTGACCAGGCTGGTCTTCACTTACTGGAGAAATGATATCAAATTGTATAGGCGTATCAGGTGCAACGATCGAGTCCAAGGAAAGTGCGGACAATGACGTCGAATCAGATCCCAAAGATCCAGTGCTACTTGTACGGTTTGTGGGAGGCCGAGACTGTCTAAAAAAAGCAAGAAAAGTAGGAAACACCTCAACCATCTTGACTATCTCTTGCATTTCGGCAGAGAAATAGGGTTCCAGAATATCAACTTTATTCAGGCTTTCACACAAACCTGAAAAGAGATGTTGTTTTAAATCACATTAACTCCAATGGGTGGATTCTTTAAAACAGCAACATTTTCTATTTAAGCTTCATAGATTTTGGGGGTGGGGGTGGGGATTGCTGCTTTAATGAATGACAAAGAAGTATTATGCTTAATAAGGTCCAAATTGATATTCCAAACAATTTTTGAAGTATGAACAGCCTTAATACATATTACTAAGAGAAAGATATTGGATACAAGATGCTATTCTAGAGGCATACCACACTACGAAAGAATTAGAAAAACATTTGGAAGAATCAATATTAACAGCACATGAATGGTAAACAACTGCTTAACTTCTAAGTTAGAGCTCGTATTAAAAGGTACAGAATGTTTTGTATGATTCAAAGAGTCTTTAAATATAAAGCATGTTTAATAAATTATCAAATCACCAGTACTAAAATTTAAATTACTACTCAGATAAATTTCAGAAGATTAATTTGTAATCTGTCCATGAATCATAGTATATATTCAGATTTTTTAAATTATTAAATTTAAGAGGATATACATTCTAGTTGCAGTTTCATTACAAAATTTAAATAGTCGCATTTTGCAGTAGCCTTCAGTGAATCTCAGAACATGCTACTATTAAAATATATTTTACAAAATCTATTTTACAGGGGAACCCTATACCAGACTCTTGGAAGGATGCCTACATTTGTTTAATACCCAAAGATGAACTCCACTTAACTTCTGTGAAGAACTACAGGCCAATGTCTCTTTAATCATGACTACAAACTTTTAACATCTATTTGAGATGAAAGACTTTAAAAAGTTTTACAGGATTATATACATGAAGACCAGTGTGTGGTTTTTACCTAAAAAATAATGTAAGTAATTTTTAATATAATTGAATATTTATAATGTAGAGACAAACAGGTTGTTGCATTAATCTTTCTGGATGCAGAACAAGTTTTTGACAATTTGAACTGGGCCTTTATGTTTAAAGTGGTGGAAAAGATGGATTTTGGATTGGGCCTGGGATTTTGGAATCAGGGTCTGAAATCCATCTATACACTCCAAAAATTTTGAATCATGATGATCGGAGTCTTTACAAAACCAGCTGAAATCCAAAAGGGAACAAGATGGGAATGTTCTTTATTTTATTTATTCTAGTGTTGGAACTGTTAAACAGAGATATTAGACAGAGTAACAGAGCAAAAGGATTATAAATTAAAACGGAAATTACAAATTACGTCCATTTGCTGATGACTTGGTAATGATTGTGCAAGACCCACTAGAGATTGAACCCATTGAACATGTTATGAGGAAAATTAAAATGTTTGGAGAAATGGCAGGTTTAAGAATAAATAAATCGAAGACAACAATACTGACTTAAAGGTGGAAGATAAGAAGAAATTGGAATTTAAAACTACTTTTAAAGTTGTGAAAAAGGTACAATACTTGGGAGTGTTTCTTGCTGAGGAAAATTCTAAGCTTTACAAAAATAATTACGGTAAAATATAGAAGGAGATGGAATTGGATTTAAATAGATGGCAAAATTAGATTTGTCATTAATGGGAAGAATTTTAGTAATTAAAATGAATGTACTACCAAGAATGTTATTTTTATTTCAGACTATACCTATATTGATTAGAGATTCCACTTTCAAACAGTGTCAGAAAGATGTATCTAAATTTACTTGGCAAAGTAAAAAAGCAAGAATTAAATATACGTAAGCTGCTACAAGATTCTAAAGATAAAGGAGGTCTGGATTTGTCGGATCTTAGACTATATTAATGATGCTTGTTGCCTGGTATGGTTAAAAGATTGGATAACTTTAAAAAATTCAACGTTATTAGACCTCGAAGGTTTTGATTTGAGATTTAGGTGGCATGCCTATCTGTGGTATGACACATAGGATGCCACTCAAGATGAATCTAGAAGATGAATATGTTAAAGAGTGTATGGTAAAATGGGTCAAAATATTTGGGTGTAATACCGTGCTTCCCCGAAAATACAACCTGTCTTGAAACTAACGCCTTGCCACATTTTTCGTGTGCGTAAAAATATAAGCCCACCCCTGAAAATAAGCCCCCTGGACATCACCCCCTCCGTTCACCGACCTAGCGGTATCCCAAAGTCACCAAGTCACGGAAGCCGGGGATGGGGGCAGAAAGGCGCTCACGTTGTTTGGCGCCTTCGGGATACCGCTAGATTGGGGAGTGGCGTTCTGCCTGGCCGGAGGGGGAGTTGCCGTGTGGCTACTCCCTTGCAAGCGGGCTCCCGAAGAGCCGGGCACAGCCTCAGGGGCGAAGCAGCCATGAGGTGACCACGCTCACGAGCAACCGCCCGGCAACCCCCTCTCCAGCTGGGCAGAGTGCCATTCACTGACCTAGGGGGTATACCTAAGGCGCCAAGCCACGTGGCACTCTGCCCACTCCCGCGGCTTGACACATTAGGGATACCCCCTAGGTCAGTGCATTGAGCTATGCCCGGCTGGAGGGGGGTTGCGCGAGCGCCTGTTCCGCCCCCAGCAAGCATGCCTCCCAGCCTCACCGTGCCCTGGCCCAGCCGCCACAGCGCTCTGAGCATAACTTCTTCTCCAGCTTCCAAACTCCAAAACTCAGCTGCCAAGTCTTCCAGCAGCGGCCACTCTAGGAGTGCGCTCTATGGTTGAGGGCCGGCTGCCGGACAGAGTGTCTTCCAAACAGAGTCTTCCAGCAGCCAGCCCACAACCATAGAGCACACTCCTATAGCGGCCGCTGCTGGAAGACTTGGCAGCCAAGTTTTGGAGTTTGGAAGCCCGAGAAGAAGTTATGCTTGGAGCGCTGCGGCGGCTGGGCCAGGGCACGGTGAGGCTGGGAGGCATGCTTGCTAGGGGCGGAACAGGCGCTGGCGCAACCCCGTTCTCCAGCTGGGCAGAGCTCCAAGCACTGACCTAGGGGGTATCCCAAATATGCCAAGCTGCGGGAGATGGGGGGCGGCCAGAGCACCACATGCCTTGGCTGTGCCCAGCTCTTTGGGAGCCCACTCGCTAGGGAGCATCTGTCTGGCAACCCCAAAACAATTAGCCCTCCCCCTATAATAAGCCCAAGGCCATATTTCGTGGGGCAAAAGAAAATAAGACCCTGTCTTATTTTGGGGGAAACACGGTATAATGCTAGATAAATGGGAGAATGTATGAATGACGGGACTATAATTCACATTAAACTATAGTTTGAAAGAAAGCTTTAATAAAATGATTTATCGTTGGTATTGGCCCCCAAATAGATTAGTGAAAATGTACAAAGGGATTTCTAATAATTTCTGGAAATTTTGTCAAAGCCCAGGTTCATTTTATCAAATGTAGTGGTCTTGCAAATATTTAAAAACATACTGCATACACATATCAATGGCAATGCAAAAATATTTAAGATATAAATATTAATGAAACCTGAAGCTTTTCTTTTATAGGTATGATGGACAAGTCAATTGAGAAACAATTTGGGGTACTATTCCTTCAGATGGTGATGGCTGCGAGGATTGTACTTGCCAAACATTGGAAAGAAAAAGAGATGCTGACTGTTGAAGAATGGATTTTGAAACTGACTGAATTTGCAGAGATGGCAAAATTAATTGCTTTGATTAGAGATCATAAGAGACTGGAAACAATTTGTGGACTTTCTACATGCTAAATATAATAACAGATGGTTAACAGAGGGATTTGAAGATTAATATAATGTTTAGCTCAACCTGTTGACTGCTTTTTTTCTTTCTTCTTTTGTATGTATGTATGTATGTATGTATGTATGTATGTATGTATGTATGTATGTATGTATGTTAAATTTAATTGACCACTTTGTTCTCCTTTTTTTGTTCACTATTTTTTGTAGTTGTAGTTGTTAGGGTTGAACATATGTTTCTGTTTTGTTTCATTTTGTTTCTTTGTTTTACTGTTTTATGATAAAACAATAAATTTCAAAAAATTATTTTACAAAATATAAAATATGTCTTTTCTGCTGTTTGGTGGCTTACATATTTGGCCTCATGCTTTCATGTCTCTGCTGGAAGGAAGGTGAGGGAGTCACAGCCTCTAAAGCTGACTGATTTACACGGGCAGCAATTTCCTATATTGTTAGAAGAAAAACAAATTTTTTTTTCAATTAAATAGATCTAAAAATAAATGAATATATGAAGATTTTTAGTAAGCACTGCAACAAATTTAGCAGACATACTAAAGTGATTTTTTTTGTTAGAAATACAAATTTATGAAACACAGCAGTTAATCATTTTTATTGAGGAACACTGCTAAGCATACAGTCTGGACCAAAAATTAATTAGGGGTCTTAGAGCAATGTAACTTAAATTTTCTATATTCATCTGCCATGCAGAAGGGGCACTGCAGGTAGAAATTGACCCTCCTCTAAACAAGTCTTCATACCCAAAATCATTCTTCAAATTGGAACAAGGCCTTTAATGCCAATGGAAGTTTTCCCACCCAAAAATGTAACCATGTAAACAGTGATTTCCATCCAAGAAAGAAAGAAAGAGGAAGTAGTGGGAAAAGAGACAATGACAAGAAATTTGGGAATGAAAGAAAAATGATATAAAGTCATATGCAAGTGTACAAGAAACAAGAGAAACAACATACAATTGCATATCAGGACTGAAAAGCTATAATAAAATAATAAAATAAAATCCCATCTTCCACCGACCCAGTCTTTATTTCTTCTTTCTCTTTCTCAATCACTACATTCTCTGTAGTGCAATCTTTTTGCTCCATTAAAATGTAAATGCAGAATTAAAACCAATTTTTCTCTCAATCTGCATAAACAATGAATTTTAATATCTCTATTTATTTCAATATTCCAATGTGCTCTGGAATGAAATGTTTTCTCAAATTTAAATATAAACTTCACATCTAACAGTATTTCATCTTTTGTATTAAAGGAGTACAATCACATTACCTCTGGGTTTTCGCTGAGGTAAATCTGTTTAGAGATATTGTTTATTGTGCATATCCACTGGAAAAAAAGTTTAAACTATAGTTAGATACTTTTTTGCTCATTATATACTTTGTACTTCTAGATTATTGTTAAGAGATTAAAAACATGGTAAATGCTTTAGTCTGGTCAGAAGAATAACTTTTATCCTTGGAAATTAACAAAAATAGGTGCCAGGTTATTATTTTTTCAGATAAGTAAATCTCACCTTGCCCTTAGCCTGTAACTCTCCAATAACGAATAATAAAAAATACTTGACATGTTAACAATCTTTGCATGCACAGACTAAGTTAACAACAAGCAACACATAAGACAGTTAGTTTTCAAACTACAGAGCAGAGGAAACTTGTGACTTTCCAGATGATGTTAAATTCCATGTTTCATGCAATTAGTCATTTTTGCTGGGCCTGTTGCAAGTTGTGGTTCTACAACTTTTGGAGCAGATAGTTTCTCCAACACTACCACAGAAGCAAAAGAAAAGTTCATGCAGTTCTTTAAAAATCATCTTTAAATAAAGTTTCCATCTGTCTAGCTGAATTTTTCCTTTTGAGTTTTTTAAATGATTCCAATAATAGAAGTGAGAAACCACAGGCTTGCTAAATGTGAAATAATCCACACAATATGCAGTTTTAATGCTAAACCAGCAATGTTGCACATTTGAAATTCATTTCCCTGCATTGATTACTTAGCGCTGAGAGCAGCAGGTTTCAAACCTATGGTATTTTAAATTGCCTTGTTACAGCTAATGACAAGGTGAGAACTTTCCACTCTGCCTTTCTTTTGGCTTGAAAGCTGGCACAATTTTCCACTTTGAAGATTCTCAATTTCATGATAAATTTGATGATGACTTGAAATCTACCTAAATGTAAATTTCACCACTATATTGTAAATCATGAATTGCTTGTAATCTAAATTCTTTTTTTTTAAATGAGAAAAAACTCCACTCTTTTGTGAATGAAAGCCTTTAGGCTACAAACCATACAATGGTTTGGCAGTCTTCACCTTTTCCATGTCATCAGCATATAATTATTCTGCTCTTTAAAACTGCCCTGATAACTAGCATCACAAATTTAATTTGGAAACTATTTACAGGTAGTCTTAACTTACAACAGTTAATTTAGTGACGAAAGTTATTATGTCTCAAAAAGTGATTTATGAACATTTTTGACACTTATGACGATTGCAATATCTCTATGGTCACATGATCAAAATACGGACGGTTCCTTGAGTCATGTGACCCTTTTGCAACCTTCTGACAAGCAAAGGCAATAGGGAAGTCAGATTCAGTTAATAACCATGCTACTAACTTAACAACTGCAGTGATTCACTTAACAAATGGGGCAAAAGGGGTCTTAAAACGGGGCAAAATTCACTTAAAAACTGTCTCACTTAGCAATAGAAAATTTGGGCTCAATTGTGGTCATAAGTGAAGGATTTGTACAACCCTGTACAAGCATCATATTTTCTTAATGGCTTTCCATTATGGCAATTGCCTTATTTTATTGCAGAATAAAAGAATGGAATCTGATGGCACATTAAAAGAGTGATCTATTTATTGTAAGAAGAAAAGGCTTTCATTAATTAGACAGATTTGTCAGGTTTGGGAAATTTTACTCCTTAAGGCCTCCCAAAACATTTACTAGTTTCAATAATCATTCTGTTAAAAAGCTTACTTCTTCGTAATCTTTTCTGCTCTCAGCTTGCAAAATTGAAGACCTGTTGGACCAGGAAATAAAAGAAACAAACTGAATCATATTTCTTAAACAAACCCAGGAAAAGAAATGTTCATCAAGTTGTTGATACATGCAATTCTTTATACACTATACCATTTGTACCTTGCCAAATCTCAAACAGAAAAACCCTGGTGGACATTGCCCACCTATAATATTTGTCTTTGCATTGTGGAACTCAGCATGTTCCATTTGAGCTATGTTCTAGGGGCAATTATCCTCTGATAGAATTTATCTGAGCTTGTCTTTTGCTAACCTCTCTCAGTAACAACCAGTAAGACTGCACAGAATGAGAGGGAGATATCCGTATTGCGTTTTAGGCTGAGAGGAAAACAGGCAAGCAGAAAGAAAAAGCTGGCAGACAACTTTCCCCTCTAACCTGAAAACAAGGATTGAAAATACCATTAACATTTTAAAAAGAAATTAAGTAGACAGTAGACAGGATTACACATTAAAATCTAAATACAGAATCTCCTTCAGCGAGATGGGCGGCATATGAGTTTGAAAAAAGAATAAAATGATAAAAAAATAAACAAAATGTATTTAGATTGCCACCTAGAGAACAGGATCAAGTTCTGATTAAATAGGTTTATTTAAAGTAATAGAAACTTGACCTGCCAAGTTTTCAATCTGGGAAAGACAAGGTTTTATTCCTTCTTCTCTCCCGCCTTTCAAGCGAAACTGAAGGGTTGCAGGAAACACTTTTGTTTCTCCCTTACTAAAAACATATGTAAGAAAAGGTAAGAATACAAACTTTTTGCCATCAAAAGATGTTATTTGAAAGCAGTATCTTCGGTCTTCACAATCCACAGCCATTACTGAACAATTGTCTATATCCATTACAAGCCCTCCAGCAACTTCACCTCTTCCTTGGCTCATTAGGTTTCCACCCTGTGTGAAGTAAAACTGTCTGTCCCAACTGGAAGACACCAGTCCTGTTTTACTGAAGTAAGAAAAAATAAAATCTGACTTAGTCCAACCTAGCAGCAGAAAATCTCTAATGAAAAAATTATAAGCTTTGGACTGGGAAATAGTTTCATATAATTGAATGCAGTTATGCATAGATTATTTTGGTTCAGCAAGAAATACCAAGAGAGAATATAAAACAGTACTTAACTAAATTTCTCAACATACTGTTTTATCAGAAAAATACTACCGGTATTGCTCTCACTGTCTCCATGTTTGTGTATGTGCGCATGTACGCACACTCACACACACACAAAGACTCCTTGTTTTGGGCTTTAAAGATAGCCTTAAGGCCACTTTACATTCTTACTCCACAGCACACTTGTACTCAAAACACAGGAAACAGTGTCTACATTCATACAGCAAAGATGTAACTTTCATACAGCTCTTCTCGGATGTTCAAAGATACAAATATATTTGCCAGATGGTGCAAACACACTCATAGAAGAATATTAAAAGTATAGGTAAAAATTATATTATGTCTGCTATTTCCATCACCAATTATTTCAAAAATGAAATATTGTAATGCAAAAGTATTTTGGGCCAGGATTCAACACACAGGATTCAAAAAAGTAATTGTCAGATCCATTAACTTCGGCTTGGCGTCTTGCTGGCATCCTGCCATCAAAGGACAAGGGTGAAGAGATGGGGACAAATGGGCCATAAACCTGTGTGTATCTATTGTGGTAAATAGGGAGGGGGATATGACAGCTGAGGAAGAGTAGATCTACATAGAACCAGTTCATGCCAGACATCTTCAAGGTCGTTTACCCTGAGCGTGGAAAGTTACCAGCCCAAACACCTCAGTGTTCCCAATACATCTCAGCGACATCACATGGTGGGGAGGGACAGGGAATGAAAGAAATAGTTTTGTGTTGTTGCATGGGAAACTTAGATTCCCCCTGACTTTACTGAAACCAGCATCTCTTATTAAAAGTACCTTTCACTTTAATCAAATGGAGTCAGGGAATCAAGAGTGGGGCAGGTCTGACAATAATATTATGGGCAAACAAATTTTATTTTTTAGTGCTACTTTATTTAGTATCTCCTGCTGACCTTAAGCTCACTCGTGGAATTGTTGTGAAGATGAAATAGCGGAGATCACTAGTGCTCCTTTGAGCTTTGGGGAGGCAAGAACAAACAAATAAGTCATTGCAATCCAGAGACAGATGCAACCCACTTTTAAAGCTGCACCCTTTTTTTAAAGAGAAGCTGCTGTAACAAAAATAACAAATGAGGGAGCAGCTGTTCTCCCAGGTGTACATATCGCTTCCAAGGTTTCTAGCCAAACTACCCTGAGACAAGTTAAATTATAATATATTGTGGCATGAAACATCATAAACAAGATCATGGATTTAATGACAAATCTGTACTGTATGCTGGTTGGTACTGGACATTATTTTAAATCTTAAAACTATTAACAACTACTAATTATTCTTACATACAACACAGTAATCAAGGCCCATGTAATTTATAACCCAGGCTATATTATATGTATCAGAAATTGGTTCTTACTTTCTTGCATTTAGATAACCAGCCTTGCGAGTAAGGTTTCTTTGGACCAAAAATGTTGTAGTATCAGGATCTGGCAAATAAAGTTGATCACTGGCTATTTCCAAATCTTCTATAGTCTGTTGCATCGTCTCTACTTCATGATCCATTTCCCTGCGAACGCTAAAACCATTGGGTTTTTTTAAAAAAATATTCACAGTAGCTAAAATTAATGTTTTTAAAGAAACAGCATTACTTTATAAAAAGAAAAAAAATGAACTTACTCCTGCACACTTGTCCCGATATTTGTTAAAAATTCTTCCAGCTGTCCAGAAAGGTTTTCTGAGCCCATCTTAAAGAAGTTAATCTTTTAAAAGAAAATTCAGATACTTATTTAGTTGGAACTTATAGAATCTTAGATATTTCTTTGGAGGCTAAAAACATAATCCATAATCTTTATAGATGTAGATCATAAATCACAACATACATATAATTAGTTAGGTTTTTCTATCAACAAATTACATTTACATGCTTACTTTTCCAATAGAAGTTAACAATTTAGTCCTTCTGCTTAATTTGATTGAATTTATATAGCTGCCCATGCCACAAAAGGTTTATGTTCCAGTTTGGTATTATTTTAATACTTTGGATGCTCAAAATATTTTAATGTAGTATTCCAAAATCTCCCCTCCACCATGCATTTTGTAATTTACCTGAGCCTGCATATAACCTAGTAAGGGTTCCAAAATAGCAATTTTCTTCTTATACTGCAGTGTATTTAATGCACCGAAGTAATGCATCGTAGTCTGATGTTGTTTTTTCCGAGAAGTATATACATCTTCTGTAGCTTCATATTTGACCTTTAAACAAATGTAATTCAAAGCAAGCAGTTTACTATTAAAAGGAACAATTTCCTTGCAATGATGTGATAAAAAATCTAAATTTATAATTTTTTTCCAAAATACATTTTTCTTCTACTCATCTTCTACAGATTTGCAATTGTAAATATATCTTCATGGAAAGTTCTTTTTAAAATAGTCCTCATTATGATGTCACATGAGAAATAGGTTTTGCTTTTTTCCAGGGCACTGTGTGAATTGCTTGGCAAAATATATTAAATATTACATTACCCAGGGAAGGATAGGGAAGGGAGGGGAGGGAAGGAGAGAGAGAGAGAAATGCAGCACAGCTACTGCTGAGATATCTCACTGAATAAAGACACTGATTACACTGGACAGGAACATGTAGCTGTACTACATATATTTCATTGAAGATTAGCTACATTCACTAGAATTATCATGTAATTTTTAAGATAATCGAAAAGCAACATAGATTTTTTACATTACTATAGCATGAGTTCTAAATGCTGGATTAAAGTTTCACAAACCTTCTCATTTTCTCTTTTCTTTGACAGTCGACTATATCTGGTAATTGCAGCATCATGATCTGAAAAAAACAAGTTCTACAATATTTAAATAGTAGCTACAAACATTACAAGTGCTTAAAGCAAAAAGCAACTAACTTCAGTAAAGCAGTAATATAGGCAATTAGGCTAATCTTGCTTTTTAAAATATCAATACAGACAAAAATCTGTTTCCAATAATTTCAGAAATGTTTTTATCATTTCAAGATAAACAAAAACTATTATCCTGAAGCACTGATTATATCAATAAGATATCCTCTTTTTATAATGTCCCATTAGAACAAGAGCTTACTCATCATAATTTTCCCCAATTACCTTGTATACAGTTTCCCTTTAACTTTTAGAATGAAAAATATATTTTTTTTAAGCTAGCAAAATTAGTCTCTAAAGACAGAAATCTTTTGACTGTTTATAATATTATACTCATGCAAAATCAAATAAAAAATAAGCCATGAAAGTAATTTCTAAAACATACTTTACCATTGCTAGAGATCTGGAAAACCTCTTTTAAAGTCAGAATTTCTGAAACGAATGTAAGAAAATGCGCAGTGTTATTATAGTTCTGCTGCTTTAATGCAAGATGAACAAAATTTGATTCATTTATTATAAGTCTTCACTGGCCTACATTTCAGGGACCATATGAATTGTTTTGTAATGTAAGGTGAAAATAATTCCCTAAAGTTATGGAATTGTATCCAATGGTTGAGCTATTTCTTCCTCTGTTTTCTCCTACACTTATCTGAAAATCCTTTCCATAAAGTCAGGGGCTCTCTTTTAAATGTCATGTCATTTGAGATAGTAAACTTGCTGTGGGAGAACTCCACCTAACTACATGAGGTATTTTTGAGGGGTTCAGAAGGTTTGGGCAGAGAAATAAGAAGAATTTTCAACAACTAGATGCAGCCCATAGGTCAAAACACAATAGCTGTACAATTCTACTCAAATTTAAGCCTATTACTTTAGTAAACGTACACAGGGTTACAGTTTCATATTTCAAGAGGATTAATACACATAGATTACTAATGCATAAGTATGCAACTCCACTGAACTCAAGGGACTGGAGCACTGCATTCTGTTCAAACATGCTGTACAGGCAGAAATAGATCCCTCCCTCCCTCCTTGTTTTCTGCTCTCTACTCATCCAACTTTTACTTTTTTATTATTGTATAGATGTATTCTTATTGTGCTCTTTTTCATTGTTTATTTTATTGTTCTGTTATCTTACTTCTGTTCTGTTTGTACTTTTTATTTCTTCATTTTTATTGTTCATTTATTGTTGTAAAATAGCAGCAAATAAATTTAACAAATAAAATAAATAATAAATGGAAACAAGAGGTCCCTCAAATAACCAGGCTCATGCCATAAAGGGCTTTATAGCTGGCAACCAGCACCTTGAATTCCTCCCAGAAAGCCACTGGCAATCACTGCAGTTTGTGGTTGCAACATGAGATATATATTACTGTTTGTGCCACTGCGTTTTTTATCCATTGTAGTTTCTGGATAGTCTATATAAGGGAAACTTCATACAAAGCACACTGCAATAATCCAATCCTGAGATAACCAGGATACAAAGAGCAATCTGAAAGGCCTCCTCGTTGAGGAAGAATGCAAATCAAGAGGTGATATTTAGCAGGTTCTGACCAGTTCTGGAGAACCAGTAGCAGAAATTTTGAGTAGTTCGGAGCACCAGTAAATGTCACCTCTGACTGGCCCCGTCCCCATCTATTCTCTGCCTCCCAAGTCCCAGCTGATCAGGAGGAAATGGGGATTTTGCAATAACCTTTCCCTGGAGTGGGGAAGGAATGGAGATTTTACAGTATCCTTCCTCTGCCATGCCTGCCAAGCCACACCCACCAAGCCAAGCCACGCCCACCAAGCCACGCTTAAAGAACCGGTAGTAAAAAAATTTGAATCCCACCACTGATGCAAATGGCACACAAAATAACCTGTGTAAAGTTTCACCTGAGCACAGCAGATGAGCAGGAAGTGGGAGTTCAGTGAAGTCCCCCCCAACTGAGTATCAGTCTTGAATGAGGAAATACAATTCTTTCCAAGGACAGTGATGGAAATGTCTCCACCAAAAGGTCCATTCAGTCTATTTTATTTACCCCATTTTTCAGTCCCTAAGTGAAGGAAGGAAGGAAGGAAGGAAGGAAGGAAGGATGGATGGATGGATGGATGGATGGATAGATGGATAGATAGATAGATGCCTTGAGACTGCTGGGAATTGTAGTTCAGAAACTTTTGCAGGCAATCACTTATGCATTCCAACTTTTATCATTCCCTTTTGCCTAAAACTGTTTTCAATTAGACAAACATTCTTAGATTTGCACTAGACTTCAGGAGGCCACTATTGATAGAATATATATTAACTATTGTTATACAAAACATTGTCCAGCAATCTGTGATCTTTGTGACAACAATTATTGTACCTTTTATATCTCTTTCTTTGAACTGTGTGATAGGAAACATCATGGCATCTGCTAATTGAGTTGATAGTACCGCATGACAAGAACTGAGCTAAGAAGAAAAAAAACAAGTACACAATGTTCCCTAAAATATAAACATTTTCATATTTCACTGTTGTTACAAAATAAGAAAAAATGTTAACTGAAGGACGGGCTGAATAAACAGTGGATCCTGGCATTTTTATATCTGTTCTTTTTTTGCAGAAGTGGATAAAAAACAAAATATATATTGTTTAGCATTATTTTTTATTTATTTTTTATTATTATTCATTATTTAGCATTATTTTAGTCTCATGTAATAATTTATTACATTCAAATAAGACCCAAAGAAGGCAACATGACAAAGCATGATATAATCCTAACTTTTAGGCAGAATAAATCTGCATTTTGATATCTCCATTGAGAAAGGGTTGGTGCCTGCCATTAGGATTATGCCATTCAAAAAATGGTTTGTTGGGACCACATTTAGGAAGCAGGATTGTATTTGGAAAAGGTCCAGGCAAGCTCTTTTCAGATTCACTAGGGTATAGAAAGAAGAGAAAGTAAAATACAATCAAGCTTGCAAGGTTCCATTATTATAAACTAGCTCAATAAAGTATTAACCTTATTCTCTTGTATAGTTGATTTTCTGGCCTGGTCTACCTAACATGACTGGCAGCTTGCATGGTGTGAATGTTATGGACATCACATGTCATCTGTAGAACCTGCTTAATAATGATGCAAAAGAGGCAGCAATCACAGCCCACACTAGCAGCAGTGACATTGGAATGTATAATTAGCCAGTTCTTGTAGCCAAATTTAGACTCCTAAATAGAAGATCAAAACCAGGAACAAGAGAGCAGTCTTAGAAATGCTGACCATAATACTATTTTATATAGCATACAAATGGAAAGCTGCACTCTCTGCAAACTCTAACACTATCATGTTGACTACAAAAGAGTCAGTCCTCCTGAGCTCATGGCTCCTGTCTGAATAACTTCAAATATATTTGAAGTTACATCTTATATACTAAGTATGGACTGTTCAGAAGTAGAAGCCTTTACTCATTGTTACTCATGCCATTGTCACTTTGTGAGTGGATTATCCTAATGATCTATATATAGGATGGCAACATTTCCTGAGTGCCACAAAATAAGATCTTCTGAAAGACATTTGGGGAGTAATAAGATTATGTTACCCTAAATAGTGATGCCTCAGATTGATTGGCTATAATGGCATTATTTCTTTTTTTAAAGTCTTTGATATTAGTACTATAAACTTGTTTAAAGCCTTTAGAAATGGAGTGATATAAATGTTGCATGCATGGAAAATAGGCTGACAGGTTTGTAGAAAGGAAGGCTTACCTCATCTATCACTTTGGCAAACTGCTGAAGAGTAGAATTCATAACTTCATCATCACCACCCAAAGGAAAGCGCTACCCAAAAAAAAAAACCCCACCACTTTTTAAATTCTGTATTTATTTATTTATTTTCACTCTAAAAAATCACCGTAACATTGCAAAGGTCTAATAACTTATACAAATTTAACATTGCTAGAAAATAATAAAGAATCTTGAAGCACTGTAAGTTGCTAATGCTTGTTAAATTTATATATATTGCATTGCTATATTTAAAAGGTATAAAAAACACCTGTTGGCCAGGAGAATTGTGCACATGCAGGCATGCGCGCACACATTCACACATCTACAAGAGCTAATAAACCATGGTATTAAATTCTGACTACTTTGATAAAAAAAACATTTGTCCATTTATGGCAGTTTCAACTAATTTTTATCTGTTTTCCCCTTTCTGCGTTTCTATTTGTTATTTTCTGCTTTGTGTTGTTATGGACAAACCTTTAATGTTTTAATCAGACCATGCATGTTTTAATCTCTTATTTCTTTGTAAGCTGCCAAGAGTCATTTGATTGTTGCAGGGTAGTTACGTAATAAGATAAATAAATTCTTAATAATAATAACTGAACAAAAATAAAATTGCATAGGCCTTATAAGAATAAGTAAGTGGAAAAAATAATGAATGTAATTTCTATGTGCTAAGCTACTGTTAAAACATATAAGTGGAGTTTATAGAAGATGCTACAAACTAGGCAAAAACAGATTATGTTAGTCTGTAATTAATTTTCCATAGTGATCCAGTCACTATCGTGATATGTTGTAAAAATCAGGCTGCCATATTAACCCATTCAACTTGGATCACAACATTTTCATTTTATAAGAGGGCTCTACCTGTTTCTCATATTCTTTTAGAAGCTTTGAAGTCAAATGTGTTGCTGCACTGAGTTCATTCTGAAAAAGAGAATTTATTCAGATTTTAAAAAAGATTTTTCAAATATAAATGACAATAGAAGTACAATATAAAATAAATTAATCAGAGTTAAACAATGTTTCTTTAACTAAATGTGTATGCTTTTTGTAACAATTATAATTTCCCATTTTTAAAATGGAATGATTTATTACAAAGTCATAGACATACACACTTTTAAAACAGTAACCATAGATTTAGCTAAACAAATAAAAATTAATCAAATTCCCAGAATTCTGACTGACCCATTACTCATAATAGAAAATAATATCACTTTCTCTAAGAGCAAAAATTAAACTGCACTAAAAGATTTGGAAGTAAAGTCAACAAGCAAAACGAAGAGTGCTGCATATCTGTAGGATCCTTAATCTATGCAGACTATAGATTTAAAATTACTTGCAGAAAAGGGAAAGTTTTTTAAGAGTAAATGCAAATGTAGGTTTTCTTGCAGGAAGCTGAAGGGAGGCCACAAATTATCAACATTATCTTAAACTTGCACACAGCTTAATGATAGCTGTTCCTTTTAAATCCTTTTTATGGCATATCCTGGGAGAGATGTTCAGCATAAATCAGTTTATTAATTGGTTTACCTGTTGGGCAATCATAAAGGTTGACTGCTGAGGAGGTAAACTAGATGGTTACAGTTAGGCTTAAGGTGGGCTTTCCAATTTGATATTAAATTTATTAAGAATCTGCCCAATTAACCATATTATACAATACATGTAATAACTTAAATTGTTGCATAAAAATGCATCTAAATATATTATTGTTAAAAACTTCTGAAGAATTTATAAGTTATTTGTTAATGTTACTTGTTAAACAATTAATGTGGAAATATTAAAGGAAAACTGTATTTTTCTTTTTCTTTTCATTCTTTTTTTCACATTGACATATATTTCCACCCAGCTACTAAAATCCCTGGAGTTAAAATTTTGGTTCCAGATAGTCTTCAATTTACAACCACTCATTTAGTTACTGTTCAAAGTTACAATGGCACTGAAAAAAGTGACTTATGACCATTTTTCACACTTATAACCATTGCAGCATCCCCATGGTCACATTATCAAAATTTGGACGCTTGGCAACTGGCATATATTTATGACGGCTGCAGTGGCCGAGATCATTTTGCAATCTCTGAAAAGCAAAGGCAACGGAAAAGCCACGTTCACTTAACGGCTACAATGATTCACGTAACAACTGTGGCAAGAAACGTCATAAAATGGGATAAAACTCACTTAAAACTCACATTGCTTAGCAAATGGAACTTTTGAGTTTAATTGTGGTCATAAGTTGACAATTATCTGTATAATCGCATCAGTGATAAAAATTTGGAAATATGATTGAAGGTTAATTAATTTCTGCATTTTACAGTCAAATTACCTGTGCATCATAAATTCGATGCATAGCTTTATACAGCTGGTTGATATATCTGGAAATTGCAGCAGCATCTTCTTCAAATACACCCAGTAAAGATCGTGTCTAAAAAAAAGTATATAAATTTTATAATATTGCAACCACACTATTTCAGCTACATTTAATAAAGTTCCATTTCACGTATGGGTAAGACAGAATCAGAATTCAAAACATTTCTATCTGATCTTTGACACATAACTAAAAGTTACCTGGCAAAAAGCAATTTTTAAGTCTATATGCACTTCATTAAAACAAGTATGCTGGCATGGTAACAGAATACTTAAATTCCTTTCAGTAAAATAGTTCATTTACCACTCTTTTTATGACCAACAGTGATAGGGAATAATAATTAAATATTTGAGCTTTACGTTTTTGCCAGTTATAAAAATTTAATACTATACAGTTTAAATCTATTTTATATTGAACTTGAAATCTAGATACAAGATAAAATTTCCTTTGAGTCAAGCTTTATATTGGTTACCACAGAGAGATATCAAAGTTGTTTTCTTAGATAAAATAAATTCAAAGAATATATTCTCTAAATGATAAAGTATAACTCAAGCTAAGCTTTATAATCTTAAAATATCATTTAATGCTGGCTTTTCAAACTGCTCCTCACTAATTTATGTGGAAACTGAACAGTAAGAATAAGAGCACTGTTCTTTTATGAATGGATAACTAGCTATAAATACTATAGAAATGGGATAGCTAAAAGAAATCCTTCCAAGAATCTAACAACAGTTTAGAGAATTTATATTTGTATGGATAGAATGAATACTCAATTAATTTTCTTTTTAAATTCTCATTAACTAATTGATAATGACTCAAGATACTAAGTATATTTTGGGAATGAATATATATACTGTGTATAACTAGTTTTTTAAAGCTTAAAAATCTTACAGAGGATAGGATCCTCAGGGTTATATGAAATAAAAAAAACTAAAGTGTCTCTCTTTAAAGACAATTTACATTTCCAGTGATAAGACAGCCTTCAGGAGGCCATCCTTTTAAAATATTTGGGCTAGCTACTCTAGGACACAGAATGCTGAAATAGAGGGCATACAGATAATGTAACACAGAGAGCTTTGCTAAATAATGTTGGCTGGAATTTCCAGAGACAATGGTTGTCCCAATTATGGAAATTACAAAAGACTGATTAGATACCGTAAATGGTTTTAACTAGTTTTAATGCAATTTTAAATTAATTATATTTATAGAATTACAGGAATTTCCACTTCCTTAAAAGCAACAGACAGGGATGCAAAAATCCAACGAACAATAGATTGCATCAAAGAGATAAAAAGAACTTTACTTTTGCAGCCTAGATCTGAAAGCCCTACCTTTCTATCCATACGAGCAATCACATTTAAAGTAGGTAGGATCTAATAAGCAAGAACATCACTACCGTAACTAAACTTTTGAACAAGTGCAACAAAGGGTAACATGTATTTACTACTGCATCTATTAACTGAATGTCTGAATTTAAAAGTGATGAATATTAATATGATGAATAAGTCAAATTATCAAGAACAATCAACACAAATGTTAAGTATTTTTCTGGAATCCTTCAAATTCCACTAAAGCAAAATAAAAAATAAAAAAGCAGGGAAAGGTTCCTTTCCTGTAGAGATCCCATTGTTGAATCTGAATTGTTGTCAGCAATGTGTTAACTTTGCTCTCAAAGAGTGTTTTAAATGGGCATCTTAAAAAAAGGAGTTGTATGCACATTTATTAGAAGTAATATCTTTAAATGATCACTGTCACTTGCAGGAGAATATGCTATTAAAAACTGGATATTAAAATATTCTCAAAAGTGGGAGACTCTAAAGATTAATAGAAGAAAGATGTAAAGAGTTTAATACCATGTAAATTCAGGGCATTATACTGGTATATTTTAAAACTCAATTCCACAATAAAGATTATTTTACCAAATCTTTATCTATCTTACCCATCAATATAATTGCTATAACTAAGATCATAAAAAGACTGAAAAGTGATGCTCAGATACAGTGTACAACAGCGGATCATAGGAAGTTTTAAAAAGATTTTCCTACTTCTTGTTTTATGTAGCAATTGATGGGATTACTGGTCAATACAGATGGTCCTCAATTTACAACTGTTCAGTTAGAGATCATTCAAAGTTCCAACAGCGCTGAAAAAAGTGAGTTATGACCATTGTACTATTCCCATAGTCACACAATCAAAATTTGTCTCTTTGGCAACTGACTCAGGTTTATACCGGTTGCAATGTCCTGGGGTCACATGATCCCCTTTTGCAACCTTCTGAAGTCAGATTCACTTAACAACCACGTTACTAATTTAATAAATTGATTCACTTAGCAACTGTGGTAAAGAAAGGTAGTAAAATGGGATAAAATTCACTTAGCAAATGTTTCACTTAGCAACAGAAATGTTGGGCTCAATTGTGGAGGACTACCTGTACTCCATGGCAGTATGAAGTAGACACAGTACCAACCTTTAATGTATAAAATTATTCTGATGTGTTTCAAACTCTTCACTATTTATTGAAGAAGTATAACACAAATGAAAAATTTCAGAAGAAAATGGGAATTCATAATCGGACCATATATTCAATCCTCAATATTCAGAGACACTGTCAAACTATTCACTAAGGCTGCATTACTATCACTATTAGTCTTCTCATCATTCCTATCATCCATCTCTCCCACTTATGACTGCAGGACTGTAACTTTGTTGCTTGTATCCTTACATTTATATTGATTGTTTCCTGATTGCTTATTTGTACCCTATGACAATCATTAACTGTTGTACTTTATGATTCATGATGAAAGTATCTTGTCTTTTTATGTACATTGAGAGCAAATGCACCAAAGACAAATTCCTTGTGTGTCCAATGACACTTGGCCAATAAAGTATTCTATTCTATTCTATTCAAATATGCTAATGCCAAATAATTACAGATACTGGCAACGGCAAACTGGTTTCTTCAGTCTGAGCCTAGGTTTATTCATTCTTAAATTGGTTCTTCAAAGCTACTGACAAAAATCATCTGCTTAAATCTGGGCGAAGGGCGCCGGTGGGGAAACCGAGGCAACCACTGAAACAATTTACACACAACGCAAGGAACAAAAACAGAGACGGCCCTTTATATACCGAAGTTCAGGGAGCGATACATACATACATACATACATACATACATACATACATACATACATACATACATACATATATAACGCTCCCTGAACTTCGGTAGAAAACAACCGAAGTGCTAAGGAAGCCGCGGTGGTACCACAACTGCTGTCTTTCACAAATACACATACGAACAAACAAACAAACAAACAAACGCGCGCGCGCATGCACACACGAGCCCCGCAGAAAACAGCCGCGACTCCCTCCTCTTGCTCCGCAACCTTTTTGCAAATGAACCCCTGAGCTTTTCCACGCGAGATCACGCCACGCACCTCCCACCTGGCAACACCTGCACCGGCCCTGCCGGCTTTAAGGCGGAGCCCTGACCTCCCCCTTGGAGGGACCCCCGGGAAAGAGGCACCTTCTCCCCTCGCCGGCTGGTTTGAGCCCTTCTCGCCTCTCCCGGGGAGCGAGCACGGCGGCAACAGGCTGTTTACGGCCTCCGAGCCGCGGCGGGGCGAAGCGAGCTACCTTCCCAGGGCTGGAAAGGGGGCAGAAGGAGCCCCGTTCGGCCATCCTCTCCCTCCTCCGCCCCCTGCTGCTTCTGCTGCGCGGGGTCCCCTTCCTTACCTGTGGACTGTCTTCCAGCGCCTCTTCGATAGGCAGCTTGTCTATTCCAGGCATGTCGGCGGCTGAATCTTCCCAGGCCAGGCCAACCCCCCTCCTCGCCGCACCCAGCCCGATAGCCCTGTTCCCGCCCTCCCCCGCGTCTCCGCGCACCCCGACAGGCCCGCTCCGCTCAGGAAATCCCGCCTCGCCGCTTCCCAGCGGCCGCCCGTCCGAACAAGGAACGGCCGTCAGCGAGGCTGTGCGTTTTCCTATTGGCTGGAAGGGCGGCCAGTCTGGCTGGGCAACAAAAAAGAGGAGGGTCTTTTTGTCGGCCTCGCTGGTTACGGGGAGGCGGAGATTGAGGGGGGGGGTGTCTCTCTTGAGGGTCTTTCGCCCCGTCGGGGGACAGTTTCTGTGGGGCAAAGGCTTTCGCGCCTGCATATGCTCCAGGTGGCACTTCACCCTAATCTCCGCTTCTGTGCGGGTCCTCCCTATTGTGCCGTGTTGTCATGGTGCCATGATTCATCTAAAATTGTAGAGTGGGAATTGGATCTCATAAATATTAAGATAGCAATGAGCTCATTTAGGGCTGATTGGCAAGGGCTTAGTAACCCGATTTAGAGCAAGTGGCAATTCCAGGACTGCCGGGTGAGAATACTTAAGTGGATATTAATTTACTTCTTCAGAAAGAATCTGAATCCCAGCTTGAGTTTTCCATGCTGATTAATCCCCCCCCCCCCGGTTGAATTGGTTCTGGAAAAAAAAGCCATACCTCATTCTCAATTTGCTTACTGACCCTCTGCAGTGATATTTGGGGCTTTGTCCCAACTATAGACAGATTTTTTAAGGCAACAAAGACTTATGAAGGAACTATGGAAATGTCCACTTTACTTGTCTTAGATGTACCGTAACTTGTTGCCCTTAAAATGTCCCAGATGACTACCTCCCAATAGATCTGTTTGTCATATTCTTTGGGTATTAGGTTGTGTGAAAGGGACAGAACATAACACGTTAATAGCTGGCAGCTTTTCAGTGATCTTGGTGATGGATAGATTGCATGAAATACCAATGAAGGCAACAGCAGCAAAATCAAACTTTTTTTCTACTGTTATTACTATTTAAACTGGGGTCTACTTTCTTTGTCATATTCTTTGTCCTCTCTTTTACATTAGGATTGATTTATTTTATTTTATTTTTATTTTATCTTTATTTGTATGGCTGCCCATCTCACCAAGCAACTCTGGATGAGGAACAAAATTTAAAAAACACGAAAGTAATTACAATAATACAAACATTAAAATGCATAGCAGCCAAGACTAAATCTCTCATCAAGAAGCAGATTTTTAGTTTATGTCAGCCTTATTCCGCCTCATTGCTTCCCTGTTAATCAGGGAAGTCTCTAAAATGGTTGGTTAATGAGCACATTAATGAGAACCAGTTTGGCCCAGTGATTAAAACACCAGGCTTGAAACTCTGAGATTGAGATCTAGGCCTGCATTAAGTCATGAAAGCCAGTTGGGTGACTTTGGACCAGTTGTTGTCTCTCTGCCCAACCCACCTCACAGGGTTATTGTTATTGGAAAAATAGGAGGAATGAGCATTAGGTATGTTTGCTGTCTTGAAGAAATATAATAAAGGCAGGGGAGAATAAATAATAAAAAGATTTATCTCTCCTTCCAATTCATTATCAATTGTGCACTGTTTAATCCAAGTTTATTGCTTATTGCATTTTTCAAACCTGAAGTGGTTGACATTTTGAGTTTATGGAAATAGACTTGTAACTGATGATAAATTTTGGGTACATCTCTGTTGGAAACTGCCAGCCAGGCAAGGGAGTGGAATCAATCGAGCCTTGAGCCTGTGGGCAGCTGCAAGAGACCTATGACAACCCATTCAGCACATCCAAGTTCCATGGAACTTTATCTCTTTGTTCTCAAGGAAGGGAAAGCAGTCGGGAGATTCTTGTAGTATAAGCAGAATATAATAAAATACTTAACTTGAACTCTTTCATATGTGGATCCGGTTGCTTGTGCCTGACAATATCCTAAATTTCTGGAAACCTCAAATGGACACATCAGGGTCAGACAATGAGATAAGCCATAAACTTTGTTTGGAGAACAGCAGACAGTGGGAGAGGGATGGTAGTATGTATATGTGTGCAGTAATTGAGCTGTTCAGCTTAATATGCTGTACAGAGCTTAACATACATAGTCTATCTTTTTATAAACACCTGTTTAAAATGAAGCAGACTTCTTGATTTACTTTTATATGATTCTGTTCAAATACTAGTTTCACAAAAATGTCAAGCTTCAGAATTAGAAATGAAACCAGAGGATAAAGACATTGTACTTATCCACATAGATGGTGATTTATCTAAATTAATAACAGCCGAATGGCAATTATTACCCTTTTAAAAAATAAAATGCATCAAATACTTTTAAGAAAATATTGTTTTATAATATAAGTGAACCAAAGTCATAAGACTAAAAATGACTTCAGTATCAAATATTTATTATTTATCATATGAAGTAACTTGCAAAGATAAGCCCTTTAAAAAATAAATTATTAACTAAGATGTATTTAGTACGTCTTTATATATTTTTTTGTATTCTACTTTTTCTCTGTTTAAATATACCAAGATAGCTAGGTTGCCAATTATTTTACTATACCGCCAATGATCTAGCCTTTCTTTAAAAAAACAATATGAGGAAAAGAGAAGAAATAAAATACATTCCAAGCACAAAATCTACTATTTGCAATTATTCTTAATACATATCTATCTGGCATTTTTACAGATCAGATTTAAATTCCTAAACTACTGGTGGACCATGGAAATATGAGCAGGAGGGTGTTAAACTCTACTCAGCCACCCATTAGTTATTCTAGACCCCACTGATTTGAATATTCCAGTCTCAGAATAAAGCAAATATGCATTGCTAGTATAGCATCTTGGCTTGAATAATAAAAAGAATTGCAACCAATAAGTTTAGTTTGATTTTTGTCTGCCGTGCTAGATGCTCATGGCCCACATTTATTGTAATGGTAAGAAAATATTTGTACAGCAACAACTGAAAGAAGGCTGTGAATGTGTATGTCTAATTCCGTTCCTGTAACTATTCCTTTCCTCTCAGGCAGAGTCTTCAGAACAGAGCTCTCTCAGGATCAGCAATCATTCCTTTTCCAAGTCCACAACCTCTCTTAGATGTTCTGGAGGTGAAGGAAAATTGGCGAATGGGGAGGGAGAATGTCATGTAGTCTTCAACATTACTTCAAAACTCCTTTATAGATGTGGCTGAACTTCCAGCGAAAGTATCACTTCTCAGCGTCTGGCTTGGCAGACTGAGATATGATGGGGAATAGTAAAATAACTTGATCTCTGGCCAATATCTGGGAAATGTTGACAAAAAGAGTTTCCACTCTTGTTTTATAGAAAATTCATTTCCCCTTTTCCCCTTCTATATGTGATCCATTTGCAAGGCATGCAATTATACTAAACCATTAACTAATACAACATTGACCGTTTTACTGATTTTTTTAAACTTTCATCTTTTTGGCTAGTAACAATTAAGTCCTTTCAAGTTAATTAAGGAAGACTTTATTGTTTGCTCTAAAATAGGAGTTCATGGACGCTAGGTGGCAACATGACAGAGTTGTACTGCAGTTGAATATATTGTTTCAACAAAATATAGTATTTGTTTGTAAATAAAGACAATGAAAAATAAAACAACAATTTTATTTTTGCAATATTTATTTTTCTTCTTACAACATTTCTAACAATACATTTGAGGATTGCCTTTTGAAACAAAATGGTTTTACCAAGAATATTGCCTGCTTCCAGGTACCACTGTAGGTTTCAGATTCATCAATGCGCACATGTTCTCTCTCTCTCTCTCTCTTTCACACACACACACACACACACACACACGTGTCAAATATTCTCCACAGCACTGATAAGAACCAATGTGAATGTGGAGTAAATAAAAATTAGGCAACTCAGAAACAAAAATTGATAAAGAAGAAACAAGTGTATTTGCCAAATGCTTAGGATAAGCCTTTACAGGGAATAATCTGATAAATATATGTGCAATATTCCTCATAGATCCAACAGTGATCAGTGTTTGTAGAATTATGGTGTACTTCTGGTACACCATAACTTGCTAAGACCCAATAGCCCATGCTGCTATCAGGAAAGTAGTTAAACTACTGTTTTAAAGCTGAGTTTACTTCTCAGTTGTTTCTTGATACAAGGATAGAAAATTGACAAGCAGTATGCTTAAAAAGAATCAACATTAATTGTCTTACAAATTTTTAATGTACAGCTTTAACATACTAAACTAAAAAAAACATGGGGAAAAAACCAAAAAGGAAAAAAAAATAAACAGCTGTTTTTAAATACTGTACATTACCTTTGATTACAGAGCAAACTTTTGGTTCAGTTTTTCCATTTTGTTTCAAAAGTAAAACATTAAACATATCAAAGATGGTAAGTCTGGAATGATGCAACTGTCCGTTCATGACAGAAAAATAATTTTTGTGATGTACTTGGAAATCCATTTCTTCATACTGATGAGTTCCAAAGATTTGGTGTAATAGTTCAAAATTGCATTCGCATCTTTCAATGTTATTACTCTTCAAAAAACATATTCATAAACCTATGAATATTAAATTCCATGTCGTCGTGTCCTTTTCATATTATATTTTCAGTTTAAAGAAACTGACAGCCAACTCTTTCTAAGCATTATTTGAAATGTCCAGTAAACAGGAAAAAAGTGGTATTTGACTGTTGAATCTTCTTAAGAATGAAAAAGAATACTTAATACTGCATTCTTTAAGGCTTTGGAAAAACACTCCCAGCAAGTCTTTATTCCAGAGCTCTTGCAATACTTGATGTGTACCTCAAAATATTCAGTCATTCATGCCCTGGTCAGTTCCCATTTGAACTACTGGAATGCACTCTCCATCAGACTGCCTTTGAAGACTGTCCACAAGCTACAACTGGTCCAGAATGCAGCGGTACATGCAATGTTGAAACTGCTTCACCAGTTTCATAAGCTGCACTAGCTCTCAGTTTCCTTTTAGGTCCACTTCAAGATGCTAGTTGCCACATTTAAAGCCCTAAATGGAATGGGACCAGGGTATTTGCAAGACGGTTTTTCCCTGAGAGCATCTGCCCCCATCACACCAGATCACATAGGATAGGCATCTTCCCTGAAATCTGCCATCTAGCAGAATGTAGGAGGTATGCCTTTTCCAAGGCTGCTCCTACCTTGTGGATCTCCACCTCTTCATATAGGCCAGTGATGGCTAACCTTTTCCAGACTGAAGCACACATGCCCAAACCCCCAAAATGCAATGCGCACCTTCCTCCTGTGCATGCGCCCTGTGCATTAACATGTTCCCCCTGCATGCACCCTACCACCGCACAAGCATTGTTTGTTGTCTGCTGAAGGACAAAACCTGACCTTATTCTCCTAAATTAGCTTGCTGCCTTATCACTGTCACAAAACTGTTACACATCAGCTTGGGATTCAGAAAATTGTTATGGGGAAGTCAGGGTGCTGCATCATAGACTGTGACTTGTAAAGCACAATGGCTAAATTCAGCTTTCATCTTAAATCTAGACCGTACCTTTTCCAGCAAAAATGGAAAAGAATGGAAAATTAAAATAGCCCAGGGCTCTTATCTTTCTAAGCTGCCCTGAAGTCATAGAGTTATTTTGGTGGCCATGTAGGAAGTTATCACCTAGCCCTCTCCCTATTGTGATCTTTTATCTGCATATAAAATTATGCAGTTACATTTCTTTGCTCTGAATACAATTTTGATTTTTTTTTCTTCTGGAAATTTTTGAGGTTTAAAATGCTTAATTAAACCTATAAAAAGGAATGATTTTGAGATATTTTGCTTACATTTGTAAATGTTTTAACATACTTAATGAGAATTTGCTTCCATCTGAATGGAATTTGATATTTTGGAGTGTTGACTCAAAGTACCTTTTTTTTAATTGCAATTTTTTAAAGCTGTTCTTACCTCCCTCTTTTACACCTGAGTGCATTTTTAAACGCTTATGAGTCAAGGTGCTCTACCCTATGAGATTTTATTTGTTTGTTTGTTTGCAACACAAGTTGTTGTCCCTCTTGGAAATTTACTCATCTTACTGCAAAAGTGTTTCAATCATACAGGCAGTGGGAATGTCATGTTCCATGAAATTTACCTCGTCTGCCTCCTGAAATAATGTTTGGATTTCCACACTTGGACAGAATGGGTGAGATTCCACAACATAAGACTAAAGATATGTCTGTAAAGAACTGTATTCTTGGCCTCTCTTTTTTTTTACCTCAGAAACAAAGGACTGCTAGCTCAAACCATAACTCTCCAATTTGCTGCTGGTGATTGCCTCCTGATAAAACCTGACAGGAGGAAAAAAACTTAGCCAAGCCTGGGACAGACTGCCAAGACTGACTGACCACTCTTACCAGCAAGCCAAGCCTAGTACCATCCAGCAGACATGAAAGAACCCTGAAGGAGATGAAGAAGTAAAGACCAAAAGACACTTTTCAATTCCCAGAAGACAGCTGAAAAGATTATGGGGAGGGTGGAATTTGATAAGGTTTTCTTTCTCTGTTTCATTCACAGAAATTTATTATGCTTTCTTCCTTGCCTCATTTATATTGTAATCAGTTTAATGTATTCATGTAAGAATTGTATTTGAGAATGGCTAGCACAGCAAGTTCTGAACACCTTAGATTTCTGGCTGGTGGGAGGGAAATTTTGTCCAAAATGTCTGTATTTTCTGTATTGTAGAAGCAGCTACACACACACACACACACACACACACACAAAGAGAGAGGGAGAGAGAGAGTCCCCATTCAGAACTAGATTGAAACTATCTCCTTGACCCAACTCCACAAAGCATTTCCTAGGTTGATTTTTGCCTTTGCACAAAAGCAGATATCTCCCTTTTAATCCCATGGGGGAGGGTCAGTTCCCCTCAGGCAATCCCCCCACTTGAAGAGCTAGCAGAAAGGATCTTCAAAACTCAAACCCTGACAGTGACTCCCCCCCCCCAAAAAAATGATGTTGCCCAGTAAAGCAGGACATGTTGCACTGGTGATCTCTGATAGGAGTCCCTGGGCTCATTGTGTGTAACTTTAAAAAAAAATACTAAATAGCTTGTATTGCACACTAGCTAAACTCAATTTGGCCTCACTAAAATAGGAGCCAGGGCAAGTTAAAGAAATCCCTTGGAAATGGGCAGCCTGTACTTCTTTAAAAGGCAGAACCATGGCTGTGAAGGTTTTTTTTGGGACTTCTGCTTGCTTGTAACCTGGAAGCTCACAGAAAGTGATATCAAACATCTGAAAATAATTGGCATGGTAAATTGGATATTGTAAATTTCTTTCCAGAAATTGTGCCCTGGTTGCTAAGACCTTCATGGTTGAAAGCTCTCTGGGAGCCACTGAAGGGATCCTTCTGCTGTCTCTTTCAATGCTTTTCCATCAGAAAAATTAAGTTTCCCTGATCTGACCAATTTTATCTTTTGTCAAAAACATGTGCGTTCCACTCACATTTTTTTGAAAAAAAAAAGGAGGGATTGTAGGAAGTTATCACCTAGCCCTCTCCCAGAAAAATGAAATATCCTAGGAAATATTGATAAGGCAGAATATTATATTTTCCTGAATGTGAAAAAGGGAGAAACACATTTTAAACACTAAATTCCTACAGCTTCCTGCCCGTCCCCACTTTGTCAATGGGCCATTAAGAAGGCCAAGCTAGTCCACTTTACATAATAAAGAGTTCTCCTCTTCAGCTGTGATGGGATTAAGGCAGGATAATAAGCCTTTACTCAACTGACCACATGGCATCTGAACTCAATCAAACCTGAATTCAAAACAGCCTAGAGGGTTGCCCCTGCATGGGCCCATGTGAGTCTGGCAACCAATCAGAATACATTTCTTACACAGGAACAGGAAACAGATAGGTGGGGCAGAACAGATTATAAAAATCCCTGCAAGCCCTTCTTCAGTCCTTCTCTTCCCTTCTCTTCTCTTCTCCACCAACATTGAAGCATGTGATCACTTTTCTGTTCAGGGCTCAAGCCATGTGGTCCTGTCCACCATTAAAACCATCTTTCCAAGCAGCCTCCATGTCTCCAGTGTCTTTTTCCCCACTTGGAGCCGAACCCAGAAGGACATTTCTTCCAACAGCCATATACATTTTCATAAATAAATAAAGTTATTGGTGAAATTCACTAGCTCTGCTTTTAACTGGCCTTTTATAAATTTCATTAGCCATAACAATATATTGCAAATTAGGATGAAAATAACCATCTTTCATCTCACTGAGCATCAATAAAACAGGTTATGATCTGGCTTTTTAAAAACTGCATACTGTATTTGATGAATTCCTCTGAGAATGCCAACATAACACTACCTTTGGCAAGTTGGGTGGCATGCAAGGAAATGGCATCAAATTAAATTCTAAGTTAAGGAAATAGAGGAGCAGACCTTTTAATAGTATTTCATTCAAGTGTTCTATAATCTAACCACTTGGAAGACAATTACTGAATTCTGACAGCCCATTGCAGTGTGCCTTATGCCAAAGACTGACTATTGTCATCTTAGTGACCATGTTCATCATTACATATGCATATGAAAAAGCAAACACTTTTTCTTCAGGATTACTCTAATAGCATTAAGAGATTATTTTTAAATTTTCATTGGAAGAAAATGCACTTAAATGAGATTACTTATTACTTGACTGGTTTCCTATCATGCTGTTTTGTTTAGGTAAATGAAGTCCACAGGAGTATTATTTAAAAAACAAAACCACCACCAACCAAGCCCTGATTTTATACATTAATGATTTCAAATAAAAGAGAAGTGTTATACTTGTGCATTGGTGCTTTTGAAAAAGTTAAGTCTGATACTCTGGTTACAGGAGATAACACTTTTTGTTCTTCTTGGTGCACTCCCTCCTCCATTAGTTGCTAATTACTTGGAAACAAATAAACAATTAACTCCTCTTGCCTCTTGGTGGGGGAATCTTCATTGACATGCTAAAACTTTCTAATAAAAGATTTTAATTAATGACGTGGCAAATCCAACCCCCTTGTTGCCAAAGCTATAAGAAAAGACCTGTAAGTAAAAGCTGAATTATGGTGTGGGGAGGCTGGCAAAAGAATGGCAGGCAGGTCCTTGTATGCTCATAATGCGGCTTCGTTTTATAATAATCAGAATAAATCCAGTCTTGGGGAAGGCAAAAACACTTCCTTTTCATTTTCCATTGAAAATATTTTGGGATTAGAGCCGGAAAAAGATGGCACTCCAGCTGCAAAACCCCATAGGCCATGGGTGGAAAAATGCAGTGATTTAGGTAAGATGGAAATTCATTTCAATTTTTTCTTCACCTTTTCACTATGTTCCTTTGCTTTAAATTATGAACTACGTTTAAGAGTCAAATTGAAAATCAGATTGTTGTGTTTCAGCTCTGCCTCTGAGTTTAAACTACTCTATAACTAACATTTTGCTAGTAATCATGTTTGAAATGCTTGTGACTTTTCAGGAGAAGATTGTTTGCCCTGCCTACATCTCTCTTCAATATGCTGTGCACTCCCTTTGTATAATACAAGCAACTGCCGAAAAGCTGAAGAAAGAGTTTTGAAATGTGAAAACTATTTCGCAGTCAATGAAAGATTTTCTTACAAAAGGGACTTGAGTTGGTACAGAGGTAGGAGGCCAAGGACTGCATTCACTCAAATCCAGGTAGGGATTTAGCCCACTTAACCTATTCATGCAGCTAAGAATGGCTATTGTGCTCCCTGCATTCTTTAATAAGGGGCATTGATTAGAAAGAATCCAGAAATGCCTGTTTCACAAGAATCTATACAATCATACATTTACTGAAGAAAAAGATCTCCAAATGTTATATCTAATCAGCATTCTGAGCTCAAAAGAGTTTAATTGATTTTTATTGACTTGAAATATTTTAGAATCTTACCCAGATTTTTATTAAAAGCTTTGGCTCTATCATGAATGCTTAAAATATCCTGGCAGTGAAAACAAGCAGATAATAGAGTGTTTGTCTATTCTCTTTAGATAGAAATACTGGAAAATGTTTTTAGAGTGAACTCTTATCCTGGCATTGATGTTAGAGAAGAGCTGGCTCAAAAATTAGATTTAGATGAAGACAGGATCCAGGTAACTTTACATGTGTGTATTTATGTATTTATGCTTATATTATTGGAATCTCAAATGTTATGTTTGCTTAGCAAGAGTCATAATGGATGGGAATAATAATAATAACTGCCAATATTATGGCCCTGACTGAAGAAGATAACAGTATTAGTTCACTTTGAAATGTTGTGTGAAAGAAAAAAATGGGGGAATGTTTTTTTTCCAATTTTACCTTCTAATTCTACTTATGTTTGCAGTACAGTAATACCTGGATAATAAGGTAACACATTTTAATATATGCCAGAAAAAATGTCTGTTGCTAAGACCATTCATATCCAATTTAATTCAAACGGAATAGGTTGAATAAATTATGTATTTTTCTGAAAGATTTGGTTCATATATCACAATAGTAGATGTGCTAAACAAACCACAATGATTTCTTCTAACTAACACATTAAACCACAAATAAGCTAAGTACACTATGGCTTCATGCAATATATGAAGCCTAGAACACTGAGTGGGATTTATACTTAAATAACTATATTTGCCACTACAGCAGATGGCAGCATTTACCAGACCCAAGAGGCTAAGTGTCGGTTGGTATGTGGCTAGAAAGCCCTAAGGGCTCGAGGTTAAGGATGGGTGGTTTAAAGAAAGATCCTAGAAAAAGGGCAGGTCAAACTGCTTTCTTGTTGATTGATGGTATCCCATCAAGTGGTTTTTTTTACTCCTAGGGACCACACAGATAGCAAGAAAATTGTAGGGATGTGCTCATGAAGTCACTAGCAGTCAAGTTTGATTCAAAGGTATATTTTTAAATGTGTTTAGAACTAAAGCCTAAAGCAGGGGGTCCAACCTTGGCAACTTTTAAGATCTGTGGACTTCAGCTGCCAGAATTCCCCAGATAGTCATACTGACTGGGGAATTCTGAAAGTTGAAGTCTACAAGGCTTCAAGTTGCCAAGGTAGGATGCCCCTGACCTAAAGGACATCACTTCATCTGGTTTTTAGATTCACACAATTTCTCTTTTCTAACATGGTTAGATTTACCGGTAAGTAAGCTTTAGTGACTTACACTTTTGAAAAAAATCACTTCTGAAAAATCTTGCCAAGAAAATTGCAGGGACTTGTCCAGGCAGCATCCAAGAACTGGACACAATTGAATGGAAGAAGAATGGGACTTATATCTGAGTAAATATGCAAAGATTGCTTTCCTAAGTGCAAACTTTTAAAATGCATGGATGTCCATGTAACCTCTGGGAATACATTTTGACCGGAAGGTGGTAATAATAACAGCAACAAGAATAATTAAGTAGACACTTACCTATTTAGAATGCTAGCCAGCGTATTAATTTAAAACAGATTATATAATCTTAACCCAATTACAGATTACCTTTTTGTTTTGTCTGCATTCAAAGTTAACTGATTTTATGTTTCATTTAACTTAGTGAACATAAGGGATTGTTTTTATACATCAATACAACATGGTTGGCAATAGAGAGAGAGAGTAATTCCTGCACTGGTGGTTCTTAGATGTCTGGATAGAATTTCACCTGCAAGCTTTGCACTTCATTGAAAACAATGTTTGATCTCTTGAAGCCTAGATAGCAGTAACTGTCTTGTGTTGTTTGTTTATCAATCATCTTTTGAAACCACCCGTCTCCCTCACTGAGTTTTCCTGAAGAAGTGTTGCTTCTCATGTTTTACTGCAAAAATTCACTTTAATTTGAAATGAGAGGGAGTTATAACTCTGATGGAACGTGCTGCTACTGATATACAGAAGTTGGTTCCCTTCTGGTGTGTTAGATTATAGAAAGGCTGGGAAAGCTCTTCTATATGAGTTAATAGGATCACGTCTCACTCAAGCAGAAAAGTTCTTTATTCTTTATAAGCAGCTTCTTATATTTTTACCTGCTGGAATTTTATTAATATTATAGTTTTAACTTTATTTACCAAAAACTTCTTTTTACAGTACTGTATTATTATTAAACATGTACTTTTTTCTCTCAATTTTAGATCTGGTTCCAGAACCGCAGGGCAAAACTGAAAAGATCCCACAGAGAATCACAGTTTCTAATGGTGAAAAATACTTTTTCTCAAACAATTATAAAATGAAAAGAAATATCTAGAATGCATTATTTTACTGTAGTAGATGAATTCCTCGTAAATCACAATGTGTTATCAGAGATTTATCTTGTTAAGATAGGTTTCGATGTTATTTTTTACATGAGTGTAATGATTTTATTGTAAAAGTAAACAATAAATATTATTGTTTCATGACTGGGGTGATGAAAGCAGATTTCTGTAACTAATAGGTATTTCAGAAGGAAAGAAGACAAAACACTGCAGTTTTTGTAATTCACTGTCTTAAGTATTGCTGACGTATCATTGAAAAATCATAAAAAATTCACATATCTCATATACTGATTTTCTCCATATCTGTGCTAGTGACTCCAAAATGCAATGTATGGGAATGTGGAATGCAATCCAAAAATTTCATATGGAAAACTCATTACCCAAATTTCAGTACCTGTAGGGAGTCCTGCCAAGGCAGAATAATTCCTCCGCAACGGCCTTTCAGCTTCCACAAAATTTGAGCTGGAATTAAGGATCATTTCCTGCAGAATGCTTTCTATAACCGAGGAAAGTTGTCTTAATTGCAGTACATTTTACACACACACAAATATAAATGTATATGCTGTTGATATAGTTTACTTGGACTTCAGTAAGGCTTTTGATAAGGTAGACCATAACCTACTACTAGATAAAGTAGAAGAATGTGGGTTAGACAGCATCACCACCAGATGGATTCGTAACTGGCTGACCAACCGCAATCAACGTGTAGTCCTCAATGGAACTGCATCTACATGGAGGGAAGTATGCAGTGGAGTACCCCAGAGCTCTGTTTTAGGCCCAGTACTCTTCAACATCTTCATCAATGATTTGGATGAGGGAATAAATGGGGAACTCATCAAATTTGCAGATGACACCAAGCTGGCAGGAATAGCCAACGCTCTAGAAGACAGGCTTAAGATACAGAAGGATCTTGAGAAACTTGAACATTGGGCACTATCTAATAAAATGAAATTCAATGGGGAAAAGAGTAAGGTTCTACATTTAGGCAACAAAAATGGAATGCACAGGTACAGTATAGATGATACCTTGCTCAGTAGTAGTAACTGTGAAAAGGATCTTGGAGTCCTAGTGGACAACCATTTAAATATGAGCCAGCAGTGTGCAGCAGCTGCCAAAAAAGTCAACACAGTTCTAGGCTGCATCAACAGAGGGATAGAATCAAGGTCACGTGAAGTGTTAATACCACTTTATAATGCCTTGGTAAGGCCACACTTGGAATACTGCATTCAGTTCTGGTCGCCACAATGTAAAAAAGATGTGGAGACTCTAGAAAGAGTGCAGAGAAGAGCAACAAAGATGATTGGGGAATGGAGGATAAAACATATGAAGAACGGTTGCAGGAACTGGGTATGTCTAGCTTAAGAGAAAGAAGGACTAGGGGATACATGATAGCATTGTTCCAATATCTCAGGGGCTGCCACAAAGAAGAGGGAGTCAAACTATTCTCCAAGGCACCTGAGGGTAGAACAAGAAGCAATGGGTGGAAACTAATCAAGGAGAGAAGCAATTTAGAACTGAGGAGAAATTTCCTGACAGTTAGAACAATTAATCAGTGGAACGGCTTGCCTCCAGAAGTTGTGAATGCTCCAACACTGGAAGTCTTTAAGAAGATGTTGGATAGCCATCTGTCTGAAACGGCATAGGGTTTCCTGCCTAGGCAGGGGTTGGACTAGAAGGCCTCCAAGGTCCCTTCCAACTCTACTATTGTATTGTATTGTATTATTGTATATGTATGTGTGTCTGTGTCTGTGTGTATAAAATATCCCATCTGGCATATACATTTTGGAAGTTAGTAAAGAAAATTATGTACACAAGTGATACAGGTGATTAAGTCAATAGCAAAATACTACAAAAATAATTGTTAAATCTTAATTGATTTATTATAAATTTATAATCTTGCTAAAAAGCTGGTTTCTACTTTCATAGATAGTTTGAGCAAACCATAAGATGGTTTGTTTCTTTTTGGTAGCATGTGCTAGAACAGTTAATTTAATAATTTAATAAGCCACAATTAAAATGGCTTATTGCAAGGAATAAACACAGTTTGCTCAGAAATTTGAGTAAAAATTGTGGTTATTGTGGGGAAAATGGTAGGAAGGAACATTATGTGCACTACATTCAATTGTACAAAGTGCAGTAAAAGTGGGAGATTAATAATTATAAATATCTGAAGGAATCATTTCAGAGCATTTTGCTCTCCTGTGATTCCCTTTTAACCAATTCTTGAATTTTCTTGCCCAATTAGAGTACTAGCTAATATCTGAAGTCGCATACCTTAAAGTGGAGACCTATTGCTTTCATGGGTTTGTTTCCATATCAAGTATATACTCAATATCTCCAACCTGGTGTCATAAAGATCTGGCCATAACAACAACTCCAAGAATTTCACGAGGCTGTAGACTCTAGGTGTCATAATTGAGAAAGGTGCTATAAATATTTGGAGCTGCTATAAATACTTATCAAAAATCATCTTTAGATACACTGGAATGGGCAAGTTAATAATAGAATAAGAAATTATTGGATCAAGGACATTTATAAGTTCAGCATTTACCAGGCCTTACATTCATATAAAGTTTTAATATTTTTAAAATCAGAAATGAACTTTATTAGCCAATCAGAAGCATTTTAAAACCAGACAGCAGAAGTATTTGCCTTCATTCAAGATTTACCTAACCAAGAAACTTATTTAATTCAAAAAACTGATTCATAAACTTCAGGTGAAAATTTCCTGATTTGGGCTGTTCATTCAAAGCTAACCTGTTTTTTATGAGTTATGGCTTATGGCACCCTAGAGTCATTCAGTGCATTTATTTGTTTGTTCTACTAGGCTTATATGCCTAGATGATATACGTTTATTTACAACGCCACAAATTCATCCTAATTACTTTCCTTCAGGAAAAGAATTTTGCTCAGTTTACTAATTTTAACATGTTTCCTACTTTATTTTTAACTTCATAATGATAGACTGTACCGCGTGAAGATATTTATGTATTTTAGGTATTTGCTTTAGGTGTATTTTTCTGTAGATTTACTGGATTTCCACAAGGATGCCATTGTTTATGATCTAGGAAGAATCGGGCCGTTTTGACAAGTTGATTATTTTGAGGTGTATATTTTCTTTTTCTTTTCTTCAGTTTATTTTATTTCATTGAGGATTTGTTTTCCCTCAGCAGCAACATTACATTTTATAAATATCTACTAAAAATAGATTCAAGTAACTTCAGTGATGCTTATTCCTGAATATGAATACTGTACAAGCTAGCACTGGTTTTAATTGTCCTGATAATGATGAAATCAAGGCTGTACCTAAAGCAATTTTTCCACCTTTCCTCTTTATGAGTTGCTTTGCCATTTCCACGCATGAATCATCCAGCACTTTCCTCACTAGATATGTGTCTATCATAAGTGTTGAAATGCAGCACCATGAAATTCAGATGTTTGTTTCAGGTGATAAAAATAGTATTCTGGGGATTTGGTAGGGCACATACCGTATGTTCATTATCCAACATGTTGAAATACAAACTAGATAAAAGTAGAGAAAATTAGAACAATCAGATAAAAATAGTTTTACTGGTAAATTATTATGTAACCACTTCAACTGAACTAGTGATATAAGTTTAGCTGAGACCTAAGCTGGCCTGATAAGATTTTGTCATAATATGGAATGTAATTGTAATTATTTTCCGTACTTCCATGGAAAATAATTACATACATGGATAATATGGATTTTTTTATTTTAGTCTGAAACTTTCATTTTATATTGTACTAGCTGAATACCTGTGGTCCACTATGAAACTATGTTTTCGGGTTTGATAAATGGACACTTACAGCTTGAAAATTAATGAGTAGTTACATTCAGCCTCTCCTCTCCCCTTCTCTCCCTCAGTCTTGCCCCACAGAATCCTCCCCTAGCCTATCCCCTTCTCTCCCTCAGGCTTGACTCACAGAAGACTCTCCTGTCCTAGCCCCTTCTCTCCCTCAGGCTTGCCCCACAGAGGCCTCTACTATCTTATCCCCTTCTCTCCCTCAGGCTCCTCCCCAAACTTCCAGCCCACAGGCTGGATGAGTCACATGCTGGCCATGCCCAAGTGGCAGTTGGAACAGAGTTATTTTCAGGTTGGGAGGGGAGTAGAATATCTAACTCCTTAGCATCAGAGCGTTTTAATAATAATATAAGAAATACTAATGATCTGATGGCCACTTCGAAAAATCCTTTCTTAGTGAGCACCTAGAAGCCAAAAAGAACATACATGCCAAATTTCAAGTTTGTAGGCTTTATGGTTCTGGAGATTTCGTGATCACGGTATGAGTGGTTTTCGCTTTTATAAATATAGATTATGTGGTTGTCATGTTTATTATTTTCATATTCTATTTGATGGTATATTTGATTAGAAAATATTCATAGAACTTAAATATAATGGTCCTACAAGCACAGTAACTACAATTTTTAGAAATCCATTGTACATAGAAACCAGAACATCATGCAAAAGGCTTATCAAAACCTTTCTTCACACAGTCCCATCTGCAATATGAAGAGGACCTCTATTTATGTATTGCTTGTATGAAATGGGAGTGTGAATCTAAATTTTCCAGTCTACGTCAGACATAATAACTAGCACCCACATTTCTTCTATAAAAATTGAGTGGATTATAAGGAGTCACAGAAAAAGAAGCTACCAGTACTTATGATGATGTACCTTTCTTTCCCATTTAATTTCAGCATCTTTCTCACAAATGCAACAGTACATTATGGGCAATGTAAAAATTACCTTTTGTGGTTTAACTTTCACCCTTCTTGTGGCAAAGTATAGACTTGCATAGGTCTACACAAAGTCTTAACTCAAATCATGGCTTGATATTATGGAATAAGGCAGAATATATTCTTGGTAATTGGAAAGTTTACAGTTTTGAAATGCAGAGTCTTTCCCCACTTCCTTTTTGTCCTACCTTATGATAGACTTATACGTAATACTGGTATAACACAAACACAAAGAGTTGTCCAGCAGTTAGGACTGGATAGGATAGTAGCGAGTTGCACTGGACCAGGCAGTACCATGAGCAGCAGGAGAAACTTGTTGGCAGCTGTTTCTCCAAGGCCCAATATCTTACATTCCTCCCTCTAAGCCAGTGATGTCAAACTCTCATTATCACAGTGTCATCAGGTAACATATCGTGACCTTTCCCCCCTCACTAAACCAGGCGTGGTCAGTGCGTGATGCATCCAGCCACAGGCTGCGAGTTTGACACCCCTGCTCTAAGCTATTAGGAGGTACTTTCTGCTACAGAAGTACCTGAATCTTCTGTGAAACCAATGAATCAGTGAAAACCTTCAAACTGCCAATATATTTATCTGGTCCCAGGAGTCAAGACTCCATCTTCTTTTCTTGCATTACTCAGCAGAGGCTTTGTCAAACCAGACATATGCAAGTGATTGACCCAAAGCTATTCAACTGTCTGTAAAGAAAGGATGCCACTGTGCTTCTCATGATGTGATCATGCACCATTTTAGAAGCTTTTTCACAAAGTTGTTTTATTTTAGGAGCCTTTTGTTGCAGTTTATATACTTCAAATAACTGTATTTTAGCAGGTTGACAAGGGAGATAGATTTTGAAGTACAATGTGGAAAGCATCTTAATTCTCCATCAATGGAGCAAGATCACATTGTGTATTTCAAAGAGCATGTTGAAATGAATCTTGTGTGAAGATAAATGTATATAACTATAATTATTTGTAAAATGTGAAATAAATTGACTTAATTGTTAATGAGTTAATTGTATAAGACATTTATAACAGAATGACAGAGTTGGAAGGGACTTTGCAGGTCTTCTAGTTCAACTCTCTGCTCAAGCAAGAGACCATTTCAGACAAATGACTGTCCAGTCTCTTTTTAAAAGCCTCCACTGATGGACAACCCACAACTTCTAAAGGCAAGCTATTCCACTGGTTTATTGTTTCTCACTGTCAGGAAATTTCTCCTTATTTCTAGATTGCTTCTCTCCTTGGATAGTTTCCATCTATTGCTTCTTCTCTTGCCTTCTGGTGCTTTGGAAAATAGGTTGACACCCTCTTTTTTATGGCAACCCCTCAAATATTGGAACATTGCTATATCCCCCCCCCCCCCAATCCTTCTTTTCACTAGACTAGACATATCCAATTCCTGCAACCATTCTTCATATATTTTAGCCTCCAGCACACTAATCACCTTTGTTGTTCTTCTCTGCATTCTTTCCAGAGTTTCAGCATTTTTTAAAATATTGTGGTGACTAAGTGTAGTTTTACCAAGGCTTTATAAAGCGGTATATCATGTGATCTTGATTCTATCCCCCTGTTAATGCAGCCTAGGATTTGACTGGCTTTTTTGGCATCTGCAGCACATTGTTGGCTCATATTTAAATGATGGTCCACTAGGACTCTTATGAAAGGTTGCTTTTTATTACAAAGCAGGCTTTTTGTTTTAATCTTTCTCTTTTTGCATATAACACTAATTTTTTGAAAAAAGTTTAGAATGAGAAAGTAAAATTATTAGTATGGTTTAATGAAAAACTGCCAAATTATGGCTTATGTGGTTATTGAATAGCACAGAAGAGATAACATAATCACAATATGTTAATCTGGTCCTAATGTAATTTTATACAACTATAAATTGATACAATTAGTGAGCACATCCTGTGCCCATCAATACTGAATGGGCAAGCCCAATTGATTCTAAAAAGGCCCACATATAGCAAGACAAAGGGGTCTTCCATCCTTCCCACTTCCAGACACCCAATACACAAATTCTCCTCAGATAGGAAGTCAACCTAAATAACATGTTGGCTGCGGAAATGACAATCAGCCCCTTTTTTCTGGCCAGTGAGAACAAACCTTTAATCCTATATCATTATTCCTGCACAAAAGGGGATTTTTTTTAATTTAAATTACGCATCCCAAAGTTATAAGGGTTGAGAGATTACAGCTTTCCTTCATTTTTATTACACTTGTAACTTGCTAGCTTCTATTGCATCACAAAAACCAATCCTGGATTGAGAACTGAAATTCCTCAGAGATTTCCTAAACAAAGTCTCTTCCGGTCCTCACAGAATTTATTCTCATCAATCTTGCTGTCAAACGTTCTACTCAAAGCGGAACTCTAAGTGAGTTCCCCTTCCCAGATCCAATACAACCCAGGGCATTTTCATTTACAAGTCGAGCCCATACCTTCACATTCTTGCTTCATAGATAAAAATTGAGAACAGTCCAATCTTTGTGTTAAATACTAACCATTCAGCTCTACAATCAGTTTTACATAGCTACAAAAATAACTTTCTACTATGGTAACTATTTTACTCACTGGGAGGGACTCCTATCATCCTGCAGTATGAGAGACCTGCTTGGGAATGCAATCTCTTTGTCCTTTCTAAAGGCAAGATAGGGTGTTCTTTGAAATCCAGAACCAGTTAAACTCCAATTTATTTGTACAATTTAGCAGCTGTAGTTGTCTCCTGGAGTAGTTTCCTATTGTTCTTCTCAGTTCTTCTTGATTCTTCTTGTATTTCTTCCATCCTACTGTTCTTAATCCCAATCTGGGTGGGCCGCTCATCAGTTCTTCCAGTCATAGTCCACTCTCTTACTGCAGCTGTCCTACACTGTGTACTTGCTTCATGGGCTCAGCCTAAATCCTCTCTACTGTTGGCATGTTGGGTTCAATCTCTTCACAAATAGAACATGACCCAGTGACCCACCCTCCCTATCCTCCTGTCTGAACTCCAAGTTGTAGACAGGCATACCAGCAGAGAACACAGCAGGAAGAAAGTATTGTATCATCTGTCCTTTCTCCTTTATTCTCAAGGAAACTTTTGATCTCACCATAAATGTCTGATTCTTTTTCAATTCCACAGGTTGCTTCACTTAGTTAACCACTTCCTTTTCTTTTTCATGTTCATTTTTGCTGGCCTGATTTCTCAATCTCTCTGTCTCTCTCCCCCCCTCCTCCCTCTCTCTAAATCTTTGGTTATAGTAAAGTCCATAACACTATGGAAGTGTGTTTCCATCTGCATCCCACATCTGCACTCTCTTATAATTCCCCTCCCCCAGATTCTGTTTTCTCACTTCTTCAGGATGATCTCCTCTTTCACTCAGAAGATCCCAATTTGAGTTCCTTATAGGCTCCACTTGGTTTATTAACAATCCTGCATCTCATCCTCTGACCCAATCATCTTATTTCTGCCTTGTTTATATTTACATTTTATTTCCGCTGATTAAAAACTTTGGCCCACCAGATCTCCAGCACCTAAGTACGTGATGTTGAACCTATGGCACATGTGACACAGGTGGCACGCAGAGCCCTCTCTGCAGGCACTCAAGCCGTTGCCTCAGCTCAGCTCCACCGTGCATGCACGCTTGCTTTCCACCAACCAGCTGATTTTCAAGTCTCTCCCGTGCATGCGCATGGGGCAGGGCACATGCAGGAGATGCACACGCATGTGTGGGGGTGGGGGGAGCACAGGGGGTGCAGCGGCTCCACCTGCAGCCCATTTTTGGTCTCAGGAGGTTGCAAGGAGCCCTACTAGGCCCAAACAGGGTGTGGGGGTTGTGCGCATATGCGCGGGTGGTTGCACACATTGCATTATGGGTTTGGGCACGTGAGCATGCATGCTGTTGCATGTGCCCACGCTTTCAGCATGCGATGACAAAAAGGTTAGCCATCACTGACCTAAGTTATTCTTGTTTTTTTATGGAAAATTGTTTCTTATAGCAAACCCCAAGTAGTTTGCCCCAATGTTTTCATTTCACTAACTTCATTGTGACACTCCTTCTTTCCTCCTCCTCCTCCTTCATGTAAGTAAGTGCTCAGAATGTGAATCACCCAACCTCTCTCACAAGTTTGGAGTTAAAGGTAAAAAATGTTTTCCTTTCCCTACAGTAGATAGTGACAATAGTGAATACAAACAAACTGCATAAAAGCAGAAAAGTTAACTAGAATGGGAAAAAAGAATAGAAGAAAACAAAGAGAGGATTGAAACCCTCCCATATCTTTAAAAACTCAGACTTTGCTGTTACCCCATATAAGGAGATCTTTATGCCATCCTTCCCTAGTAAAATCTGAATAGTTTTATCTCTTATCAATAAACAGTGTTGAACTAGAGTAGGCACAAGGGCAATCTGGATTTTCTGATGAATCTCTCATTTAATGTGTCGTGAAGATCTCTGAGTGATTTGTGGTGGATTAGAAAAGTTAGATTATCTCTTTCCTGGTTGTTTACCATCAATAGCATTAAAACTATGCCTCTGCCATGTGACTGTTGTGAAAAAGAAAGCTTGAAGTAATCTAAACTGGACTTACTGTATATGTGAAGACTGAAAGCTCCATTCACTTTGGTAGGAAAAACAAATGCTTGGCTTTAAAACTATTCGAGTGTATGTATTTTACACAAAGTTACGGTTGGGGTTTGAAGAAAATAGTACATCCTTAAATTCTAAAAACTGTCATCTTTGAAAGCCCATTCCATCAGATTGTATCATTACTGGATATCTCACATTTAAGGAGGTGAAGAACACTCACTTTCTCCCAAATCCAGAAAACCATAACTGTTTTGCCTCCTTTCTGAGGGTATTTTTTTTTTGACAAATTGAAGGAAGCTCTGCTAAGAACAGAGACCATGATCATGGTAGAAAGAAGAGCCAGCAAATAGACTGGCTTTTCATAATTCCTCTTTGGACAAGGGAAGGATTTGAGATTGCCCACAAATGTTCCAGGCAGTTGTTCCTCACGAGAGACTGCAAGACATTAATCTCTGGAAGGTTTAGCGGTCATGGGAGATGAGGGAGTAGCTATCTTGCTCAAACCATGGTCATGGCCTTTAAAAGAACACTGGGTTTGCATGGTTCCTTTTCTAATCACTTTCAGAAACTGCTTGTTAATTATTCTTCAGCTATTAGAAACCTTTGGATCCACAGGTCTGAAAACACTAGTAACTTATAAACATAGAGAGAGAGATGGGGCGGTGGGTTGGGGCGGGAGAAAGAGAGGGCATTTTGGAAAGTTACAAAATAACTAATGGTCCAAATGGAATAACCCTTAGTCCTTTTGTAACTTTCCAAAGTGCCCTCTCTTTTTCTCTCTCTCCCTCTTCCCCCATACAGTGGAACCTCCAGTCACAACCATAATCCATTCCAGGACTTTAGTCGCAACCCAATTTGGTTGTGATTGGAAGCGAGACTGTATGTACAAAAAAAATTGGTGCGGCAGGGGAAATCGCCACAGCAGGGAAAATCACCGCAGCTGTGTTTGGTCACCACCCAAGGAAGTGTTCGCGATCAGAGTCGGACATTTTGTGGATTGTTTGGTCGGCACACAATTTGGTTGTGGTCAGAAGTGTTCAGGACCCGAGATTCCACTGTATCACTCTCTGTCTCCCTCTCTCCCTCTTCCTCCCTCCCTCCCTCTCTCTTCCTCCCCCCTCTCATGCAGGAAAAAGCATTTGTTTTGAATTCTTTTTTAAAAAAATATCATTGGATGGGGTTTTGGAGATTGTACACCAGCGAGAACTAGAAGGAACTATGTATTACAATTAAAGGAGAACAACAATTAAATTTGACTTACTAATATGAATGGAGCAAAATATTTTAATACTGCAGGTATTGAAGGATATTTTGGAACAATGGATTCAGAAGTTATTTTAAAGAGTGTTTGCCTTTACAAAGAGATTGTAAAAGATATTATGGAAGATGATCAATGCTATTTTCAGGATGTGCATTTATTTATTTATTTAAGAACATTTATATGGCTGCCCAACTCCCTCTGTGACTTTGGGCATTTACAAAGATAGCATTTGATGCTAATATAATAAAAGGGAAAATTCTGTCTGGTTAAATTTTATACATATACTGGGAGCATGGATGCATGTAGGAATAAATAGTACACACATTCAGTGAAATGTGTTTATTCTCTGATTCAACTCTCAGTCCACCACTTATTAGCAAGCTCAACCGATTTCAACAATGAAATAAGTAGCTTATGATAATAGTCAGTCTAAATTCTAAAAAACATTTTCATAAAAAAAATTCCCTTGGGAATCATGAAAGTTTATCTTCTGTAAGTGAGATTAAGGCTGTAGCTAACTTCAAAATCACTTTTACAGTCCAGACCCTCCCAGGCACTAGTCCCAGCATGGTGGAATTCATGGCATTCTTTGCCAGTACCAGACACAGAAGGTTTGGATATATCGACATATGTATATAGACGTATATAAACCATATAGATAAACCAACACACACACACACACACACGCACACACACACACACAGGAGGAGGGGATAAGTAGGTAATGTATTGCTCCAGTTTTTTTAAAAAAATGGCTTTTGCTTTGCTAAATTTTATTTATTTATTTATTTATTACTTGAACTTATTAGTCGTCCCCTCTCCCCACAGGGACTCGGGGCGACGTACAAAAGTATTATATAGCGTACAGAGGAGGTAAGAATAAATAAATAAGTTACAATACCTAGAAAAGTTAAAACCCCAGTGAAATTAACCCTTAAAAACTAAAATTACCAAATGATAGAAAAACTGATGGAAAACAGCAGCTCACACTGCAAAACTATCTGTTCTACTGCTGTTATTTTCAAAACGGCACTTTTCCTTAGGGGAGTCATTGTGCCCTGCATGTCTTCTTCCATCTGGAAGCAGCTGCTGCAGGAGCAAAGGAAGTTTTTAGCTGGAAGCAAGGAGGTAATGGCAACTAAAACCATCTGCAGAGCTCATTAGACTGATAGCCATGACTTCTGAAAGGGCTCCAAGTCAAGGGTACTTATTTTTTTTTCCAGCAACAAAAGACTATTGTGAAGAAAGATAGAACGGGTCCGAAATTCCAGTTGCCACAAAACTGCAGCATTTTGCACCATGATTTATTTTGCTTTTTGATTCTCCATTGAGAAATAAAGCACAGACATATGAATGCATCAGTATTGGTGGATGTGTTTATAAGGCACAGCTATGAATACATTGCCAAAGGATGAGATATGGAACTTCAGTAAAATATTATACAATTTTCTGTACTTTAAAAAAATTTTTTTTTTTTATCATGCTTGGATAAAAAAAGCTTCTCTAGAACCAAGATTTGAATCCACCATACTTTTAAGTACTATTGTAGGAGAGCTATGTTGGTCTATGATTGGGAGGTGGGGGGGGGATAAATCAGAGGGAACTTGGTAGACTTTTTATGATTAATCAATGTTAAATAGGTTTTTAAATTAAATTTTTTAATTGAAACCAGTTTTTTTTTAAAAAGCAGCAGAAGCTTCTGTGAGCTGCAGTAAATTTCACCAGATGTTACTAAGGAAAAGGTGCTACCAGACTTTCACTAGGTTCTATTGGGATGTATACCAAAAGTTCTCACCTACTAATTGTTTTTCAATTTGTGCCTTCCTGTCCATCTGGCCAGAGCCAGCACGGCTGAAGCATTTTTAGCAAACTCTAACAGCTAAGAACATGGGGCGGGCGCGGTGGCTCAGTGGCTAAGATGCTGAGCTTGTTGATCAGAAAGGTTGGCAGTTCAGCGATTCGAATCCCTAGCGCTGCGTAACTGAGTGAGCTCCCATTACTTGTCCCAGCTTCTGCCAACCTAATAGTTCAAAAGCACATAAAAATGCAAGTAGAAAAATAGGGACCACCTTTGGTGGGAAGGTAACAGCATTCCGTGCGCCTTTGGAGTTTAGTCATGCCGGGCACATGACCATGGAGACATATTCAGACAGCACTGGCTCTTTGGCTTTGAAACGGAGATGAACACCGCCCCCTAGAGTCAGGAACGACTAGCACATATGTGTGAGGGGAACCTTTACCTTTAAGAGCTAAGAGGGTGTGTCCGAGGCAGCAATCCTATGCACAACTCCTCTGCTCAACATTGGAATGGGATGTGTGGTTGTGCAATGAAAATTAATAAGTACCATGTAACTGCAAAAAAAAAATGAAACCTGCAACATTTTAACTGAATTTACAGAAAATGTTTGATTGGCCATGCTGGTGTTTTTTTTGTTTTGTTTTAATCTAACCTAATTAACCTCGCAGAGAAATTGGGAAAACAAACCAAGCAAACTTCTTTTAATTCATGGGTAGAGGAATGAGTTATAAACAAAACAGCTAAATAAATACACCTTTCTCTCGTGCCTCTTGAATTCTAAGAATTCAGTAAGAAATATCCAAGCATACTCTTCAAATTCTTCCAAATAACTGATTTTAATAAAATCTTAACAGTCTTTGACAAGTAATATCACAACTGCTCACAGTATCCTTTACCTTTGACATCTGGACTACTGCAACTGTCTTTACATGGGCCACCCTTGAAAATCATTCAGAGGCTTTGGTTCTGCAACCCAACAAGACAGACACAGACTTCAGAGGATAATCAGAACTGCAGAAAAAAACAATTGCTGCCAACCTGCCTTCCAATGAGGACCTGTACATTGTACGAGTCAAAAAGAAACGATGCTACTGATGCTCAAAACGATGCTATAGAGCACTGCACACCAAGACAAATAGACACAAGAACATTTCCCCCCAATCCCATTATTCTGCTAAACAAATAATTCCCTCACTATTGTCAAACCATTCATTAAGGCTGCATTACTATTACTATTAGTCTTCTTATCATTCCTATCACCCATCTCCTGCCACTTATGATTGCAGGACTGTTAACTTTGTTGCTTGTATCCTTACAATTTATATTGATATTGTTTTCTGTTTGCTTATTTGTACCCTATAACTATCATTAAGTGTTGTACCTTATGATTTTTGATAAATGTATCTTTTCATGTCCTTTTATGTACACTGAGAGCATATGCACTAAAGACAAATTCCTTGTGTGCCACTTTATTGGCCAATCACACTTGGCCAATCACATTTGGCCAATAAAGAATTCGATTCGATTCGATTCTATTCGATTCTATTCTATTCTGTTAATTCAGCAGGTAGCAACCAAGGTTTGCTTACACTTCTGGCTACGTTTCCTCCACTTCTGGCAATGCTACCTTAGCTGCCAACTAACTTCTAGGTGCAATTTTAGGTTCTGGTTGGCACACTTAATGTCCTACATGGCTCAGAGTCTGGTTACCTCTGAGACCGCTGCTCCAGATTGAATCTACCAATCTGCTGAAATCAGGGTAAGGAGTCAAAGGAATCTTAACTTTGAAATATTTCCATTTCTCATTCTGAATTATGTTAAACACTAACATTAACTCAGGACCAATGGAGAAAGCTACAATGAACAAACTAGGTTTACCTCTGAATAAAAATCATATACAATTATGTACTTAAAATAATATAAAACATGTTCAAGCTTTTGTTTTTTCCTGTGACATGGCCAGACCTGAAGGTTAAAAGCAGGTAGGTTCCATTTGCAAATAAATCTTTTTTTATTTAATTGACACAAATTAATGTGCCTCTCAAGATGTCCTAATGATCTGTTTATCAAGAAAAAGTTCTATTCAGTATGTCTTTCATGGTGAGCATGCATGACACCCCTTTGCCTGCCTTTGACCATCATTTCAAATGGATTAAATGATAACATGATAACATTCAAATGATAACATTGAATTGATCCCTTCCTCCAGTGATTTGTTGGAAAATATCCCTATGATAGAGATTTATGCCTAAGTATCTTTGAGCAAATATCTACCGGTACTCAAAACAAATATGGGATAAGGATGGTCCTTGGTTATGTTTCTGGTTACAATTTTTGTATTTAAAAAGGAGGAAAAGGAGAAAAAAACTAAGAATTACTAAGAATTGTAATTCTTTTGATACATAGTCCAACTTAAAGGTAAAAGGTAACGGTAAAGGTTTCCCTCGCACTTATTTGCTAGTCGTTCCCGACTCTAGGGGGCGGTGCTCATCTCCATTTCAAAGCCGAAGACCCAGCGCTATCCGAAGGTGTCTCTGTGGTCATGTTGCTGGCATGACTTAGCTGAAGGCGCACAGAACGCTGTTACCTTCCCACCAAAGTGGTCCTTATTTTTCTACTTGCATTTTTTATGTGCTTTCGAACTGCTAGGTTGGCAGAGCTGGGACAAGTAATGGGAGATCACTCCATTATGCGGCACTAGGGATTTGAACCATGGAACTTTTCTGATCGACAAGCTCAGTGTCTTAGCCACTGAGCCACCGCATCCCTTAGTCCATCCTGTATCCTAATATCTCTGCAAGAGATGGTACACAAGAAGACTGTTGACTTTTAAAAAGTGCTTATATGAACATTACTCATTTGTCTGTGAAAAGACCAGAAAAAAGCTGGAACTGTGTAAGTTTAAATCTTCCCCCAAAACCTAACAATTTCATTAAGCTCAGGACAACTCAGCACCACAGAGAGCTACACTGCAGGCAAAGAACATGTCGTGGGATTTGATTATTTCCTTGCAAGCCATTCACATCCACAAATGCCTGGCACAAAGCATAAATTGATAGGGAAGATAGCATTATTTTTTTATTTAAAAATACCTTATTTGTGAGGATGATTTATGGTGAAATAACACCATTTTCCATTGCATGCCAGATATTTTGGGAGGAATAGGCTGGAAAGAAGTAAATGAAGTTTCTGTATGAGCATTTTGTTCAAGACTAATGTAAATGGATAATAACAACCCTGGATAATGTATCCCCTCCCCACCTTCCATCACACCCCAGATAAGGTTGATACTACCCTGGCTGTGCAATGAGTTTGGATATAAGGAATTCTAAAGCAAACTGAAGAATGGACTATTTGCAACTCTTGCATCTGGCCTCCTTTTGACTTGAATGTACAACTAGAGTTGATCATCCTACACCTCATGTTTCTCTATGGTTCCCTTTGCTGGGAAGCCAGCAATGGAAGATATCAGGAAACATGATATCTGCGAAACATGCTTTACAAAGACTTGTGCTGCGGTCGGGTTTATATGTTTATATATTAGTAACACCAGAAAACACAAAAGCTTATAGAAGCAAATCCTGTGCTGGCATGAAATCAGTTTTAGGAGGAAGCCTCCGGAATTTTTCAAATGCAGTCTCTTCCCCCAAGTCCCTCAAGGGAGGTTAACTTTTGATACTTTGTTACTTCTTGCCCCAGACCGGTATAAACGTTTGCACATTTGGACAGAGCACGCCTCCCCCCCACCTCCCTTCCTTTAACTTTTTGAGACAGATGGTGGTTGAGCATCCCTCCCCCTCCCCGCCCGAGGTCTTCCTTTGAAGACGTCCTGCGCCGATTGTACAGCATTTCAGCTGTTCTGAATTAAATCATAACGTCCTCGAAGGGGAGTACCAACCGACCTCTCCCGCACCTAGACAAATGGCAATGGTGGTCCGCCCCCCCCCCGCCCTCAAGGTACGGGTGGGTGGGCGAAAGGAAAGCAGGAGTTCCCTGAACGAAGGTCTCAGTGGAGTCTCCGTCGCGCATGCGTGCCGCTGCTTTCTCCCTCCCCCTCCTCGTTTTCCCCCAACCTGAAGTTAACTTCTGGCGCTCCGACTTGCACTTCGGAGGCTACCAGCCAGAGGCGATGGCACTTTGGCTCAAGTTCTGCTCTTTCTTCTTCTCTCTCACGGCCTGCCTCGATGGCCCGCGCCTGGCCGTCTCCGCTGGAGGGACCAGCAGCGGCGGCGGCAGGAAAGGATCCGCGGGCGAGGCTTGCGCCTGGATGGTAAGGCAGACGGACGGTTTGGGTTTGCCCCTGGGTTGGATTTGGTCACGGTGTATGTTTAGGTCCGAGTTCGGTTTATTCCGATCTAAGACAGGAAAAGGCAGGAAGTTTGCCGGGTGCCAGATACCTTTCGGTTTAAAGCGCTTCGAGACGACAGCCGGGCGATGGCAGGAGTGTGTCCGCTTTGCGTGGTGGGCACTTTGCTGCAAGCACAGCTATGCAAGCAAGGCTCACCCTCCCTCCTTCCTTCCTTTTTTCCTCCCTTCCTCCCTCCTTCCTTTTTTCCACCTTCCTTCCTTTTTTCCACCTTCCTTCCTTCCTTCTTTCATCTTCCTTCCTTCCTCCCTCCCTCCCTCCCTCCCTCCCTTCCTTCCTTCCTTCCTTCCTTCCTTCCTTCCTCTCAGCTTGTTCCTTGCTGGCTCTCCCCGTCTAGCAAACAAGAGGGCCAGCTGGCATTTGTAAGCTTTTGGGATGGTTGGTTGCGGAGTTTGACTGCAGTTTTCGCATCAAAGGAAGCTGGGGAGGAAGGAAGGACGGGGCAGTGGAGAGGGACGGAGCAACAAGTGTGAAGGAGCAACAAGTGTGAAGTCGCTCCACAGTTCTTTTATGCGCCTGTCTCCCTAATTCTTCTCCCGCCTTAACTAGACCTGTGCCGGGAGAAGAGAATAAAAGGCAAAAGGCGATCGCTTGGCCTTTGTCATTTTAATCACTGCAGGCTGGTTTTGGTTACAGGCCTGATCTTTACCGGAAAAACTGGGAGTGTTGTGAAGGTGATACAAAAAAAAAAGAGTTTTAGGGCTTCACCTTTTGTCTCTCCCAGAAGCTGCGATTTCCTTCTTGAGTTCCCCAAGTGTGATTTTTCTTGGGGGTGTATGTGTGTGTGAAACAAAAAACAAAGACTGCTTTCCTCTGAACCTGCTCCTTTCAGTTTTCAGCCTTATTAAAGATTCCAGATGATTGGCACTAGTGACTTTCATTACTTCTTCTTCTTCTTTCTTTCTTTCTTTTTTTTTTTTTTGATGTTAAACTACCACAAAGATTTCCTGGGGATCAGGTCATGAAGAGGGCTGGGGGCTGGGGAGGTGGGGTCTAGGAGACTGGTGAACGAGTGAAGTGGCTCCAGTATTATTAACATTCTTTCTGCTGTTTCTTTGTTCTTGCTTTATTTTTTATAGCCTTTTGTGGTTTCGATGTTTTTAATAATTATGATAATGGCTTTTTAGGTAATTATTGACTGTTAAGCCTTGTTATAGGCCGCCTAGAGATGGGCAGCTCTATAAATTGGAGAGATAAATTGTAAGATAAGTTGTAAAAAAAAACAAAGGAAGTGACCTACTGGCATGGAGTAGTTATGTTCATACCTGAAAATAAATATATAGCTATAAGAAAAAAACTGAAATTTTAGAGGGACAACTTGCTAGAGTTAATAATTGATTTGCAGATTTTAAAGTCTTGGTATTTGTACATGAGAATCTTAGAAGGTCTAATGCTTCCCAAAGATTTGGTGTATTTTCTAATAAAAATGATATTAATTGCTCTATTGACAAAAAGCCACAGAAATTTAAATTTTGCTGAAAAAGATAGTCAGAATTCATTCCATCATAACAACTTTAATTTGCACTTCCTAAAGTTTGCTTTTACTTACCATCACATTTTCTCAGCTCTTTGCTTTAGAAATTGGTTCATTTCATTTGTTTAAGAAAAAGCTATAATGTTTTATGTTTTTTTGGAGAGGGGGAAGAAAACCCTGATGTCAGTCTGGGCCACATTCATAAGCACTGATTGCGGAATAAAGCCAATTGCTTTGTTTGCATAGCAATTGTCTTGGTCTGTTTGTACATTTTGAATAGACTTGCCATACTGTTGAATGACTGATGGCCCCTGTAACACATTGTCTGCTCTGGGGCAAGGCTGCCTTTGAAGTGTTGTCCTGTAGGAAGTAAAACGACTATTTGCTGTATTAAAATTCCTCGGTATTTCCTCTGTTTAACCACAGGCCACTTCCCCTTTACCACTCTAAACACTGCAGGGACACTGGCTGATTGAAAAAGCACAAGGACTGAAGTAATTGTATCCCATTAAGACAGCAACTCTTAGTATATCTTATTTATAATCCTCAAATTCCTTATGTGATAAAAGAGGGGGTTACCTTTTTTTCTGTTAAAAACAAGGTGGAAACATGAAAGCATCCTATTGACTTTGGATCAAAGTATTTGGGTAACTTACTGATACATCTTAACTGGAAAGGTAGAGAGAGAGAGCAAGAAATGTGTGTTGAATTAAAGTAGGTCTGGATGACTTCATGCTCTACTAAGTGTGCATATACTATCCATAGAGGGAGGCTGTAGCCTAGACCTCTGCATACTACTTATGAATAAACTTGCTCAAGGTAATGCTATAGATTGTGTAATGCAAATTGATCAAGTAAACTTTGAGAGCCTTGTTTTAAAAGTTTCTTTAATAAAAGACATGTGTGTTCTCCATCAGTCTAAAATAATTGTCCAGATTTTTGAAGTGAGCTTGCCCATTTAATTATTTTTAAAAGATGAGATTTGCCAGTGGCCCCATCCTTTCAGTATTATATTAAGGATATAAATAAATGACAAAAGAACAAAGCTCCTCTAATGAACAGTAAGACTAAAACAGTTATTCCTCACTTGAAATGGAAAATTATTTTACTTTTTCCTTTGACATACAAGCTAACCCTAACCCCTAAACTGGCATTTTACCAAGATAATACTTTAGGTAGGGTAGTAAAATATATTATTCTGAACAAAACCTGATAAATCTGATATATCCCATTTAGAAATGTTAGGTGAGAATCAAACTTGTTCCAAAACATATCTAGTTGTTTGATTTATAAAATGGTTTTGTGTGAAATATTGAGAATTTCTTTCACATTGCTAATAGTATTATTCATTAATATTGCAATGAATACAACACTGCATGCATGGAAGCAGATTTTTTGCTGTCACATGGAAAAATTATGTTGTACTTTGAAATACATCACCTATGATATTTCTCTGTAAATTAGAAAATACCTATGATCAAGGAATACTTGTAAATTAGAAAACACCTTGTGATTAGCTGGAATAGCACCAGCTTTCTACTGGGAAGGGAGACTGACTGGATTCCCAGTTCATACTAAATCATTATTAAATAAATCATAATTTCCAAATTTGCTGAACAATAAAATATAGTTTATAATGACAAATACTATATTTTAAATCAAGACTAAACAAGAAACATATGAATTGATAAATTAAATGAAGTCCCACAACTGCCTGTCAAAATAGCAGCAAAATGATCTTTTTAATTGTTAAATTATACAGTTTTCTGCTTTGCCTCTAATTTTGTGAAATAGGAAAGCATCAATATTCCCAAGGAAATGATTTTTCCTATGCTCATAAAACCTACTTGAACGTTTTCGATCCCCCTTCCCATGAGTTATGCTTCTTTTACATTTTGAATGGTTCTATACCCTCAGTCTTGTAGTAGTGTATTGCGATTGTGGGGTTCATTGCTGTAGAGGTACAGCTGCAGCAGGAAGTTGTTTGTACTTGTGGATAATTTTTAGAGGACCCTGGAAGATTAAGGTTCAAAACTGGACCAAAAATTGTGAGTGAAAAGAGAGTGGTGGAGACAAGGATGTGGCAGAGTGGGTGGTGCAGGAAGACTCACCAGTGTAATCCTTCTGATCTATGAAGGGGCATAAATAAATGCCTGAAGAAGACTCCTGTGGTTCCTTTTTCTTGTTAACATTGCTAGAGCCATCTTTGCTCAATTGGTTAATCTTCTGGGACAAAGCTAGACATTTGTAGTCAGGCAAATAAGTTTATCGAAGACTTGTTATATCAGAGGTACAGTGTGCCAGTTTGCCATGCGATAGGAGGGAAAGAATGAAAGTGTTAGCCTAGCAATAAGTCCCATGGTTCTTAATTCTTTTGGAGGGGAGGATGGTCTCAATAATATCCTTCCCTAACCTAGCACCATTTCTTTGTATTGGTTCCTTAAGGCCAACAGCAAGCTGGCTGAGTAATGTGGAAGTTGTAATAGACCACTGGTGGAATTCAATTTTTTTTACTGCCAGTTCTGAGGGTGTGGTTTGGTGGGTGTGGCATGACTTGGTGGGTGTAGCAGGGGAAGGATACTGTAAAATCTCCATTGCCACCTCACTCCAGGGGAAGGTTACTGCAAAATTCCTATTTCTTCCCGATCAGCTAGGACTTGGGAGGCAGATGGGAGCAGGGCCAGTCAGAGGTGGGATTTATCAGTTCTCAGATCTACTCAAAATTTCTGCTACTGGTTCTCCAGAACTGGTCAGAACCTGCTGAATATTACCTCTGCAATAGATCTAGGGATGAAAAAAATTGGACTAGTCCTGTGATGTCATGTTCACATTTTAAAAGAATTTAGTAGAATCTCTGTAACTTCAGGGTTTCAAAGTTAGGATTAGAAAGACCCAAGTTAGGGGGAACCCCCCCCCCCAGCTTTTGAGTAAAATTTACTTTAATAAGGTTAATGTGGGTGCCGGGGAGATCCAGGGATGATATCTTTGTAATGGTGTTCTGATATAAATGCTGAAGATGCAACATTTGTATTATGACTATGTGCATGAATAATTGTTTGATGTTATTTCAGCCTGTTATGGACACTGTTGCTATATGTTTATGAACTCATTTTAGCTGATATTGTGAGATAAAGATTTATCCTATGAGTTGACATTGTAGTATTTATTTTTGGTCAAAGAGTGGTCCCTTTTGCTGTCCTCCAAATCTGAAAGGAAGTTGCTTCTTAGATGATTCTTTTTTCAAATCATTAAGCATTTTTACAGTGGTCTGATCAAGAACAGCATAGACGTAAGTGTTGTATGTATATAATAGTCTAAGCCTAGATCTGTTTTCCAATGCTGCTCTAGGACTTCAATATCCTGATAATTAGATGAAATGATTAACCTTCATTCAACTTTCTTGTCCCTAATTGGAAGATGTTTTGGTCTCTTTGCATCTATCTAAAACAAAAATCTTCCAAGAAACTTTTTTTAAAAAAGAAAATAAGAGGTTGCAATAATTTCAGCAATTGATCTACAGTATTTCTCCCATACAACTAACATCTTCAGCATACATACTACAACAGTAGTTTTCTTCAACTCATTGCCATCCAAATGTATCATCTTGTATCTAGAAGCCCCCAAATAGAGCAGCACATGAGTTGGGAGTCACCCATCATGATATGTTAGGGGGGAAAAGTAGTTAGGAGGAGAGTATACTGTATGTTTTTATATGTCTATGTATCTGCTTATGTGTTTATTTTACACACACACACACACACACACACACACACACACACACACACAGTAAGGACAGGCTTTTTTTCACCCTCTCGAGCAGTGTTTGAGCCCATTACAACTAAATAGGGAGAATAGCAACCACCAAAAGGAAGTACTTTATACCACAGGATGAAACTGGTATATGCATCTTTTAAAGCAGTTTTTAAAATGTTGGCAAATTAATGGACAGACTATTTAGGGTAATTATCCCTGGTGGCTATTTATTTCCTCTAGAATCACAAACAGGCTATTCAAAAAATGGTAACAGCATCTGTGGGTGACTGACTTCCTGGGCACAGCTCTGAACTTTTTTTTTTTTTAATGCTCTCGCTTAGCCAAATGTATTATTCAGTTTTTCTTCCCAGACGACTACTTTAAGATGCCTGGACTTCAACTCCCAGAACACCCTAGCCAGCATGACTTGAAGTCCACACATCTTAAAGTATTCAAGTTTGAAAAACTACTGGTGTAGACTTAACAAAAAGGATCTTTTTCTCCTAAATATTTCACCTTTTCCATTAAATTTTCCCCTTTTCCTTTAATTTTCTTTTGCTCTGATTATAAGTAGTCCCTGACTTACAAAAGTTCATTTAGTCACCTTTCAAAGTTATAATGGCACTGAAAAAAAGTGACTTGTGCCCATTTTTCACACTTATGACCATTGGAGCATCCCCATGGTCACGTGATTTTACATTTGGTTGTTCGACAGCGGGCTCACATTTATGATGGCTGCAGATTCCCAGGGCCATGTGATTCCCTTTTGTGACCTTCTGACAAAGAAAGTCAATCAGATTTGTCAGAATATTCATGACTGGCAGAGACATGGTAACAAGGTCAGCCAATGAATAGGCATAACAACAGATCAGCCAATGGGAGCTGAAACAGATTGGAGCCTGGGCGTGGTTTACCCCAGAAGCTCTGAGTGCTGTGCTGAGAATTGAAACTGAAACTAGTCTGTGCTGAGAACTAAATTGGTCTGCTGCTCTGATCTGGAACTGAAGAACTATTTGTTGGTATTGTACATTTATTCATGTGTTATTATGTATATAAAAAAAGTTAATGAAGCCTCCTGAATCAGTTATCTGTGTGTGCTTTCTGGATTTGATTTTTTGCAACAAACTCTGACAAGATTCACATAACAACCATGTTGCTAATTGAAGAACTACAGTGATTCAGTTAACAAAGGTGGCAAGAAAAGTTGTAAAATGGGGCAAAACTCACTTAACAAACCTCTCTCTTATCAACATACATTTTGGGCTCAATTGTGGTGTTGGAAGAAATGTCCTTCTGGGTTTGGCTCCAAGTGGGGAAAAAGACACTGGAGACATGGAGGCTGCTTGGAAAGATGGTTTTAATGGTGGACAGGACCGCATGGCTTGAGTCCTGAACAGAAAAGGTGATCACATGCTTCAATGTTGGTGGAGAAGAGAAGAGAAGGAAAGGGAAGAGAAGAGCTTGCAGGGCTTTTTATAAGCTGTTCGGCCCCACCTATCTGTTTCCTGTTCCTGTGTAAGAAATGTATTCTGATTGGTTGTCAGACTCACATGGGCCCATGCAGGGGCAACCCTCCAGGCTGAGTCCAGGTTTGGTTGAATTCTCAGATTTCTCAGATGCCATGTGGTCAGTTGGGCTTATATTATCATGCCTTCATTCCCAACCCCCTGGAGCTGAAGGGGAGAACTCTTTATTATGTAAAGTGGACTAGCTTGGCCTTCTTAATGGCCCATTGACAAAGTGGGGATGGGCAGGAAGTTGCAGGAATTTACTTTGTGTTTAAAAAAATTTACATCCAGGAAAATATAATATTCTGCCTTTTCAATATTTCCTAGGATATTTCATTTTTATGGGAGAGGGCTGGGTGATAACTTCCTACAGTGGTCATAAGTTGTGGACTGCCTGTATTTCTATATCAAGAAGCAATTGGTTGCTTAACCATTGAGTACTGTGTATCAGCAATGACCAGGTTCACATAGAGGACCAAACCAGAAACCATACTTGATATACATCATTGATAACAATAAATGAATAATGACAGTAGCTGGCAAAATCTCTTTTGGCTTCCTCTCTCTTGAGATAAACTGTGGAACAAATCTTTGAGAAATTTTTACCCAGGATACATTTCAAACATGGAGCAGTTTACACAGCAAGCCTCCATTCAGCACTCCATTATCATAGATCAGTGAAACATATTGTATGAAACAATGTTGGATAGCCATCTGTCTGAAACGGTATAGGGTTTCCTGCCTAGGCAGGGGGTTGGACTAGAAGACCTCCAAGGTCCCTTCTAACTCTACTATTGTATTGTATTATTATTGTATCATTTGCCTGCCTGAATTCAAGTAACCTTGTTTTATTTTATTTTTATCCCACCTTTATTATTTTATAAATAAGTCAAGGGGGCAAACATATCTAATACTCTTTCTTTCTCCTATTTTCCTCACAATAACAATCTTGTGACAGACAGTGACTGGCTCATAGTCATCCAGTTTTTATGCCTGAGATAGGATTAGAACTCACAGTCCACTGGTTTCTAGCTTGGTGCCTTAACCACTAGACTCCTAGTGACTACTAGACCAGACCAACTCTTGTTATTAGTCTTCATAGATTGAATTTTTTTTTTACTACTTAAGAGTAGAAACAATGGAAGGGAGATACAGTGGCCTGCTCAAAATCCTAAATGATTTATCTGGTTTCCCCCCCTCCCCCCCAGTGATATGTAAAATAGACATTTCCTGTAAAGTTTCCTTTTTCAACATTGTAATCTTGAGACATTCTTTGTAGTTTCATTGCTTGTTATGAGAAGACTTTTATAATAGTATACATTTATGTAACTGGTGAAAGCTATGTTTTTGAATGTTTCACATTTCCCCCCAAAATTAATTGTACTCTGCATTTCAATTCTGTCTTGTGTTTTCACACTTCGATTAATTTTTGTAAAAAATTACAACATAATTGTGAATTGCAGGTTTGGCTTATATAAAATAGATATTATGATTAAACGGTGGAACAAGCTCTGTAATGCAGCAAGGAAGTCTCAAAAATGGTATTTAGGAATCAATGCATTGTTTTTGTTATTAAAAGTGTAGTCCAGCATTGCTGGAACATTCGCTTTTGAAAGACGCATTTTAATGTCTTTTCCAGCTATTGTGAAAGTATTTTCAATCATTTGCTATGAATGGCTTCTGTGATGAATCAAAACTTGGTAGAGCATATTATCTTAGCAGGCTGCTTTGGGTTTTCATTTCTAACTAGATATTTTTGATCTTACTTCTGAACGTATTCAGATCCAGCCAAGCACTTAGTGACTTTTCTGCCCCCCCCCCCCTTTTTTTTTTTTTGGTATATAGCTGTGGGAAAATTCCTGGTTGGCTGGCTATGAATTAATGGAAATCCTTACAATGCTTCACTAATGATAGCTCCTGTGGCTTTAAAAAATTCTATTGCCTTTTCTAATTTAGAGGAGGTCATGGAGGTTTACAGAAACTTAAGAAAAGGTAACATCTGGTTGTGCTCTGCTGTTGGCTGCTTTTGTGTGAAGAAAAAAAAAGTTACGGTGTTTCCTCAGCATCAAAAGTGGTTAAGGTAACCCTGATAAAAAAGCTCTCCCCTCAAGCTGTGAGTTCTAATTAATTGTACTCTCCTTCTGGGACTGTTGGATCTTACTGTTATATCCCTGATTTTTAATACTTTAATCCTAAAGGATTTACCTAGCTACAGATAGTTGAGGAGCTGTAAAAAAACTTTTATTTCTTAGAGGGTTGAGATAACCTTAATACCGTAGCACCAACATGGATTCTGCTTATGTAAGGTCAAGATGCAATCAAGCTTTTTAAAGCAGTTCTAAAATAAGAAGAAAAGATATCTTGTGGAGGTAAACTATTGGAAATTAACTACCTTTACTTTGTTTAATTTAAATGAAATACTACCTTAAATTAGTTTTCTTGGTTTGCCTCCACCTGTTTCTTTTAGAAGTATAGCCACTGGCATGGCACTCAAGGACCAAATTTGGCTATCAAGAAAATGGTTATTTGGGGAAGAAACAAGCGATGTGTTATGAATGCCATCCAATAATGAAGGGTGTGGGCTTGGTTGCTTTCTTGAAGATATTTTAGTACCAAATTATGTACATTATCAATGCTTGTAGGGGAGGATGTTTGCTCACATACACAATGAAGGATGTGTATGAAATTGTTGATGTAAAACCACCCTTTTTAGGTGGAGCCAAACCAAGTAAATAGAGAGAGCTAAAAGTAGATGAGACTCCTACTGACCCACTCACCAGGCCCTAGCCGCAGGGAAAAACCAGAAGCCTTATTTGCTATCTTGTAGAGAAGTGCTGAGACTTACCTTTAAAGCCACTTGAAATTAAATCTAGGTCTATAAATTTCTTTCACTGAACTATACTGATGTTAGCTCCAGTTGGGATTGTGCCCTTATAGAAAGAATTCTTGTACAACCTGGGGGTGCACCTGAATTCCTAGTTGTTGTTGGAAACTGGTCAAGAAGACTTTTGCCCAGCTTCAACAGGTACACCAGTTGAACCCATGTCTAGAACACAACACATTGGCCCTACTCATCTACTATAATGCACTTTACGTAATACTGGTCCTGGGAACCACCCAGAAATGAGTACAAAGTAGACAATCTGAGTTTGAGATATACTGTAACATGAATATTGTAGGAGCTGCATTGGTAGCTGACTTATTGCCAGGAAAAATTCAAGGTGCTGGTATGGCTTGATTCCTGGCTTGCTCCAAATAGAATCTGCCTATTCAAGTGCACCTTGTTTTCTGAGAGTCCCTCTTTGTCATAAGATGTGATAGGAGGGCATTTGTGAGAAACTCCTCTTCTGTGCAATGTCTCTCATCAGACATAAGTTCTGTTAAAAGTTGTAGAAGTTCTGGTTCTTTCAAATAACATTGGGGTATGGAAGTCACTTGCTATGTGAAGAGTTATTGGTTCTTATAATACATGATGCAATATGATTATAGTATTAAAGGTAAAGGTTTCCCCTGCCAGTTGTGTCCAACTCTAGGAGGAGGTGCTTATTTTGCTTTCTTAGCCAAGTGAGCCAGCTATTGTGGCCCGCCAGTGGCCAGTGGAACTGGCAGCAGATTCGGACAGTGAGGAGGTTGGGGAGGAACATGGGCTAGTCATGGAATCTGGGGAAGGCTCTGATGAGGACTCTGTGTCGGAGGCAGAGAGAGGGCCAGAGCCGTATGCAAGTTACCAGCTGTTGTCAGAGTTGGACAGCAGTGAGGCAGACAAACAGCTGAAGCCTGTTCCCAGTGTGCGGATGCACAGAGTTGCCAGATGAAGGGAACAACTGAAGAGCAGGGGTCGACTTGGGAGTAAGGCCAGATGATGAATGGCCCCTCCCAGAGGAGATAAAGGAAGAGTGAAAGGGGAGTGGAGTTTGCAGGAGACAATTAGTTTGCTAATTAGTTAGTGACTCTCCAAGATTCCTTGCCAAGTTCTGCAGATATCGAATCTCCAAGCCAGATAAGGTGTGTGACCATAAATCCTCCTTTGAAAGACTTTGCCAGCTGTGAATGAGCAGAATTCATTGTAATTTAATAAAAGGGTTTTTTGCCGGGACAAGTAGTTTGTTTCATGCTCTTGGGAAACCTTGGTCAGAAAACCAGCATTGTCCGAAGACATTGCTGTGGTCATGTGGCCAGCATGACTATATCCCGAGGCACACAGAACATTGTTACCTTTCCTCCAAAGTGGTAGCTATTTATCTGCTTGCATTTACATACTAATTTTGTCTTGTAGAGCACCAGTGAAAGTTTAGCATCTATCTCAGGAAGAAAAAAGAAATATAAATTGGTTACACGGCTTATTTCTTTGCTATCAGGTGTTGGAAGAAGAATAGGTCAGGAAATCCTAGATATCAGAGTCATGCTGTAATCCTGGGCATTGAGTTTCAAATGAAGTCACTGAACTTGAAAACAGTCATTTTCTTGCAGACATTTCATTACCCAAACAAGATAACATCATCCATGCACTGTTTGAAACATTAAATTGACTTTTTGGAATGTCACTGAAGAGCCTTGGGAGACTTTAGATATGCATAGAAAATACTTAGATTTGCTGCTGCTATCCTTCCCGTTTCCCTGATTATTGCTGGTAGAAATAAATGTTGTCCTTGCTGCTCACTTGGGGCTCACATTGGTGTTATGGGGAGCATTCTCCTGCTTACTCCTGCCCCATCTCAAGCTTTAACATGTTTTATCTTTGGAACATGAAGAAAGAAGTACAAGGAGAAGGCTGTGGCTGCTTTGAAGCAGAAGTATCACTTGATCCCTTTCAGATCCATATGAATACAAGTGCACAATCACAAACAGCCCAATGAAAGACATCACATTATAATCTAGCATTCTGATGGTTTAGATAATGAAATTCATGACAATATTATCTCACATGAGTATTGTGTTTCACTTAGTCTTGGATTGATGTTTATATCTGTATTGCAACAGTCATATTAAATCTGAATTATTTCCGGAGTGAGGGACAGGAGGCTCCAGTAGTGATATTAACACGCCCAATTGGCCACGAGACTGGGATGAAGCTGAAGCCACGCCTCTGTGCTCCACCCTTGACTTCCAGTTTCATCTCAGTCTGGCCAGATACGAGACGCAAAAAACTTTTCTACAGCCTCCTGGAAAAGCAGCTCTTTATCTTGCCAGTAAGTGATCTGTGGTGGTTCCTTTTACTGGCCACCAGGTAGATTACTCTCTTTGCTGGAGGCTAGGGATGCCTCGGTCACCCTTGCAGCAGCCATTTTGGGCTGCGCCGACCACATGGCGACTCTGCCTGACTCCTGGGTGATTGGGAGGCTTGCAGCTTGGGATTTCCAGCCCTACGGCCTCCCGTTGGCACGATTAGCTGGCTGAAGACTTTGGTGGCTGCAATCGAGCCGCGGAGGCACCGGCAGCGCTTGCAAGAGTACAAAGAGTCTTTTTTTTTTTTTTTTTTTTTTTTCAAGAAGTTTTATTGGTTTTTTTAAAAACATTTATGCGGAAAAGGGTAAGTGGAATAGTTACAAATTTTGGCAGTTGCAAGTATGGCAGACGCCCCCTCCCTCCAGACTCCTAGGTTACATCAAAATATCAAACCTTATTACATAGTCATAAAAAAAATCAGCATATTAATTCTAGAAAAAATACTTTTCAATCAGTTTATATAATTATAATATATAGTCTAGTTGTAAATTCATTAATACTTTCGGTCTGTTTATAACATTGTGGTTTTCTTATTTATTTTTGTGATCTGAGCTTTCTTGGTGTTGCCCCTTCACCCCCCGCTGGCAGAGCTCCGGCCCCTCCCGTGTCCTGTATAACCGTTGTAGTGTCATCTGTTTTTTCTAGGTTCGCTTTGTTTTTTTCCATAAAGGCCTGTGCCTCTATGGGTGTGTTGATTCTGATTCTTGTCTCCTCCCAGAATATCAGCATACCTTCAGGCATCAACCATCTAAACCACACCCCCTTCTGGTATAATTTATTCGCCAATTGCGAATAACTTTTCCTTTTTTCCCTAATTTTTTTGGGAATCTGCTTTAGAATGGTTATCTCCCTATCGTGGTATGTCAGTGTTTGCCCCCTTTGTACACCCAGAATTTCATCTCTTGTGGTTTTCCTAAGAAATTTAATATGAACCTCCCTGGGTACATTATGTGTTCTGGCATATGCTGAATTCACTCTATAAGCTAGATCTATCTCCCATTCCATCTGCTGTTTATCTTTGTGTATGTATTCAGCTAGAATGTTAGTCATAATGTCCCTTATATTTTCCCCATCTGCTTCTATTACATTTTGAAATCTAAGATAAAAGGACATTCTTTCAAACTCTGCTTTCATTTGTTGGATATCAAGTTCTTTGTTCCCCTTCTGTAAGGCCTCTACCCCCCCCCTCGCCTCCGCCACCCCACCCTCCACAAGGTCCAGTCTCTGTGAGTTCTTAAAGATTTGGGCTTGATTCTGTTTAATTTCATCTTTCATTTCCCTTAACTGTTTCTTAATTTCCTCCTGGCCTTGTAAAATTTGTTGAAGCATTTGTTGGAAGTCTATCTCTGTAGTCTTGGGTTGCATCAATTCTGATATCTTTGACTGTGTAGCTGGACTAGACGTTGCAGACGTTGGAGCAGAAGTAGCAAAGCCAGGCTTTCCAGGAGGTGGTCTTTTTGGAGACATGGTTTATGAAGCAAGGAGATCAGTCAAAGTAGAGACTGGGCAGCTGGAGAGGTAGAGCAGGCAGGCGAATTCAGAAGGCAGAGGATCCAAACAGATGGGGATTTCTTTAGTCACTCTAGCAGTAGATGAAAGTTTTTTTTCTCCAAAGAGTTCAGAAAGTAGCAATCCACAAGAAATTCCTCTGGGTGACTCGGAGACAAAGACCGGAAGCCTGAATTTTAAAGGTGGAGTCAGGTTTCACAGTTCATGAAGACAACGGAAGTGTGCCATCTTGCCCTGCCAGCTTTGGGCTCAGAGGCATAGTAAAATTTTTAAAAGTTCAAAAAGTTCTCAGTTCATCCATTAGTTCTGGAGCTAGGTCGAATGAAAATCACTTTTATAGGGGTGAGGCATCATTAGTTGGCTCTCCCCCCTCCTCCTCTCTGGGGATGGAAGGAAAGTCTTTTCAAGCCGCTTGTCCGAGGGAGGGGGGGAAATCCCCCTCCCTCTAGCCGCACCTCCAGCAGGGATCCGAAAGTTTAACTTTTTAAAAGTGCTGAAAAGTTCATCAATTCAAAAGCGAAGGAATGCAGAAAGGAAGCCTCTCACCATACTGCCGCTGCTTCGTTCGGAAGTGTGTTCTCCGATCGGCATGGGGCGAGACGCGTGCGCACGCACGTCCTCCAAAACTGCTCCCCGATGCCTAGAACGAAGCGGAGGAGCCCCCGCCAGCCGCCGCCGACGCCAGGACCCTCCGCGAGCCGTTCCTTCGGCAAGACGCCCCTCCAAGGCGTCTTGTGCCCCCCCAGAAGCGGGGGAAGCCCACCGGGAGAGCTGGAGCAGGCAGCGATCTGCCTGTCGCCGTAGCCGCCGGAACCGGAAGTCACACAAAGAGTCTTTTTAAAGCTGTGAGTGAGCCGCGGAGCGGCGAAGGAGCACATAGGCGCTTAGCCTCGGCAAGCCTCAGCGGCAGCCTCCAAAACACACCATTCTCGGCATTGGAGTGGAGGCTGCCTAGAAGCTTAGGAAACAGAGGTTTTTTCCTCTTTTTCTCTTTTTCTCTGCTGCAGCCGAAGAGAGGAGCATGGAGGAGGCTTGCAAGGAGGGCTGTGAGGGCTGTGAGTACTACACGTGGCAAGGATGGCGGAGGAGGCAGGAAGGTCCCCTTCACCCCCATGTTTCCCTGGGGAGGGCCCATCTTCCAGATTGCGCCCTACTGCCTCTGCCAGGGCTTAAAAGGCTGCTGCTGCCTTTCATCCCTCATGTGCCACCCAGAGGGATGAGCTTAGGAGGCACAAAGCCATCTCTAAGACCTTTTCTACAGCCGAGAAGTTGAGGGCCCAGCAGGGTAGGCTCAGCACTTCTCCCCCTCGCTCTAGATCTCCATTCGGGGGTGAGTCTCTGCCTGTCCCCGCCCCCAGGCTCTCCGGATTCCCTAGTAAGGTTTTTTGGGGAGGTTTCCCCATCACCACCCCTTTTCCTAGAGGACCAGGAAATGGATCTGGAGGATTCCTGTATTCATGAGGATCCCATAAGGGATCAGGCCTTGCCTAGGCCTATTCTGGTCCCCCAGGCTGGGGCAGCTCAGGATCCTGGGAATTCCTGCTGGGATTTCCTGGATGTGGATAATCTTCCCAGGGGGTTGCAGAGTCTTATTGAAAGGGCTATCTTCTATGGCATTGCAGCTGGCCTGCAGCAGCAGGCCACCAGGTCCCGGGTATCGGACTTCAGGGCCCGGTTTTCTCTGAGCCCAAGGCTGTTAAGGAGGAGATCCCTGCTCCTCACCTCTGCCTGGAGGTGGTGAAGAAGCAATGGGAGAAGCCTGCTGCTTTCCCGAACCCTGGCAGTAATGATAGACGTTTTTATAATATTGAGCCAGATTTTTCCCAGGCCTTACAGCTACCCACTGTGGACCCACCTGTGGTCGCTTTGGCATCTCCTGCTTCTCGGTGGCCAAGGATGTGGATGACAACCTTAAAGTGGATGACAGGAAGGCAGAGATGACGCTGAGGAAGACGTTCCAGTCTGCGGCCTGGGCCATGAAGGCAGCAGCATTGGCTTTGTTCTTCAATTGCATGGCTATCTTGTGGATGGAGAAGATCCAGGAATGATTCCCCCAGACCAGTACCTAAACAAGCTAGTGGCGGTGGCGCAGTTCTTGGGTGATGCTACGTTGAATGCCATGAAGTTCGCTTCCAGGGCCATGGGTCTGTTACCTCTCATCGCCTCCTTTAGCTCTGGGGGTGGCAAGTGGACAACAAGTCAAAGTGGCAGTTGACATTGGCTGACGTCGCGGGGGGGCTCCCTCTTCAGGGCCGCTCTTGACCCGCTCCTCATGGAGGACAAGGATAAAAAAATGTCCTGCCCACCTCGGCGAAGAAGGCAGAGCAAAAGTCTACTCCGTTCTACCGCAAGCCCTCGTACTGACCTCAGGAACAGGAAGCTCAGCAGAGCAGGTACTCTTCCCCCAGGCCAGAGAGGCAGCCCAAGTGCAGTTACAATAGGGACAGGTCTCACTTCCAACAACAGAGTAAGCATCCCTTTTGAGGGAGAGGTAATCGCCCCTACCACCGTGGCAAATAGGTCAGGCCTGACCCCACCCATTGGCGGTTGCCTGGCTCCCTTCTCCAAGGCCTAGGCAGAAATTTCCTCAGATGCCTGGGTGCTCAGCATGGTCACTCATGGGCTTCATTTAGAATTCCTTTCCATTCCCCCAAATTTCTTCCGTTCATTTCCCCCAGGCTAACGCATAGAGAAACGCAGGTTGATGCATCAGACTATTAAACATCTGCTTGACATTGCTGCAGTGGAACTGGTCCCGACGGACCAGGTGGTCAGGGGTTCTATTCGAACCTGTTTCTGGTGCCCAAGTCTTTGGGGGACTGGAGAGCTATTCTCGACTTGAAACTGTTGAACCAATATTTGGTTTACCGCAAATTCAGGAGGGTCTCCCTTAAGTCCATTTTGGCAGGTGTTCGGGGGGAGATTACATGGCGTCTATAGATCTTACGGAGGCTTATCTCCATATTCCCATACTCCCTGATCATAGGTGCTTCCTCCAGTTCTCCTACTTGGGGCACCATTACCAATATAGGGCCCTACCATTTTGGTTGTCTTCTGCACCCAGGTCTTTCACCAAGGTGTGGTGGGTGTACCTAAGGGTGTTTTCCATTAGGTTACATTGCTACCTGGATGACATCCTCATCCAGGGGGCATCCCTGAGTCAGACGAGGGTGGACTTTCTGCAGGTATAGACACTCTACAAAGGTTAGGTTTTTCTGTTAACTTTGAAAAGGGTTCTCTCTCCCCGTCCACTAGGATCCTCCATTTGGGGGTGGTTATAGATTCCTGTTCAAGAAAGGTTTTCCTCTCTCCGGACCGCAGGTCCAGGTTGGTTAAAATGGTTAAGCAGGTCCGCAGCCCTTCTCTCCAGCTCATACCCTGCATCGAGGTAGTGCCGTGGGCATGGTTGCATGCCAGGACTTTGTAGTGGTGACTCCTGCCATTCCAGAGGGCCAACACCAGCAGCTCGCCAGCCAAGGTCGAGGTCATCCCTCAGGTACTGATCTCTGTCATGGTGGCTGTCCTCAGCCTTGCTCCAGGGGTGCAACTTCAGGGACCAGGAGTGCCTCGTCCTAACCACGGACGCCAGTCTGTTCGGCTGGGGGGCGACCCTGGGGTCTCAGTTGGTGCAGAGTCAGTGGTCATGGTAGGAGCTCCGACACAATATCAACTGGTTAGAGCTCTGGGCAATCCATCTGGTGCTTCGACACTTTCGGTTCGCCGTCGAGGGTCGTCACATCCTGGTTCTCACCGACAATGTGATGGCCAAGGCCCACATCAATCGGCAGGGCAGCACACATTCCAAGGCACTGCATGCTGAGGCAATGTTGCTGGGCAACTGGGCGGAGAGACACCTGCGGTCTATCCGGGCAGAACATATAACGGGGGTCGACAACCATCAGGACGACTGGTTGAGTTGAGAGATGGTGGACAACGGAGAGTGGAGCCTCTCCCTGGAGCTGTTTCAAAGCATCTGCCAGAGGTTCAGACAACCGGTAGTGGACCTCTTCGCCACTCTGGCCAACGCACAGCTTCCCTGGTTCTTTTCTCAGTTCCCGACTCGGGGAATGGAGGGGGTCAACGCACTTCACACGAGGTGGCCAGATGGGCTGTTGTACACTTTTCCTCCCCTCCCCCTCATTCCCGGGGTCATTCAGAAGCTAGTCAAGGAGCAGGCAGAGCTGATCCTGGTGGCACCACAATGGCCGCAGAGGGCCTGGTTTGCGGATCTCATGACTCTGCCGGTCCAGCCTCCATGGCAGATTCCAGAGGGGGAGATAGAGTTGCACCAGGGGAGGCTAGTACACCCAGAGCCACACTGGCTGCAACTAGCCATGTGGAGATTGAGCAGGAGTACCTGAGGGAGGCTCACTTGTCGCTACGAGTGATTAGGACCATAGAGGCCTCTCATAGATAATCCACCATGAAGATCTAGAACTCCATCTGGGCTTCCTTTGTGACCTGGTGTCAGACTGCCCAGGTGGTGCCCACTAGGGCCTCAGTTCCACAGGTCCTGGACTTTGTCCAAGACGGGTTGGATAAGGGGCTTTCCCTGGGCACCGTGCGTAGGCAGCTTGCTGCCCTGGCTACAGTTCTTCCAGATGAGGGCTCTGTTTCCCTCACCCAATTGCCCATTGTTAAGAGGTTTCTTCGGGGGGGTCTCCAACTTGCATCCTCCAGTGGTCCATAGGTTCCCCACGTGGAATCTCCCTACGGTGTTGTGGGTTCTCATCGCTGAACCCTTTGAACCATTGAGGACTGTTAGCCTGAAACTCCTAATTCTTAAGGTGGTATTTTTAGTGGCTATTACAGTGGGGCAAAAAAGTATTTAGTCAGCCACCAATTGTGCAAGTTCTCCCACTTAAAAAGATGAGAGAGGCCTGTAATTGGCATCATAGGTAGACCTCAACTATGAGAGACAAAATGTAAAAAAAACCCAAATAATCACATTGGCTGATTTGAAAATAATTTATTTGCAAATTATGGTGGAAAATAAGTATTTGGTCAATATCAAAAGTTCATCTCAATACTTTGTTATATATCCTTTGTTGGCAATGACAGAGGTCAAACATTTCCTGTAAGTCTTCACAAGGTTGGCACACACTGTTGCTGGTATGTTGGCCCATTCCTCCATGCAGATCTCCTCTAGAGCAGTGATGTTTTGGGGCTGTCGCTGGGCAACACGGACTTTCAACTCCCTCCAAAGGTTTTCTACGGGGTCGAGATCTGGAGACTGGCTACGCCACTCCAGGACCTTGAAATGCTTCTTACAAAGCCACTCCTTCATTGCCCGGGTGGTATATTTGGGATCATTGTCATGTTGAAAGACCCAGCCACGTTTCATCTTCAATGCCCTTGCTGATGGAAGGAGGTTTGCACTCAAAATCTCATGATACATGGCCCCATTCATTCTGTCCTGTACACGGATCAGTCGTCCTGGTCCCTTTGCAGAGAAACAGCCCCAAAGCATGATGTTGCCAAACCCATTCTTCACAGTAGGTATGGTGTTCTTTGGATGCAACTCAGCATTCTCTCTCCTCCAAACACAACGAGTTGTGTTTCTACTAAGCAGTTCTGTTTTGGTTTCATCTGACCATATGACAGTCTCCCAATCCTCTTCTGGATCATCCAAAATGCTCTCTAGCAAACTTCATACGGGCCTGGACATGTAGTGGCTTAAGCAGGGGGACACGTCTGGCACTGCAGGATCTGAGTCCATGGCAGCGTAGTGTGTTACTGATGGTAGCCTTTGTTACGTTGGTCCTAGCTCTCTGCAGGTCATTCATTAGGTCCCCCCGTGTGGTCCTGGGATTTTTGCTTACCGTTCTTGTGATCATTTTGACCCCACGGGGTGAGATCTTGCGTGGAGCCCCAGATTGAGGGAGATTATCAGTGGTCTTGTATGTCTTCCATTTTCTAATTATTGCTCCCACAGTTGATTTGTTCACACCAAGCTACTTGCCTATTGCAGATTCAGCCTTCCCAGCCTGGTGCAGGTCTACAATTTTGTTTCTGGTGTCCTTCGACAGCTCTTTGGTCTTCACCATAGTGGAGTTTAGAGTGTGACTGTTTGAGGTTGTGGACAGGTGTCTTTTATACTGATAACAAGTTCAAACAGGTGCCATTGATACAGGTAATGAGTGCAGGACAGAGAAGCCTCTTAAAGAAGAAGGTACAGGTCCATGAGAGCGAGAAATCTTGCTTGTTTGTAGGTGACCAAATACTTATTTTCCACCATAATTTGCAAATAAATTCTTTCCAAATAAGCCAATGTGATTGTTTCGGGTTTTTTTTTACGTTTTGTCTCTCATAGTTGAGGTCTACCTATGATGCCAATTACAGGCCTCTCTCATCTTTTTAAGAGGGAGAACTTGCACAATTGGTGGCTGACTAAATACTTTTTTGCCCCACTGTATGTCAGCTAGATGAATGTCAGAGTTAGGGGCAGTTTCCTCTAGGGAGGATTTGTGCATGTTCCACAGCAACAGGGTTGTGTTGAGGTTAGATCCGTTTTTTATGCCAAAGGTAAAGTCTATTTTCCATCACTCCCAGGAGGTTATACTTCCGGATTTTTGTCAGGTTCCGGTTAGGGAATTGGAACAGCAGTGGCACTGGTTGGATGTCCGACGGGCCCTGTGTATATATTTGAAGTGGACGGCTCCTTCCAGAGGTCGGAGGCACTATTACTATCCTTCCAACCTTCATTGCTGGGTAAGCGGGTTATGTCTTCCACCATTAGCCAGTGGATCCACCTGGCTATTGCCCTGGCATACGAGTCCCAGAAGTTGTCTGTGCCGGCTGGTATTATGGCACATTCAACGAGGAGCGCTGCCACCTCGGCAGCTTGGGCTTCCCAGGCTCCGATAGACGACATTTGCAAAGTGGCAACGTGGGCTTCACCATCGCTGTTTACTCGGCATTACAGGTTGGATGCGTTCGCATCGGCTGATGTGGCATTCGGACATAGGGTGCTACAGCAGGTCATTGCGGATCGTTAGTTTCCCGCCCATAGGACTTAGCTTTGGTAGGTCCCACTATTGGAGCCTCCTGTCCCTCACTCCGAAAAATGGCAGTTGGTCCTACCTGAACTGCTATTTTAGGAATTGGGTGACCTCCCTTGACAATGGGATTCAAATTGTGAACCAATGTTGTTGTTTTTTTACATTCAAAAGTATTGTCACTTATTACCTACAGCAGTTGCAAATATGATGCTAAAATGCATTTATTGATCTGACTTAAACACACACATACACCGCATCAAAGGAAAATTTGATTAGACAATAAATGAATTGGCAATTGACATTTCAACAGATCTACTGAAGATGCAAAAAGCACAAGTTGAACAATTGTCTAAAGTAATAAACTTTGTTTTGCATTCCAGGATCTGGAAAGCTTAGGAGTTTTTAAGATTACAGGCATTTTTTAATTTGTTTATATATCAATAGCTTCCTCCCTTGTTTCCAAAATCTAAATCTGAAAAGTCTTTAAATTCTGCTATTACCTGCTTAAACTTAATTGCTTGATTAAAATGACTGTTTTAAATAACAGAGTAGAGATGAGAATATTGGTAAGATTTGACTCTACACAGGTGAGAAGAGCTTTTTATTATGCATTGTTCCGGAATGCGATTAGAAACAAAAAGAATCCCATCTTTTATTCATAAATTTAGGACAATGACAGAGAACACGGCTTAGATATCCTCAAATAGTTGCATTTCTAAGATTAATACTCTAATCATGCAGCTTTTTCAAAAGGACTGCTAGCTATGAAATCACATGGAGAGATTTTAAATGGAACATTCAGTTTGTAAAAGAATGAGCTGCCTAGACAGAACTAATTTTCTGGTTAATCAGCAAATGAATAAATCAAACCCATAGTATGAATGAAGGTCTAAAATCCTCACATTATCCAAAAGTTTTAATAGGTGTGAATACTTCTGTTCCTTCTAGTTTAGATGAGGGAGGCTATTGTGCTTTGTCATTTGCTTCCACGAATTGCTGCATGCAACAGATCTTGTGAGTAGTTCATAACATGTCTTGTGAGAATTTCATTTAATATAAAGAAATGATTTGCTCGTTCTATGTTCTTTTTCTTACTTAATAGTATATATTTTCTGGATTTGTGCTATGAAAATCAATGTGTATCCGTATTTTGGTTTGCTCTGTAAATACTACCATCCATTTGTCCTGTTTTAGTCTACATGCACAGATGCAAAGAAGTTTTAAAGACTTCATTTACAGTCCAAGTCCTTAATGTTGATTGCCCAGATCATGATTCTCACCCAAGACAAGGCCCTATTGAGTCCAGCAATTCTGAGCAAAGGACATCGAATTCAAAAACATGGCAAGAATCCACAAAGTCCACAAGTCCAGTCTGAAGTCCAAGGTCTGAGTTCAAAATCCACAAACAAGTTCCAAGTCCAAACACATGGTCAAATGCAGAAGAGTCCAGAGTCAAGGAAGCCAAGATCACAGAGGTAAAGAATAGAATGGTTGATTGTTCCCAACAACCCCCAACTCCACTCATCCAATTAAATAGGTCCTCACTGGTGCAGCTCATCAGGAGGGGTGAAGCTGCCTCCTTGGGAGTAGCCTCACCGACCTCTGTTGTGCCTGCCTCTACATAGCCCTGCACATCTGGTAGATGTGGTGGAGGATGCATTTCCCCTTCATCCCCACTGACCAGCTGCATGCCTTCCCCACCTCGCGTGTCTAGAGGGAGCCTCTGAGTTCTCTAGCTGCAGTTGCATATTTACGCAACTTATAAAAAATACGACAGGGTCTTATATTTTTTTGACCCACGAAATATGGCCTTGGGCTTATTAAAGGGGAGGGCTTATTATTTTTGGGTTGCCGGGGGGCTGCTCCCTTGCGGCTGGGTTCCCGAAGAGCCAGGCACAGCCTCAGGGCCGAATGGCTGTGTTGCACTGTCGCAGCAGCAACGCAGCAGCCATGAGGTGACCAAGCTCGCGAGCAGCCGCCCGGCAACTCCCCTTTCCAGCCGGGTATAGCGCCGCTGACCGACCTAGCAGTACCCGGAAGGCACCAAACAACATGAGCACCTGTTCGCCGCCTCCCGCGGCTTGGTGCCTTCGGAATGCCCCTAGGTGAGTGAATGGGGCTCTGCGTGGCTGGAGAGGGAAGTTGCGCAGCGGCTTTTCTGCTCCCCGCTCGCGCGAAGGGCATCTATGCTGCTGGTGCCATCCACCGCTTGGGGTTTTTTTTCAAAGAACGGAGAAGGGATGCCGCTCTGGAAGTACGCTGTATGGTTGTACGATGTACTGCATCTTGCAGTTAAGTATATCCACAAGTATTTGACCTTATTTGTGACTTGAATCTCCAAGGTGTCTGCCAATTCTTCCTTTTGTCTTAATGGTATATTCTTTGTCAGAATCTTCGTTTTATCTTTATTGATTTTCAACCCTGCTACTTTTCCAAATTCCTCTATTCTTTCTATCAATTTATGTGCTGATTCTAATGGATCCTCAAGGATAAAAACCAGCTCTCTGCAAATGCTTGTAGTTAAGCTCCAGGAGGAAGGTACTCTGCCAGAGGAATTAATATATGTAAAGAGTCTTGCCAGAAGAGGAATCCACCATTCAGGGTTGGATTTTAGCAGGTCAGGGGGAATAGCATCAGGGCCAGGAGCTTTGTCTGACTTGAGTTCAGAGATAAACTCGGTGATCTCAGCATGGGTCACCGGTTGCCAGTCAGGGGCTACAGGAAACAGCTGTGGGTCAGGCACAGTTGAACTTGCTGACGCCTGGTAAATTGCCGAGAAATGGTTTTCCCAGTCTCTGTTAGAGATGCAGCACAGAGGGAGTTCCCGATGGCCCGGCAAAGAGCTGGCAGCAATTTGCCAAAATAATCGGGTGTCCTTCTGCTGGATAGAGAGGAGAAGTAAATCCCACTTCTCTCTCTCTTTAGCTTTCTTTTTCTTAGCAATTAATCCTTTGTACTCCCGCTTCAGGCGGTAGTAGTCCTCTGGTGGGCGTTTGTCCCCTCGGTTGTGGTAGAGCAGGTAAACCTGTTTAATCTGGTTCCTAAGCATCAAGCAATCTTTGTCAAACCAAGAATTGCTTCGTGATTGATATGGACCACTCGGCCCATGGACGGCTCCAAGCTCCCTTTGGACACTGTTAGTGATTCAAGGCCAAGACTATCTCTGAGCCACTGCTTGCTAGTACCTGATTATACAAGTTGAGACACTCCGGAGATGATAAAAAGGAGTGAAACTTTTTTTCAATATTGGGAGACCATTTGATCCTCCTTGTGTATGAGGCCACATAGGGATCTAACATCTGAGGGCCCCTAGGGAGATGTATATTTGAAAAAAGCCCAATGATTGTAACCGGGGGGTAGTGGTCGCTCTGCGTAAGGCAATCCACATAAAAAGCACGGACTGCCTCTCTTAAGGGTCGAGATACCAGTACAAAATCAATAACACTACTCCCACGTAAGGAACTAAAAGTAAATTCGCCAGCCAGATCACCTAGGGTACTCCCATTAAGGATGATCTTGTTGTGTTGGGCTGCTAGAAGGGCTAATTGGATGCCAGCAAAATTTGTTAATTCGTCCTTAGAATGTCTGGCTGAAGTCAGATGACCTATGGCCTGAAGGGTTTCTTGGGGGTAGAGTGCCTCTATCACTGGGGGGACTTGAGCTCCCAGATGGGCATTAAAATCACCCCCTATTAGGATGTACATCACTGGGAATTTAGTTTCCATACAAGTAATATAGTTCTCCAGCGTGCCCCATTGAGCCTTGATATCGGCTTGCTTCCTCGCCGGGGGAAGATAAACATTGAACACTAACAGTTTACTACATCCTTTCTTAATTAAAAGCGCCATAGCTAAAGAGCCACAGGAGGGTAGTTCCACTGTCTCCACTTTCAGAGAAGTAGAGACCAAACAAGCTAGACCACTTTTAGGCCTCCCTGCCGTAGATTGTCTAATAGCAGCCAATGAAATGGCCGTAAACCCTGAAAAGGATATCTTATCACAAGCCCAGGTCTCCTGAAGTAGGATCACATTGAATGAGTGGATACAGTTAGCAAATTCTGCAGTGCCGCATCTTCGCCCCCAGCCTGCAATGTTCCACGAAAGGCACTTGAGTGTGCAGGGCGGAGGGGTAACCAGGTTTACTAGTCATTTTGTGTTAATTTTTTCCAGAGCACCCTTTGGATCCGAAAAAATACATCCATTATTAGATGGCAAGGTCATCCTCTTGGGAGGCAAAAGCAGGGGAAAAGAGAGGGAAGGTGAGCCTTGTTCGTGGGGCTGTAAGACTCTAAGCGCACTCCAGTTCGTACTTGTGGCATTGACTGGTTGCTTAGTTGGAAGGTATTCGGCAGTTTCATCAAGCGGGGTTTGAGTTAGCCCTGCGTCTCCAGGTTTATGAATTAAACATTTTGGAGGAAATGCCAATGGAGTGTCTGCTGGTAAATCAGTATAAAATCCCTGAGGTCCAAAGGAATCCTTGGCAGAGAGTGATAGACTCCAAAGTTGGACTTAACTGCATCCAGACGCTTTATGATTTGGGCTCTTTCCGATTGAGGAAGCGCTCTAAAGGAGCCAAAGAGCTGCGTCTCCTCCTGGTTCCAAAAGCCGTCTTGACACAGATCAGTCCCATAGATAGGTGGAATCCCAGAGACATTGACCAGGGGCCCATCAACCAAGAGACCTTGGGTGCCCTGAGCTGGTGTCACTTCTTTTGGGGCCACCTCTTCCCAGCTGATCAAATTGAGGGAAGCTTCCTGGTAAGATGTTACATGCTGCGGGGGGCTGATTTGGCCAGTTGTAGGAGGAGCAGTTAGCCTACCGTCTGAGAGAACGCCAGCTGAGGGTTGTGCAGAAGTAGGTATATAACTAATATATGGTGCCTTGCCTGGGATAGCATTCGAAGTTGGCTCATTAATATATGCCACTGAGGATCTTTTGGGGGCATGCTTGTAGTTTATATTCTTCTTTTTTGATTTTCATTCCTTTTATTTCTTTTTCTTCTCTAATCTTTCTATTTAAAACTTCTAGTGTTAAAACAAAGAGTAGAGGTGATAGAGGGCAGCCTTGTCTCGTACCTTTCTTTATTCAATAGAATCTGTGTTTTGCATCGATGTGTCTTCTTTTCTGTTTTCTTTAAAAAAGAAGGTCAGTTCTTTTTCCATTTTCTATGCAAAGTCCTTTTCTTTTAATATAGTGTTATTTAATGTCCATCTAAATCTTTTTCCTTTGTCCTTTCCATTTAATTGTAATTAGATTGTGATCTGCCCAAATACTTGCAACAATCTCAATTTCCTGTACATTACAAGTCAATTCTGTTGTGGCCCATATCATGTCGATTCTGGAATATGATAAATGCTGTATATTGTGTTTTTTTTTTGTGTGTGTGGAATTTCTTTCTCTCCAGACATATTTTAGGTTTATTATATCTATCATTTAAAAAAAGATTTTGGAAGTGGTTTTCTATTTATCTTTGTTGTTTTTTGTGTTTTATAGTCCATGTTCTGGTGTACAATTCCATTAAAATCTCCCGTCATACAAATATCAGTATAATCCCAGTCAATTATTTTCCTGTGTAGTTTTCTATAGAATTCATCTTGTTTATTGTTAGGAGCATAAATTGCAATTAAGAGTATTTTCTTAGTATTATCCATATAATCCACCATCAGCATTCTTCCATCTTCATCTGCGTAAATTAATTTCGCTGGAATTGTATCTTTAATGTAAAAAATCACTCCTCTTTTTTTACAGCTTGCCACTGCAGTAAACCTTTTCCCAAGTTTTGGCTGTGCCAATACATATTCATGTTGTTTTTGAATGGGCACTTCTTGTAAACAGATTATGTCCAATTTTAATTTTTCTAGTATGGAATATTTTTCTTTTTTTAATTGCTGAGTTAAGTCTATTTATATTGATTGTAAACATTTTTTCTCTTCCATGTTCATATTTTATATCTAGGGTTTATACCTCTAGATCAGTGTTTCTCAAACTTGGCGACTTTAAGTCCTGTGGACTTCAACTCCCAGAATTCCCCAGCCAGCTATGCTGGCTGGGGGATTCTGGGAGTTGAAGTCCACAGGACTTAAAGTCGCCAAGTTTGAGAAACACTGCTCTAGATGATCTTGGTTCTTGTGGTTCTCAGATGTCAATACCACCTACAGCACTTTCTTTTGTTTCAATCCCACCTACAGCTCCTTCTATTTCCTTAGTCTCGGCTGTGGATGACTCTTGGAGTTCTATCCATATTCTTCTTTTCCCGCCTTCTCAGCCTTCCCTCTCAAATGCAATACAATACAATAGTAGTAGAGTTGGAAGGGACCTTGGAGGTCTTCTAGTCCAACCCCCTGCCTAGGCAGGAAACCCTATACCGTTTCAGACGGATGGCTATCCAACACCTTCTTAAAGACTTCCAGTGTTGTGACATTCACAACTTCTGGAGGCAAGCTGTTCCACTGATTAATTGTTCTGTCAGGAAATTTCTCCTCAGTTCTAAATTGTTTCTCTCCTTGATTAGTTTCCACCCATTGCTTCTTGTTCTACCCTCAGGTGCCTTGGAGAATAGTTTGACTCCCTCTTCTTTGTGGCAACCCCTGAGATATTGGAACACTGCTATCATGTCTCCCCTAGTCCTTCTTTCTCTTAAGCGAGACATACCCAGTTCCTGCAACCGTTCTTCATATGTTTTAGCCTCCAGTCCCCTAATCATCTTTGTTGCTCTTCTCTGCACTCTTTCTAGAGTCTCCACATCTTTTTTACATCGTGGCGACCAGAACTGAATGCAGTATTCCAAGTGTGGCCTTACCAAGGCATTATAAAGTGGTATTAACACTTCACGTGATCTTGATTCTATCCCTCTGTTGATGCAGCTTAGAACTGAAAAAAATCACGAAATACCATGACCTGGTCATAGAAACTATGCGATTATAGATGAAACATGTAGCAGTGATACCCATTGTCATAGGGGAACCTGGTACCGTGTCCAAGAATTTTATAAGGTACATCAACAAATTGCAGGTTCCTGCAATAACACCAGCGGAACTGCAAAATATTACGCTACTAGGAACATCGTATGTTTTAAAAGGTACTTGGTTGATACCTAGGACACTGGCAGCAACCCGTATCATTAGCACTAGTCAATGGTATTTGTGATGCATTTTTTGAACATTCAGTTGACTGAGTTTCATGTTTAATGAATAAAAGAAATAACAGTATCTACTTTGTTTTAAGTATTTAGGCTGTTGCTTTCTCTTAAAAATAGAATGTGTGTGGTTTTTCAGATAAGGTTGCAAAAACAGTTTTGTTCAGCTATTGTGGGAGGATAACAAGTACCATTTACTCCTGCAGTAGGAGTTCATGCCAGAGCTTTATTGCCAGAAACATACATGCTTTTAGATTAAAAGTGGGGTGTATCTTTTTACATAAAAAGGATCAATGACTCAAGGAATATTCAGTTATTTGCTCTAGCTGAGGGTGATAAAGAGTACTACTATGTTTTCTGTCCCAGATTTTTAATTTTTTTAAAGAAATGGAACACAAACTTGCTAAGGTCAGCCCCCAGTAACTTCTTTACAATATCTGTAAAGCGATGTAGGATCCACAGTATTTTTAGAAAATAAAGTTTGCTGAAGAACAGTGGTGGGTTCCAGATCGCGTCGCAACCGTGCTATGCTGTGACAGGGCTGGGTGTCTACCATGTGCATGCGGGCTGTGTGTGTGTGTGTGCATACCACCGCCCTGCGATACTCCAGCTGCTTGGTGGAGCATCGTGCAAGTGCTGTATGCTGTGTGCAGGTGCGCAAATGGCCCCTCTGGGTCAAATACAAGTAAGGAATGCGGGTGGGCGGGCGGGTGGGCCCTCCAAAGCACCATACCGGAATGGTACCTGCTGTTCCCAGTAGGCACCGGTACACCCGTACCAGGCGTACCAGCTGTAACCCTCCACTGATAAAGAAGCTTGATGTTTTGTTTGCCAATGTGCCCTTCTGCCCTAAAGAAAAGAGTGGTAGAGGGCATTTTGGAGGGCTGAAAATGATGAGAGTAAGCAGCTACATCCGTGTGCTTCTAATAAAGACACATTTCCTAGCTGACTGTGCCAAATGTAGCAGCCATTTGGTGAAAATGTAGTTGAACCTTCAAACCTTTTGTTTTTGAGGGATGATACAGCCCTCGACTTACAACCATTCTTTTAGTGACCATTTGAAGTTACAACAGCATTGAAAAAAGTGGCTTACAACTGGTCCTTCCACTTACAGTTATTACAGCATCTTCATGGTCACTTGATCACCATTTAGGACTTTTCTGGCCAGCTTCCAATAAAAAAAAGTTAATATGGGGAGCCAGATTCGTTTAACAGCTACAGCTTAACACCTGCAGTGACTTGTCTAACAATTGTGGCAAAAATGGCTGTAAAATGAGGTAAAACGTACTTTACAACTGCCTTATTTAGCAATGGAAATTGTGGTCCCAATTGTGGTTATATACATATCTATCTATCTATCTATCTATCTATCTATCTATCTATCTATCTATCTATCTATCTATCTATCTATCTAGTTATCTAGCTATCATCTATCTCTCAACTGCAGAATTGTTTAGTGATTAGAGGCTTATAGTTTCCTATAACAATTCAATTATTTATCTGCTAGAGGTGATTAGAATCCACTCCTCCTTTTAAAGCAGTGGTTCTCAACCTTCCCAATGCCGCGACCCTTTAATACAGATCCTCATGATGTGGTGACCCCCAACCATAAAATTGGTGTCTCAGTTCTTAAGACCATCGAAAATATGTGTTTTCTGATGGTCTTAGGTGACCCCTGGGAAAAGGTCATTCGACCCCCAAAGGGGTCCCGACCCACAGGTTGAGAACCACTGTTTTAAAGCATGTCAAATATTGATAAGCCAAACAGCTTTAATTTATTTAAAAAGGGAAATCATTAATAATCGTACATTTTCAGTAATTGTTGTTGAACTGAAATTCAATTTCCATCCAATGTTTTCAAAACATTGTCTAAAATGTTTGTTTCAATAACAAATAGTTCAGTTACGGAACTTTTACAATTAAGTTTTCAGTTAAACTTGTCAGCTAGTTTTTGCATTCAAAGAGCATCTTTTGCATTCCTGTCCTTCTCCTATTAATAAAAGTAGTGTAACCTGTGGCTCTGTTTTGGTTAAACACGTTGACAGTCTAAGGATAATATTACATATTTTTCAGCATGAAACTGAACACTCTAAATCCCTAAAGCAGTCTCAAATGTATGCTTAATAAAAGAATTTATTGTACTGAATGTCATATGTTATATCACTCTGGGAACAAAATTGGCAATGAGTGGACAGAAAATATTTCCATCAGATCACTGCAATATTTTATAGTCTAAAGCAAAAAATTGTCTCTTTCCAACAAAGTAACTAATTACTGTGTAATGAAGGTATTTTAGTTGATTTAATTATATCATGTTTTTTTTTAAAGTTTTATTCAATGCAGTGAAAATCAATTGGATGCCCTCTAGCTGTATTGGATTTCTATTTGCTTTGGTCCCAACCAGTAAAGCAAATGAAAAAGATGATCAGGGTTATAATTCAAAATTTCTGAAGGGATTTAGTGGCCTTCTTTTGTGTTTATGTGTGTTCTTTCCACTGGAAATTCATGGAAAACCATGGTTTTTCACTGGCTGAAGGAATTCCACTAAACCTTTGTGGCTTGGTGACTCGGATGGGGGGGGGGGGAGAAGGGAACTGGGCTGCAGGAGTGCCGGTGGGCAGTGTGCACTTGCATGCACACACAGTTTGACTGTAAATGGAAAACACACACATATGTGTGCTGGCCTGCCGCTTGTGCAAGTTGAGCTGTGCACAGGCATGCAAGTTGAGCTGCGCAAGCACATGTACACTGGCGCACCTCTCATGCTTCCCAGTTCCAAATAGGCCATGGACCAGTTGTGGGCCATAGCCTGGGGATTGGAGATACCTGAACTAAAGTCAGAGAATTCCTAAGGGATTAAAAGTATGATATTTTGTAAAACATAACCAAAGCATTTCACAGTTTTTAGTGGCATTTTAAAAAATTATTTGTATTTTGAGGGGAGGAAAGAACGTTGGTCTTACCTGAACGTTTTTTTCGGTTGAGTGGAGGGAGGGGTCACAGAAGGGACATACCCAAGCTACGTCCCCGGGCGGGTAGACTGGGTCCCAGGTGAAGGATCGGCCACCACCCTCTGGAGGACCCGCCGCCCAAAAGATGCCTCAGCCGAGGCATACGCATCCAAACGGTAGTGCCTAATGAAAGGCGTAGGAGAGGCCCAAGTGGCCGCCCTGCAAATATCCTCGAAGGGTGCTCTGGTAGCCCAGGCCGCAGTGGTAGCGGCACTGCGGGTGGAGTGGGCAGTGATTCCTGACGGGGGAGTTTTCCCGGAAGCACTGTAGGCCTCAACTATGGCCAACCTAATCCATCTCCCGATAGTGGAAGAGGACACCTTACGTCCCAACGAGCCCGGCTGAAAAGAGACGAACAACGCCTCGGTCCTCCTAACGCCCTCCGTCCGTTTCAGGTATATGCGGATGGCGCGGCGGACGTCCAGCCTGTGCCACACGAACTCCTGCTCCCTTGCAGGATTGGGACAAAAATTTGGAAGCACAACCTCTTGGGCCCTGTGAAATTGAGAATTCACCTTCGGAATAAACGAAGGATCCAAACGCAGGACAACCCTGTCCTGGTGGATTATACACAGATCACTGCGAGAAGAAAGAGCCCCCAATTCTGAAATGCGCCTGGCCGATGTAATGGCCACTAAAAACACCACCTTAAGGGTGAGAAGGCGCATGTGCACCGTCCTAAGTGGTTCGAACGGGGAGCCTGTCAGAGCCTTGAGGACCAGAGTAAGGTCCCAGGTCAGGAATCTATGAACCGGAGGTGGGCGGATGTTAGCCGCCCCTTTAAGAAAACGCTTAATCAAGGGAGAACGAGAAAGAGTGGGGGAACCCTCCCCCCCCAGAATGGTGGCCAAAGCCGCCACCTGTCGCCGGAGCGTATTATGCGACAGACCATCCTCTAACCCCTTCTGAAGGAACTCCAATACGTCCGGGACGGTAGCCCTAGAGAGATCCAACCCCAACGGAATACACCACTTTGCAAACGCCCTCCAAGTGGCATTGTAAATCCTAACCGTGGACGGTCTCCTAGACGCCTCTAAGGTGGCTATAACTCCCGACGATAGTCTCCTCCCCCTCAGGATCCCCCGTTCAATAGCCAGGCGGTCAGATGAAGCCACTGAGGCCCTGGGTGATGCAAAGCCCCCTGACTCAGAACGACCTCCCCTGGGGGAATCCTCCAGGGGTCTGCTACCGACAGCTGGACCAGGTCCGCGAACCAGGGTCTCCTCGGCCAGTACGGGGCTAACAGGAAAACGAGAGCCCTCTCTGTGACTACCTTCCTTATCGTACGGGGAATGAGGGGAAGGGGAGGAAAGGCATAAAGAAGGCCCGGGGGCCACCGGCTCCTGAGAGCATCCGCTCCTTCCGCTGACGGAGACTGGAAACGGGTGAAGAACCGCGGCAGCTGGGCGTTGTCGGGGGAGGCGAACAGGTCCACCAGGGGTGTGCCGAATCTGCTGCATATCTTCAGAAACAACTCCGGCCCCAGTTGCCACTCGCCGTCGTCTAGGGTCGTGCGACTCAGCCAATCCGCCTGAAGATTGGACACCCCCGAGATGTGCTCCGCTACTATCGAAGCTAAGTGTCTCTCTGCCCACAAGCCCAACGCCTGCGCCTCTCGCCAAAGGGAACGGGAGTGAGTGCCCCCCTGGCGATTGACATGGGCCTTCGTAGCCACATTGTCCGTGAGCAGGAGGACATGGCGCCCCCGCAGGTGATGACGAAAAGTCCTGAGGGCAAGTCTCGCGGCCTTCAGCTCCAGCCAATTGATGTTGTGGCGGAGATCCGAGGCAGACCAACGTCCCTGGGTCATGTCGGAGTCCATCACGGCCCCCCAGCCGAAGAGGCTGGCATCCGTCGTCACGGTGACTCTCTCGGGCTCCCAAAAGCAAGCCCCCTGTTGCAGCGCCGGGGACATCCACCACTGCAGAGAGAGCCTCACCTCCGCTGGTAGAGGAACTGGCCGCAAGGAGTTGCTCATCATCCTTCTCTGGACTGGAATCAAAGCCCACTGGAGAGGTCGCAGATGGAGCCGGGCCCAGGGCACTATCCCTATACAAGAGACCATCTTCCCCAGAAGTTGAGACAAGGTCAGGATGGAAACAGACCTTCTTTTTCTTACGGAGGAGACCAGTTGACGTAGGCTGGTCAAGCGGTCTGGGGATAGGCGAACCCTCCCTGACTCGGAGTTTATCACTGTCCCTAAGTGGAGGATCTGTTTGGACGGGGACAGGTGGCTCTTGGGAAAGTTCACTGAAAACCCTAACTCCTGAAGCCAACGGATCGTCAGCCAAAGATCCGACGTGGCTCTGGGGAGGGACTCCGCCTGGACCAGGACGTCGTCCAAGTAGCACTGAAGTCTCACCGGGATGGAACGTAGGTAAGCCGCCAGTGCTGCCAGGACCTTGGTGAACGTCAGCGGCGCTGAGGCCAGACCAAACGGGAGGGCCCGGTACTGGTAATGCCTGCCCTGGTGGGAAAACCTGAGATAGCACCGGTGAGACTGGAGAATGGGGATGTGGAGATAGGCCTCTGTCAAGTCTACCGAGGCCATGTAATCCCCCTTCCGAATGCCCTGCAGGATTGATTTCAGGGACGCCATCTTGAACCGCCTGTAGACTAGGTAGCGGTTGAGACGTTTCAGGTTGAGGATTGCCCTCCAACCCCCCGAGGATTTTGGGACTACGAACAGATGTGAGTAGTAGCCCTGACCCCTCTCCGGCCCTGGAACCACCTCCACCGCCCTGATGTCTAGGAGATGGGCGACAGCGAGGTCCATAATAATAATAATAATAATAAGTTTGAATTTATTAGCCGCTCCCTTTCCAAGTAGGACTCGGGGCGGCGTACAATGGGGCATATAAAACACAGAAAATATATAAAACACATAGGCGTACATACAAAACATACATACAGATACACAAACACGGACTCGGAGGAGGTAAACAATTTACATCATATAGACAGTTAAAAGACCCGCATTAAAATACCCCAGTTGTAAAAACCCGATATAAAAATAAGATTTAACGTTTAAAATACAATAAAATACAATGAGACGACGGCGTCCCGGGTCTCGAGCCGGGGGGAAGGCCTTGAAAAAACTCGGGGGTTTGGAGAGGAACTCTAACCTTAGGCCGTGGCGAACGGTCGCCCTGACCCAACCATCTGATGTGATCTGATCCCACTTGTCCGCATACAGTGCCAGGCGGCCTCCGATGGGATGACTCGGGTTCGAGTCATTTCCCCCTGCGGAAGGGACGGCCGCCCCCCCCCTCGAAAGGGCCGCTTGGACTGCGGCTGATACCTAGAACGATCTTGAAAGTTCTGCCTATTGAACTGCCTGTCCTGCCTGTATGGTTGGTAACGCTGATCCTGATCCCTGTCATAGGATTTGAACTGGGTCCTGCGATAGGGGTGACTACGGGACTCCGCCTTCTTGGTGGATGTAGGCATAACCTTCTTTTTATCTTTGTTTTCCACCAAAATCGGGTCTAAGGAGGCCCCGAACAAATTTGGACCTGCAAAGGGGGCAGCCACCAGGTCCCACTTGGCTTTATAGTCCATCTGCCAGTTCCTGAGCCACAGGAGCCGACGGGAGGCCACAGAGGTGGCCAAGGCACTAGAACCAAATCTAACAGCGTCTAGTGTCGCATCAGCCGAATACTGACATGCTGCCATAATTTTAGCTAAATCCTGGTGTACCCGCTCATCTTGGATCGGAATGCGATCCTGAAGCTGGCGGAGCCACATGACCGTTGTGCGGTTGAAGTACGAGGCGGCAGCCGCCGCCCGCACTGCCCATGCTGAGGCCTTATAATTCTTACGTAAAGTGAACTCCGCCCTCTTGTCCTCTGGCTTAAGTTTGTCTGCCGCGTCCCCCGAGACCACTGGGGAAGAGGAGACTAGAGCTGCTATGGGCTGATCTATAACTGGAAGCTGAATAGTCTGCACAAAGGACTTTTCTATGTTGTAGGCGCGACGGTCGTTGCTGCCTGGGGGGGAAAAGTTAGAAGGACGGGCCCATTGGCTAGTAGCCACCTCTAAGAAAGGAGGAGGAGCAGGAATCTCCTCCTTATTGGTGGCCGTCGCTGAGAACATGACCATGTCTGGATCCGTGGGCGGTGGGACCGTGGGGTCCCCCGTGCCCACCTTGGTGGTCCTCCTAGCCTTCTTAAGTAATGGTTTGAACATGGCCTGGAGGAAAAGGTTGGAAGAACGAGGCGGCTCAGGAGCCGCATCCTCCTCCTCAGAGAACCCCCAATCATCCCTCCGTGCCTCCCCCCTAGAGGAGACCTCACTCATGAGGGAAGGAGAAGAAGCCCTAGATCAGGACCTACTAAAGGGAGTAACTCGACTGTGGTGGTAGGGCCTGTCCCTTTGAGAAATGCCCCTAGAAATGGCTGCAGAAATAAGCCTTTTGAGATTCTCAGGGAGGTGTTCTAGATCCTCCTCATCACCTTCTGAATCATAGTCTGGTGCCACATAGGCCCTGCTGGATCTCCTACCCCTAACGGGACCTGCAGAGGTACCTTCCAACGGGTCCCCCCTATCTGCCTCTCTAGTCCCCAGGGAAACAGAAGGAGAGCAAGGCCCCCCCCCGCTGCTGACTCCTATCAGATCTGCATGAGGAAGCAGAGGAAGAAGAAGAAGGGCTGAACCCCCTGGCCACAGGTGGGGAAGGGCAGGAAACCACAGGGCGTGGAGATCTGGATCTAGGCCCAGGATCCCGGGCCTGTCTTTTCTCAGCTCTTTCGATGACCTTCTCTATAGCCCTGGATCGCCTGAGCTCATCCCTTTACAGAGCTCTGGAAGGTCTGTCCTCTGCCGAAGGCCTAGAAGCCCGAGGCCTAACAGGGGGAGTGGGTTCAGCCTTATCATCGCCTGCCTGAGACGGCGCGGCCTGCTGGGCCTCTGTTCTATCAGCCATCGCCCCACTCACATGCACCAAATGAATTTCGAAGTAGAAACAGCCCTTCAGCTGGTGGGAATCGCCTGCTCTGGGCCTCCGGTAAAACTACAAACTGCACGGCCACGTTGTATCCAGCCTCTCTGTGCTGCAATGCCCAGACACGTGATCCAAAATGGCTGCCAGCTTCTTTGGGCGGTCCCTGGCAAAAGCGCACCTAAAAATGGCCGCCGACCTCGCCCTTAGCTTCCTCTGCCTGCGGGCGGCCGCTTGCACGCTCGCCGCCCCCAACGGCACCCAAGAACGTCGCTGGAGCTCCTAAATCACCAGGAGATTTCCAAATTCAAGAAAAAACGGCCCCGCGCCACCGCCGCGGGCTGTAACCGGCCCCGGACTGCAAGCAATTCAAATCTGAAGCCGATCTGTCGCTTTCGCGCTGAAAAGCCCCGGCGCGCTGCGACTTTCGCTTAAAACATGTGCAGAGAACGCAGGGTCGCCCGGCACGCCCGAGACACCAGGCATCAGTCCGGAGCAACCCTCGAGACGGGGGAAGGAAGCCAGCGCCCCCCTACTGAGTCTCCCAGCCTTCTGAGGGCAGCGAACAACAGCCCTGCAAGGCAGACCCACTACAATTTTTTTTTAAAGTAATCAAATTAAAAAATTCTAAATTTACAAAGATCAATTATCATACTACTGACTAACTAGAAAACCATAAAACACTCCTACTAGGAACCAAACCTGAGTCTTGGACCGACTGAGAGGAAACTGGGAACCAACGGGAGAAGCCGAAGGTTAAGAAGTTTTCTCTCAGTCAAATGGACCAATCAGGCTGTAATAACCCTTCTGTGACCCCTCCCTCCACTCTACTGGAAAACTAGAAAGATATTGAAATGTAGGGTATAAATCCTCAGGATAATTTAATTTGCTATTTTAAGCAAGTGTTCCTTGCAATAAATTGATTAATGGTGTTTAATGCATTTCTTGCCCAATCAGATACTACTAAGCGCCATAGTATTACTTAAACCATATCGATCTTCCCCAGCCTAGAAGATGTTTAGTTTGTGATTGCAATGTCTAATCTGCCACAGTTAACATGCTTGTCTGGGATAATAAAGCTGGTAGGTCAGCATATCTGAAAGTACATCAGGAAGACTAAATAATTGTTGCAGCTTAAAAAAACGTCCTTTCTATTTTGAGGGGGAGTCTAAATCAGGGGTCCCCAATCCCTGGGCCGCAGCCCTCTATACCAGGCTGTGGCCTATTGGGAACTGGACCACATGAGAAACGGGCCAATGTGCACGCACGCAGCTCAACTGGCATGTGAGCAGACCCCCCTTGCTCATGTGAGTTGAGCTGCACGCACGCCAGCCCACCACTCACATGGCCCGGTTCCCTTCCCGCCCCCCAGCCATGCCACCAGTGGTTGGGGACCACTGATCTAAATTGTCCACCATACCAGAGAAATTTGAAATCTAATTTCTGCTGTAATTTTAACTGATGGGAGCTAGCTACAGTGAGAGGCTACCTTTGCACCTGTAGACCTCTCAACACTTTATGGGTTTTTATTTTAAAAGTTCAAAAAGAAGACTTAACATATAGCAATAAAACTATTTTTCTGTCAGTGGTCTAGAATTAAAGATGATTCATTACATTCTTGAAGATGGATTTTAAATTACAAGCCCAGTGGCATATGCCATTCTTTGTGGCCCTTCATTACCTTGAAATCTGTCTGCACTTTGTGTGGTGTAAGTATTGTTTCCTTAAGTATTAAGGAAACAAACCAAGCCATGACATTTATATTTCTTTTCCTCTATCCTTTTAAACAGTTTTATTTAAATTTTAAATAAAATTTAAAATAGACTTTTCTCCCTTTCGTTGCAGAATATTTCTAAGTGCTTGCTGACATTCTAAGTGATAGAGGCTGTACTTTACTATATATGGTATAGCACTGATTTAAAACAACAACTTTTTATTAGCTTTCTCCATTTCCCTACCCTAATGCATATATATATGCTTGTTAGAATGTAAATGCTGAGTGTTCCCTACCCAGCTGTGTTCTTTTATATATCTGTTTACTTTAAAATGACATGCCAGCTTGGATGTCTCCACTAAACTAATTTATATGGCACTTAAATGTGGCAAGTTGGGGCCTGCATTTGCAAAAGCCTTGGGAAAAATGAGGTTGGGAAACTTTTCTTTGGAATGTATAACTGTCCTAAATTCCAGACCTTGACAGAAGGCTGTGGAGCATGTGTTATTTATGACAAGTAAGCCTTCTATTATGGGCAATACTATCCAAGGTTAATGTATATGAACCAATCCACTATGACTTATTCAAGAAGCCACAGCTAATGCAATTCTGGTCTGATGGGTGACTTTTCCCATTTTAATTGGGAGTATTACTGTTAAACACAAGGGAATTTCTTAAAACTTACACAAACAAATGCATGTTTTCCATTTTCCCTAGGAACATGTGGAGTTAATGGATGTAGATATTGGTGTATAAAATTGGTGAGACTTTCACATCAATGTGTCATTTCAACACCAGTTAGATTGAGTTCCATATATATTTTTCAATCTTCCATGAGGTCCTTTCCAAATATTTCTGACAATATTAAATGTAGGTGCACATTTCAACTTTCAAAAAATATGGAAACTCATGTAGAGTATAAGCATTAGCTCAATGGTTTAATGAAAGATGAAAGAGTACCTACTGGGAAACTGTACTATGTGCTAGATTTTATACATAATTTCATAAAATTATCACACTTCAGCCATATTATAGCTAAATATATGATACCTGCTCATAGCTTCTAGAAGATACAATTATATTCTTGCGAAGGCACAGTTGCAATAATTTTTGTGTTCCTTTCCCTAAGATTGCTGTTGTTATTTTCACAAATCATTCTTGAATATTGATTCTTATTGCAGAAAGGAATCTGAATTATCTATTTTGTGTTTTGCTCTTGAATTTGATCTGCCATAAGCTGCATAAGTTTGGAATGCTGGGTTAGCTAGAGCATGTGCTTTAAGGTTAAAATATCAGTATTAATAGGAAGACTCTCCATCACATGCAAGAAATCATCACACACTTCCATCAATGGTTTTCAACTATTGTGCCATGAAATGTCTGCAGGTGTCCTGCATCAGCCAAAATCCCACTTCCATAACATTGCTAGGACTGGATTGCCTCCACTTCTCCTCCTAAGGCAGGGGTGTCAAACTTGGGTCGTTGTCATGTGACATATTGTGACTTCCCCCTTTTGCTAAACCAGGCATGGGTGTGGCCAGCACATGATGCATCTGGCCTGCAGGCTGCGAGTTTGACAGTCCTTGTGGGCTGTCCATAACCTGTGAAGTCATAGATTTTGGGGCTTGTGATACAGAAATCCGGCCTATGACATGTACACTGTAGGATGAAAAAGCTTGAAACCGCTGCTAGAATGTTGCTAGATGTTCCAATCGAGTATTGTTATGGATACTAAGATTAATAACTTGCCTTTTCCAGAGGATCTGAAAGTGACATATATAGTACTTTTTTTCGCCCACATAATCATGTCTGATTCTTGAAGATTGCCTGGACAAGTCCCTGCAGTTTTCTGGCAAGGTTTTTCAGAAGTGGTTTGCCATTGCCTCCTTTCTAGGCTAAGAGAAAGTGACTGTCCAAGGTCAAGCAGCTGACTTGTTGCCTAAGGTGGGACTAAAACTCATACCTGGTGGTTTCTTGCCTGATACCACGAGACCAAACTGTCTTGTCTTTATGGTAGCATACGTAGCACCTTTTCCCAATTATTCTCCAGAACATCCACCTTTCAGATGGGCCACAATCAGGGAGTAAATTTCTCTGCCTGAAATGGGAATAATTCTCAGTTCTAGTCCAATAACTTAAGCGCTATGCTTAACTGACCCAGAAAATTAAATGAAAATCCTGTGAGCCAGATTAATAGATAAAGTCTGTAGTATATGTAGGGAAAGGATTAATTAGCTTTTAGTTATAAACTAATTTTGTCATTCCCAATTTTACAAAAGAGACAATGTTTTATGTTAAAATGTTTGAAAGTATTCATATTGCCTAACTTATAGTAGTTTGTGAATACCTGTAATGCTATACATTGGGTTTTATTGATATGTACCAGCATTTCTTTTTATCTCCAACTCCAATGCATTTCCCAGACTATTGAAAATAACCACTTGTTTTTCACTACTGCTGGTAGTTGTGGGATTTAATATTTAAAAACAGAAAATTGGTTAATACCGTGTTTCCCCGAAAATACGACATGTCCTGAAACTAAGGCCATGCCAGATTTTCATGGTGGGCAAAAATATAAACCCTCCCCCTAAAATAAGCCCTAGTGAAGGGGTGGGTTTAGCCAGAACAGGGGGTAGCCTTCCCTTCCCCGGTCACCTCAGGGCTTCTTGGCCCCTTAATCGGATCAGTTGGGCCACTCCGTTCACAAAACAGCTGATTTGCGGGTGCCGCTCAGACCTCTACCTACAGCAAATGCCGGTCGCTTTTGCAGTCAATCACTGCTGCAAAAGAAGCCGGAGCCCAAGCAACACAACCCAAATGCCTCATGCCCTCCTTGCCTAACGGTGACAGTCACAGCTCGCAATTCCGTCCACGGAACAGGAAAAGAAGGCATTAAAATCCATACTCTTGGGACATCGGAAGAAGCCCTGCGAGATGCCGCTGCTGCCGAAGTGCAGGAAATCCCCTCCCCCAACCTGTAAATTGTCCTTTCAAAGAAGAGTTTCACCAGGATGGGTTGAATCTGAAGCCACGCCTCTGGGCTCCTCTCCTCTGAATCGAGTTTCAATCCAGGCTGGCCAGCATAGAGACTGAAAAAAGCTTGACTCCTGAAAGAAAATCCATTACTGGACCCTCCTCAAACCAGTGCGGCTTCCTGCCTACCAGGGACCCTACCTCCACCTTTTCGTAAGTTCCTCATTGGTGGCTGTGGTTTTCCAGCTGCCTGGGGCTTGATTTTTTCAAATTTGGGAGGCTCCGGTGGCTGGGTCGCTGCTCTGGTGGCCATTTTAGCCGGCAACCAAGTGGAGCCTGGAGGCCTCTTGATCAGCACCGGAAGAGATTAATGGGCTCTGGTTTCCAGTCCGACAGCCTCTAAAGCCTGAGCAAAGCACTAGCGAGCAGAGGGAGCGTGGAGAAGAACGCAAAGCCCTTGGCACCAGGGAAAGCCGCGGAAGCGGCTGGGAAGCCACGCAGCAGCCGCACAACCCCCCCAGAAGCCGCAGCAGCCTCGGAGGGTGCAAATGCGGCAAATTCAAAAGGGGAGAGAGACCGGCTGCTGCAACTGAAAAGGAGGTGTGTGACGGCTAGGGCAGAAGCGCAAGGAGTGGCCGTAAGTAGAGTGCGATGGCAGACAGGGCCCCTTCACCCCCTATGTCCCTGGGGGAGGGTACTTCTTCCAGGCAGCGGCCCACTGCCTCCTTCAGGATGCTTAAGGCCTCAGCCAACTCTCGCCCCTCCCGTGCCTGCCAGAAGGATGAGGATAGGAGGCACAAGGCTCTATTAAAGACTTTTTCCAGGGCAGAGAGGTTGTGGGCCCTGCAGGGTAGGATCAGCCCTTCCCCTTCCAGATCCAGGTCACCCCTGGGTGGCCCTTCTAGGCAGGATTCTCCCCCCAGGTCCCCTGATTCCCTGAGGGGGTGCAGTGGGGGGCTGCCCATTCCCTCCCCTCTCCATCGAGGATCTTGACCAAGTAGATAACCAGCCTGGGTTTCTATCCCTAGAGACACAGCTGGGAGGTAGAGATCCAGGCCAACCCTGGCACCTATCCCCAGCCATAGTCAGGTGCCAGTGGGATCCAGCTGGGATTCCTTAGATATGGAGGACCTGCCTGTGGGTCTTCAGAACCTCATTGAAAGAGCCATTGCCTCTGGTGTGGCTGCAGGCATGCAGCATCATGTGCCTTGCTCTGTTCCTCAGGGCGAGATCACGATCCTCAGCTCCCTCATCCCAGCCACGGGGTCCTTCCCAGCCACTCTGTCCCCTTGGGTCCCCTTCCTTGACAAGTGAGGGGTCCATCCTGGGGGACAAGGCGCAGCGTGACCCAGATCTCTCTGAGGATAAGGAGGACCTGGAGCCTTCACGGGATTGCTCCCTCCCACTTTGTTCCGGTCCCTCCTACACAAAGCGTGTGCCACTGCTCAGCTGGGGGGGAGCGAGGCGGCAAAGGAAGGGGAGCCAACAAGGAAGCTCCAGGGCATGGTCTATTTCGGGCCAAAATGATTAAGGAGAAGATCCCTGATCCCGATCTTTTCCTGGAAGTAGTTAAGAGGCAGTGGGAGACTCCTGGGGCCTTCCCCACCCCAGGCAGCAATGACAGACGGTTCTATAACATCAAACCAGATTTCTCCCAAGCATTGCAGATGCCCTCTGTGGATCCGCTGGTGGTGGCCTTGGCCGCCCCAGCCTCGCTGGTACCCAAGGATGTGGCAGACAACCTGAAGGCAGAGGACAGGAAGGCGGAGATGATCCTCAGGAAGACCTTCCAGTCGTTGGCTTGAGCCATTAAGGCAGTGGCCTCCGCCTTGTTTTTCAACTATACGGCCATCCTTTGGATGGAGCAGATTCAGGCGCGCATTCCACCGGAGGATGTCCGTCTACACCAAGATATCAACAAGTTAGTGGCGGTCGCTCAGTTCTCAGCTGATGCAACCTTAAACGCCATGAAGTTTGGTCCCAAAGCTATGGCATCGTCCGTTGCATTGCGCCGCCTCCTGTGGCTCCGTGGCTGGCAGGCGGACAACAAGGCGAAGTGGCAACTAGCGACAGAGGCCTAGATGGGGGGTTCCCGGTTTGGGACTTCCCTTGACCCCTTCCTGGTAGAGGATAAGAACAAGAAGAAGGCGCTTCCGATATTGACCAAGAAGGCGGAGCAGAGGACGACGCCCTATTATCGCAGGTCAGCACAGCGACCACAGGAACAGGAAACCTACCAGAGCAGGTACCTGGCGGGCAGGGAGGATAGGCCATCCGACAGGGGATTCAATTGGGACAGATCCCACTTCCAGCCTCAGGGCAAACGGCCCTTCCGCTGGGCAAGTAGGTCACCCACGACCCCACCCATTGGCGGCTGCCTAGCTCTGTGCGCAGACGCCTGGGTGGAGATATCCACGGATGCCTGGGTCCTCAGTACAGTGACCCATGGTCTCCAATTCCTTTCCCTTTCCCCCAATTGTTTCCAAGTGTTCCCCCCGGCCAAGAACGTTGACAAGTGCCAGCAGATGCGGCAGGCCATTCAGCACCTGCTCGACATTGCGGCCATAGAGAGAGTCCCTGCGGACCAGGCGGGCAAGGGGTTGTATTCAAACCTGTTCCTAGTGCCAAAATTATCAGGGGGATGGAGAGCAATTTTAGACCTAAAGCTCCTAAACCAATTCTTAGTATATAGATGTTTTAAAATGGCATCTCTCAAGTCCTGGCAGGGATTCGGGAGGGGGACTACATGGCATCCATTGATCTCATGGAGGCTTACCTGCACATCCCCATCCTCCCTGAGCATAGGCGTTTTCTACGCTTCTCCTACTTAGGGCTTCACTACCAGTACAGGGCTCTACCGTTTGGGTTGGCTTCGGCCCCCATGACCTTTACCAAGGTGTTAGCGGTAGCGGCTGCCCATCTGAGGGAGATTCCCATCAGGCTCTTTTGCTACCTGGATGACATCCTCATCCAGGGGGTGTCTCCTGCTCAGACTAGGTCAGATCTTCAGCAGGTCATTGACACCCTCCAAGGCTTAGGGTTCTCGATTAACTTCAAGAAGAGTACTCTCTCCCCATCCACCCGAATCCTACACCTGGGGGCGGTGATTGATTCCCGGGTGGGTCGAGTGTTTCTTTTCCTGGATCGCAGGTCCAGCTTGTTGAAGTTAATTAACCAGATCCGGATGGATCGTTGTGTTCCCATAGCCCTTCTTTCCAGCTTGCTGGGAAAGTTCATCTCATGCATCGAAGTGGTCCCGTGGATGCGACTACATGCCGGGACACTCCAATGGAGGCTGCTGCCATATCAGAGGGCCGATTCCAGCAACTCGGCGCTGAAGGTACCAGCGACGCCGCAGGTGTTGATGTCTCTCAAGTGGTGGATGTCCCGGGCATTGCTCAAGGGCTGCGAATTCAGGGAACAAGAGCGTTTCATATTGACAACGGATGCCAGCCCGTTCAGTTGTGAGGCAACCCTAGGCTCCCAGCTGGCACAGGGCCGGTGGTCAAAGAACAGCCTTCAACACAACATAAATTGGCAGGAGCTCTGGGCAGTCCACCTCACCCTACGATGGTTCCAAACCTCAGTAGAAGGTCATCACGTCCTCGTCTTAGCAAAGTTTCAGCAAAAGCACACATCAATCGACAGGGGGGCACATGATCCAGGGGGGCACACGATCCAGAGCGTTGCACACTGAGGCGATGTCGCTGGGATATTGGGCGGAGAAACACCTGCACTCCATCCGAATGGAACACATCACCGGCGTCGACAACCATCAGGCGGACTGGCTGAGCCGGGAGATGGTAGACAATGGAGTGTGGAGTTTGTCCAAGGAGCTCAGCTGCCATGGTTCTTCTCCCGGTTCCCAGCTGCTGTACGCTTCCCCCCCTACCTCTCCTTCCCGGGGTCATCCAGAAGGTAGTCAGAGAGCAGGCCGAAGTAATCCTACTGGCCCAGGAGGGCCTAGTTCACAGACCTGCTGAGTCTGTCGGCAGGAGACCATGGAGGATTCCCTGGGGGGAGGTGAGATTGCTACAGGGGAAGTTGGTCCATCCAGATCCACAGTGGCTCCAACTGGCCGTGTGGAGATTGAGCGGCAGTGCCTGAGAGGCACCCTCCTGTCCCAAAAAGTGATCAGAACCATCGAGGCCTCCCGCAGATAGTCAACCAACAGGATTTACGATTCCACCTGGGTGACATTTGTTTCCTGGTGCCAGGCCGCCCACATGACCCCCTCCAGGGCCACGGTCCCTCATGTCTTGGAATTCCTCCAGGAGGGTTTGGACAAGGGCCTGTCCCTAGCCACGGTTAGGAGATAGTTGGCGGCATTGGCCACGGTGCTCCTTGGGGAGGGCCCCACTCCCCTACCCCATTTGCCCCACCTCAAGGGGGTGGCCCACCTTTGTCCACCGCCAGTCCACAGGTTTCCTACGTGGCACCTTCCCACGGTGCTACAGGTCCTTATGGCCGAGACTTTTGAACCGCTCCGGACGGTCAGCCGGAAGCTACTCATTTGTAAGGTTGTGTTCCTGGTGGCTATCACCTTGGCTAGGTGAGTCTCGGAGCTGGGTGCTCTCTCCTCCAGGAAGGATCTATGCACATTTCACAACAACAGGGTAGTGCTATGCCTGGACCCGGCATTCCTGCCCAAGGTAAATACGGTGTTCCACCGGGCCCAGGAGGTAGTTCTCCCGGACTTCTGCCCAGACCCGGCCAGGGAGCATGAGCACAGGTGGCACTGCCTAGATGTAAGAAGGGCCTTACGGATCTACCTAAGGTGGACAGCGGAGTTCCGTAGGTCTGAGGCTCTGTTTGTATCGTTCCAACCCTCGTCGCTAAGAAAGAGGGTTTTCCTGTCCACCATTAGCCGGTGGATCCGTCTGGCCATCGCCCTCGTCTACGAGGTGCAAAACTTGCTGGTTCCGGCTGGCATCATGGCCCATTTCACTAGGAGCGCGGCAACCTTGGCAGCCTGGGCCTCTTAGGCCCCTATAGAAGACATCTGCAGAGCAGCGACATGGACCTCCCAGTTCGGCCACAGGGTCCTGCAGCAGGTCTTGTCGGATCAGTGAGGGCCCACCTTATGGGACGGAACTTGGGTATGTCCCATCACTGGACTACTGCAAACCCTCTTTGGAAACTGACAGTTGGTCTTACCTGAACTGTTATTTTAAGAGGTGTTTGCAAGATGGGCCAGTTCCCACCCTAGGTTAGATAGACAGTATTGTGGGTGGAGGTGTCTCCTTTGTGACTTGTTTTCAGGATCTCAGGAGCGCATAGTGTATTGAAACTGGAGTCAGAGGAGAGTAGCCCAGAGGCGTGGCTTCAGATTCAACCCAGTCTCTAGGCCAATTGGCTGTGACAATACCATCACTGGCCCATCCTGCAAACACCTCTTAAAATAACAGTTCAGGTTAAGACCAACTGTCAATTTGAATTTGTTTCATTTGAGTAAATGATGTGTAACATTAACTGCTGTTCATCCATATTTGGGCAAAAATATATATATCCAGTTTAATCCCAGAAAAGGATACTACAAAAATACATATTTTTTTTACATTGGGTTTAGAACAATAACAGCATAATCCTATATATTTGCTTGAGATTAAATGTTGTTGAGTTTAATTCGCTTAAATGTTAGTAAATGTGCTTGATAAAGGGAATCAGAGGGCAGTTTGGATTTTCTGCTATAACTGTCAGCATTCTTCCCCATTGACTACTATTATACTCTTATTCTGTATTGGTCGGACCAAACCTAGATTATTGTAGCTAGTTCTGGGTACCACATATTAGGAAAGGCAAACCAAAGCTTGTGCAGAGGTGAGCAACTATAGGGAAGGAAAAAGGGTTGCTTTTCTTCTTGTTTTGACTGGGGAAGAGAAGATTGTAGGAAGAAACAGTATTTATTATCAAGTATCTCAAGGACTCTCCTGTAGGATGCAGGGAAAACTATTCAGTATTATTCCATTATCACCAAGGTTGCTTTCAACTTTACATTCTGTGCTGGTTGGAGCTATTCGGAACTGGTGCTCAGCAACATCCAAAAAGTTACAATTTCCTTCCCTGACATAACTATTTGATAGGGAAGTCAATACTTCTTTTCAAGACGAAAAAAAATGGCTACCTTTTTACTGGTTTCTGTGTTATTCTCTAAAATCACAGTCTTATGTTTAGAAGGTTATAGCAGGAGGTGGTGGTTATAGCAGGAGAAATAAGTTAGAGGTTTAAAAAAAAGCTCTCCCTTATTCAAATAAGTGTTACATTAAAATCTCATTTCCTCATGTAACTAGGTTAAATAAAGTATCTTGAATTCTAATGACTCAGATTTTGAAATCGCAGAAAGAATTTGACATGACACAAATGGATAGCAAATGCAAAAAGGAAGTATTCTTTTGGAAGTATACAGGTGTCTGGTACAAAGTGAAATATGACCAATTATTAAATGTGTCAAAATGCAAATCCTAGGCATTCATATTTGTGTCAAAGCATCAAACACAAATACAACTTCACAGGGCATGTTTCATCATTTGAGACTCTTCTTGCCAAAATCTGTGTCCAATGATCAACAGGAACATTATTTAATGAAAGGTTTTATTACACTGTCAGAAAGACAAAACATTAACTAAAGCAGCGGTTCTCAAATAGTGGGGCGCGCCCCCCCTGGGGGGCGCGAGGCTCCGTAAAGGGGGGCGCGAAGGCTCCCTTTCCAACGGCGGCGGCGAAGACGGCAGCGGCGAAGGCGGCGGACTGGAGTTTCCCGCCAAGATTGCCTGTCCGACCAGCCCCCGCTGGCTCCTGGCTGAGGGAGGAGCTGCCGCTCCGCCTTCTCCGAGCGGGAGCAATTCTCAGCTGTCATTTAGCAAAGCCCGGCTGCTTTCAGGAAATGTCCCAGGAGCAACAGAATTCACAGGCAAAAGTAAAACACAGGGCACTACAGTTCAGACAACACAACGAGAGCATCGACCAGGTTAATTTTTTAAAAAAAGAGCGCATGTTTCCACAATGGCAAAAGTAAACTGCAGACAGCTTGGATTATTATTAAAGTTCATAACACTTTCTGAAAGCCATGATAATCCTTGCTAAGTTTATTTATTGAAGCCTTCTAGTGGGATACCGTGTCTGTGAGAATGTCTCCCTGTTGAGTTTCCTTTCAAATTTAAGTGCAATATTTTTATTACCCTATTGCTATTATTTGTCTCCTGACTCTTGGAGTGTGTGGCAGAATGAATGTAAGTCAGTCACTCTTGTTCCTTATTCTTTGGCCACAGTGGTGTGTACCTTATAGAGACTGAAAAACATCTGTATGTTTCTGTGCTGTGTCATAAAAGGAGGTGTGGAGACACAGCAGCATGTCTGGATTTGCATTCATATTCATTGTAGCCATTAATCCAGACATCACCTCTGATTAAAAAATCAGCTCAAATTACTTTATATATTTTTGTTTTGCAGGTTAAAGTTTTTTTTTAATATTGTGTTAAAGTTTAAATCCTGTGCTCCTTTAAATCTTTTCTGCTACAGTTAATAAAGCTATTCTTTGTTGTAAATTGATCCACATTTCTTTCTTTTTTTATTCTCTTATACGTTAATAAGGATACAGTGTTATGCAGAGGTGTACTTATAACAATTTTATAGACAAATGATACTATTTACAGTCACGCGGGGGGGCGCGAAATGTTTTCTTCTTTCTAGGGGGGGCATGACAGAAAATAATTGAGAAGCACTGAACTAAAGGAAGATGTTGTAAAATTCTACTACATCCCAGCCATTCATGCCTTAGTCACATCCAGACTGGATGTACATCGCCCTTGAAAAGTATCTGGAAGCTCCAACTGGTTCATAATGCAGGTGTGTGCTCCAAAAAAATGCTGTACTTTTATTTTGGCTATTTTTTTCTTTCTTTCTTCTTTCCTTCTTTTTCTTTTGATTTTAAATATTGCTTTTGTTTGCTTTTATTCTATTTTCAGAATTCTAGCAAAGATTATTTTAAAAAGAAGAATACACATTACATCATCTGCTCCATGAACTAGCTACATTGGCTGTCAGGTGTGACAGCTAGAATTTGAAGTTAAATCTATCATAAAAGATTTGAAGCATAATAAAACCCCTGGTGAGAACCACTTGATTGATCAACCCCTCTCTTATATGTAGGAATAACACCAGCTACATCCCAGTTGAATGGAAGATGGCAATTGTAAAATTGTAAAAAAAAATGTTTCTAGCAGTTGTAGAGCTTTTATACTACAGCATGCCCAAAATGTGTGTGTGTGTGTGTGTGTGTGTGTGTGTGTGTATGTATATATGTATGTATGTATGTATGTATGTATGTATGTATGTATGTATGTATCCATCCATCCATCCATCCATCCATCCATCCATCCATCCATCTATGTGCAGAATTGAGAGCAGGGCAACTGAAAAGCACATTGCAGTACAAAAGCAATCCTGCTTCAGGCTGGATCATTCTGACACTGACAATTGTTTTGTTTTAAATGTCAGCCTCACTAAATAGACATAGCCTGGAAAGAAACTCTACTGAAAGGCTAAACCTGCTTTTATTGAGATTGGCTCTAATCTTGCAAGTCTGATTGTGCTGTACCCCTTCCACCGTTTTATACCCCGGTGAATCAGGCATGCTCCTCCCTGAATTGCTTCCTGAAATTATCTCATTGTTCTGACTTCAAAAAATATCTCCGCTCCTTTTGCATTAGATAATGGTTGCTGCATATTTCTGTAAAGGCCCTCTTCCTTACTCTCCACATGAGCTATCTAATGAAATAAAATTTATTTCGCACAGTTAGCACAGTGTTTGATACAATCGGTAGAGAAATTTTATGAAGGAAACTGATGAGCCACAATATGGATCCCAAATTAATTGCACTTATCAAAACCCGACAGAGAATCACCGGCCTGAAAGTACGGTTTGGGGTCAATGGTGCCATGAAAAGAAGAATTAAGACAAAGGTCCCAAAAAGTGCTTGATGGAACAAATTAAGATTTATATTTATTCTTTCTTGTACAGCTTACAAATTACATTTGGAGATGCGCAAATCCAGCCTTCCAGGTTAGTTTGGGGTTGAATAAGATGGAGGTAGGAGTCAGCCTTATTGTGTTGTGTGAACATAGCCAGAAAGTGAAAGGAGTAGCCTGTAAAGAACATGATTAAAGATATGCAGTATTTGGTTCCAAAGCGAGCACAGATGTTTTGGATTCAATGCATGCATGCAGCTGGGTGACTTCTTGAGCTCCATGGCTGCTCTGGGAATCCAGGAATAGACATGCCTCCTTTAATTTGCATCTGACAGATAGAGGATGCTCCTATTGGAGCTGAAGGACACTTATCCACTTCAGATCTGTATACATGCACCCCTAAATACTACAATGAATTTCACATGCTCCAGTCTGCAAAACAGCTGTGAATCTCGGAGGAGGATTCAGTGTGAGACTTTTTTCAGATGGATGTCTTTTACAATTGTAACATTAAAATGGCAAAGAGAAACACATTCATAAGCTAACATTTCTACACACGGTTGAATTCTCACAGCAATGTTTGCTGAGGCTGTGAGGAGACGAAGAAAATTTTAGATCCAACCCAGCCTTAGGAATTCTCAGAAGGTAGCGATGAAACCCGATGTTATAAAACAGGTTGCCTTATGATTCCAGGCTTCAATTTCTAACACTACCTAAATTGGGGAAACACTTTGGTCTTTGTTTTTTAAAAATGGGTAAAAAAAACAAGCAACTTTAATCTTGAGTTGTCTTTTAGAGTGATGGGTTTATTTGACTGTCGCAACTCTTTAGCCATTATATGGTAGAAACTAAGGTACAGGCTAATTTTTGTTAGGCTTAGCTGATGTGGATTGAGTTCAGGAGATTTAGCAGCTTTGACGGCAGCAAAGCATTGGAGTTTTCCGAATTTTCTGCAGTTCTTAAGCAACTATGTAGAGTGTAGCCCAGATCTGATGGCGCTATTTTCAGTAAACTATATGCATGGGTTTGACATTTCATAGGAACTGGTAGCATCTATCAATCATGCATTATCCAGGTTTACAGTTGCATCATGAACTGCTTAGGGTTTCATGTGATGAGATATGATTAGGATTAGGAAAGTACAGCTTTTACACCTTAGTACTATGGATGATTATACTATTGTACAATTTAGTTAGCACTATTGGGGACGCGGTGGCTCAGTGGCTAAGACACTGAGCTTGTCGATCAGAAAGGTCTGCAGTTCTAATCCCTAGCGCCACATAACAGAGTGAGCTCCCGTTACTTGTCCCAGCTTCTGCCAACCTAGCAGTTCAAAAGCATGTAAAATGCAAGTTGAAAAATAGGAACCACTTTGGTGGGAAGGTAACAATGTTCCATGCGCCTTCAGCATTTAATCATGCCGGCCACATGACCACAGAGACGTCTTCTAACGGCGCTGGTTCTTCAGCTTTGAAACGGAGATGAGCACCGCCCCCTAGAGTCGGGAACGACTAGCACATATGTGCGAGGGAAACCTGAGCCAGGCCAACAAACAATGCTTATAAGAAGCTATGGTTTCTGAATGTGTGACTATCAGAATAGTAAGAATATTCCATCCTTCTTGCATTGAAAATGAACCAAATCTTGCCATGCCTCTGTAAATGCAGCTTTCTGGAAAAGCCCACAATACGCCAACCCATTTTTCCCTAGAAGCTTCCCTGAAGTCTGGGTAGGCTGACTTCAGACCAGATGGTTTTTGTCTTTCTCCCTTCCCAGCAGTATGCCTGCCTAATAAGTTTGGATTTATCATCAAAGCAACTGATGCTGATTGCATCAATTATATGGTACTTATACTTTGAACAAACTGCCTATTTTTTAATTTACGTAGGCCATAGAATGAGCATCTGCAACATGACATGTATGGATTTGTAAACCTCAAAAAAGTTTTTTTTTAAAAAAAGACCACAATTATAGGACAACCAAGTTTCCATTTTTTGGGGTGGGGGGCTTTTTTGTTTTCTAGTAAATGACTGAAAGGCTTTTCATCTGCTTCTAACAAGGCATGAATGAGTAACAACAGATGAGACTAATGGGAGGTAATTTTGTCTCCTTCCTGTTTCAGGAAACCTTTTTAAACTTGATATGCTTAAAGCTAAAGATAAGATAAGCAAATGAAAAGGAAGCTAGTCAGGCTCCCGATTACAAGGTGCATTCCGAAATCACTAAATAGTATCTGTTTTGATCCCTTAAGCAGCAGTTTACATCTTTTGAAAAGAGGTTTAACTCAGATACTAATTACCTTCAGATGCCTTGTTTTTCCTTCCTTACACCTGCCTTTGACTTCTAAGGTTAGCAGTTTATATAGTTGCAAGTTTTTACATGTTCTTGGTTATACAAAATCCTTTTGTTTTTTTGTTACTAATTTTGACATCCTGTAAATATGCCCAAACTTGAATTTGGTCAGGTAAGATTTTATTCAGGTCCTGAAATTCAAAGATGAGAAAGGCCAGAACTGGAACTGGGTGATGGATTACCTACTTTTCATCTTGCATTCAATTCGCAAGTTTCCTATTTTAAAAGTTTTTAGATTAGCAGGAGATTCAGTTGGCACTTTGAAATTCTGGCAAATCAGAAGCCATCAAACATTTTAACTTAAGGATCTCGCTGCTGGTTAGCTCAGCAGCTATATGAGAAAGATATTTCTTAGTGTCCAGATAGGCATTCATCTGAAACATCCAAAAGATACCGAGAAAACATAGAAAATAGCAAAGCTATTACTAGAAGCCAACATGGGTTTGTCAAAAATAGATCACTCCAGACAAATCATATTGCATTCTTTGACAAAGCGACTAAATTAGTGAACTAGAAAAATGCTGTGGACATAGTATACTTGAACTTCAGTAAAGCATTTGACAGCGTAGACCACAGCCTACATCTTGGTAAGATAGAAAAATGTGGAATAGACAACATCACCACCAGGTGATGGTCTCCAGTATTCAAGCCTATCAAGATTCTTCTGGAACTTGAGCCTATCTTCAAAAGTGCTGGCTATTCGTCCCAGCTTGGTATCATCTGCAAATTTAATGAATCCCCCCTCTATCCCATTAGCTAAGCAGTTAATGAAGTTGAAGCTGCTGAAAAGTACTGGGCCTAAGACAGAACCTTGGGGTACCCCACCAGCTTTAATAGACCCTATGTTATCAGTTGGCTCTATGATCCCCAATCTCTTGCTTATTCTGGATACGTGATTGGCTCTCTCCAAACAAGACACTACTGTTTTCTTTGACTCTGAACATGCATACTTGACACAATGGCCCACTAGACAGAGGATAGGAATGGAAGATATAGAGGAGACTGCCACTAAAAGAGGATGGAAGAAAAGAAGATCTAAGAGTAAATAAAAAACACCTGTGAGTTTGCTTGCTTGCTCACTTCTTATACCAACAAGACAATAGTTTGTTATAAGTGTACAGTTGCTTTAAATGTCCTGTGTATATCCACAAACAATACCTTTTTTCTAACTTCTGATTTTAAGCTGGCCTTATAAATGTTCAGATTCTTAAAAAACGTTGACTTCCATGTTTTTGCATGTGTTTTGAAGACTGACAGACATACAGTATGCCTGTTTACTATTTATAGAATGATTCCACTAGCCGTCCCTTCTTTTAAATCTGTTTGTTGTACTGTGATGAATTATGGGGAAATACACAATATAAATAGAAAGCCTCCCCATTCATATTTACCCTATAATATAAGCTCACATGAGGAGGTTTGTGATTGTCTGGTTTCCAAGTAACAGCAACGTATTTGAGTGAAACCATTGATTCTTCTGCATGTTTTGTAAATCAATTAGAATTTAGTAGTAGTTTTTAACTGCCAGCATCTTGAATCAAATTCCTGACTGAAATGCTTTTACTTTAGAATCTCAATAAAAGAGGAATACAGTTGCATTTGGTATATTAAAACAGTTTCATAAATAGCGAGGATCTCTCTTTCCATTAAATTCTGTTGACTAATTCAGAATATACATGCTACTTCATCATTAGTAAAAGTGTGATTAGGAATTAGAAAAATTCCTGGTTGAACTGTCCGAAGCTGAAATATAATATCATTCCTTTTTCTAGCAAAACAGTTCACCAGTATATTCCCACAGGATTTTTTTTTAAATTGAATGTAAGTGAAAAACAATTTTTTGCCCTAACCTAAATTTGTCTGTGTTGCAACTCTGTAGGAGGCAAGGAAATGATTTAATCCATTGATTGTTCTGAGGGAAAAAGAAAACAATGGTTGTTGGTTTTTTCTGTCAATATAATGGAAGCCAACAAAATGCTAAGGGGTGATTTAAAGAAGCTGCCCAGACAGGTCTAACTAAATCTTTGTGGGAGAAAATAAAATCAATTATTGTTGGATAATATAATTACTCTTTCTTCATTCTTGAATATCAATTTTTGAGATCTTAAAAGAGGGGAAAGATAACATTTGAATATTTTGTGTAGACTATATCGTGTTTCCCCAAAAATAAGACAGAGTCTTATTTTCTTTTGACCCATGAAATAAGTGCTCGGCCTTATTTTTGGGAGGTCTTATTATTTTTGAGGTAAAGGAGGCGGTGAACGTGGTTACCTCATGGCTGCTGCTGTGTTGCAATATTTTTGGGGAGGGCTTATTTTAGCACATGCACTCAAAGCCCGATTGGGCTTATTATCTGGGGAGGTCTTTTTTCAGTGAAACAAAGTATACATCAACAGTTTGAAGCATTTTTTTTTCTTGTTTCAACTGGATTTTCAAGCACTTGTTAATATATTGAACTTTTCATTGTCTCTCTAATTAAATCTATGCACTTTGTGAATGCTCCAGCGCTGCAGGTTTTCAAGATGAAATTGGACAGCCATTGTCTGAAATGGTATAGGGGTTTCCTGCTTGAGCAGGGGATTAGACTAGAAGACCTCCAGGGTCCCTTCCAATTCTACTCTGTTATACTTGAGTCACCAAGTGCTTGAATTTTGTTCCCATGCTTGTGTGGGGTGTTGCAATGGTTGTATTTTCAAGCACTGGTCATAAGCCCCTGTGTTCAGCACTATCATGATTTTGAACAGCTACAGCTAGTCCTTGACTTAGTCCATTTAGAGACCATTCAAAGTTAAACGGCAATGAAAAAAGTGACTGAGGACTGTTTTTCACACTTCACAACTGTTGCAGCATGTCCGTCATCACATGATGAAACTTCGGATGCTTGGAAACTGACTCAAAAGGAGGTCCTCGACTTACAAGTGTTCGGTTAATGATCATTCAAAGTTCCAACAGCCCTGAAAAAGTGAGCCAGGACCATTGTACCATTCCCATAATCACACAATCAAAATTTGGCTCCTTGGCAACTGACTCATATTTATGACAGTTGCAGTGACCCAGGGTCATGTGATCACTTTTGGTAACTTTCTGACAAGTAAGGTCAATGGGGAAGCCAGATTCATTTAACAGCCATGTGACTCTCTTTACGATTGAAGTGATTCACTTAACAGTGGTGACAAAGGTTGTAAAATGGGGCAAAACTCATTTAATGAACGTCTCACTTAATTTTGAGCTCAATTATGGTCATAGGTCGAGGACTACCTGTATTGAACAAATGGTCAATACTGCCCTTACTTTCTTGCCACGTGTTTGATTAGTGCACATGTTATGGCACTCACTATTAAATGCTTGGTTTTGCTTGACAGCAAGGTTGATAATCTTACCCGTACAAACATCTACTGTACTGATAACCCTATTAATCATTGTCCTGGGGAATTTTTCATGAGACTGCAGTTATATGTCCTTTGTCATATTTGGATAACAGCTTTCCTGAAAGGTTTTCATTGATAATGTATCCTTTCAATGACATTCGATGAATATATATATATATATACAACATTTTCCTGTTTTGTATCTCTTCTCCAGATACCAAATCAGTCCAAAAGTATTTAGGGCACAACACAGCAATGATTCAATATTTTTCCCAAAGAGGTTGACACTTCTTACATTTTACCCAAGTTTTGACTTCTAGTAAGGTCATGGCTAGTGAAAATTAGTAATTCTTCACAGATAAAATTTATTAGGTTGGGAATGTGAATTAGAGATGATTTGTATCTTAGTTGAGTTGTGTAATGGGAGTTTAAAAAAGGTGGGGCTATTGTAAAGTATTGTAGATTTTCTTTGTATTTTTTCAATAATATCTTAGAGAGTCTATTAACAGAACTGTATTCATCACTAAGTAACAGGAAGCATGAAACAATTAAGACAACAATACAATGTTCATGTAAAGTTAAGAATAGAGTATAGAGTTTAGTATACTTCACTGGATGGAATTCTTAATATTCAGCTGTATTGCATTGGAATGATATAGTAGAATAAATTCATTCATCAACTAGGTCCGACTTACTATCTCTGCCACTGGCTTATGCTCTGTTCTCTCTTGTATTTCTATAGGGCCTCTCTCCAAATGGAAAGAATATTGGACTGCCTAATATTACCTTTAAATATGACAGTAAGTTATTTTTCTGTATCATGACTTCTCTTGGAGATAACATTGAATTTATTCTTATATATTTAATCACTTAGACTTTTAATTAAGATGACAGTTTAAAACAGAGCAACATGTCATTAAAAACTTAAGGGGTAAATTAAAACTATTTTGTTCAGCCATGGCATCTTCATTCAAATTCTATCTAAATAGGATCAATTGTATAAGATCAGTTGCAATGTATAGCTGTGAAAGTTGGACCATAAGAAAGGCTGAGCGCCAAAGAATTGAGGCTTTTGAACTATGGTGCTGGAGAAGACTCCTGCGAGTCCCTTGGACTGCAAGGTGATCAAACCGGTCAGTCCTAGAGAAGATCAACCCTGACTGTTCTTTAGAAGGCCAGAGCCTGAAGATGAAACTCAAGTATTTTGGCCACCTAATGAGAAGGAAGGACTCACTGGAGAAGAGCCTAATGCTGGGAAAGATTGACGACAAAAGAAGAAGGGGACAATAGAGAATGAGGTGGCTGGATGGAGTCACTGAAGCAGTCAATGTGAGCTTAAATGGACCCTTTGTTAAACAGAATGTTATCACAATAAACAAGGATATGCTTACTATTTAATTTTAAAGTTTTAGTGTAATGTAAAATGACTGAAATGCATTTTTTACTTACAGTATATGCCTTTTCTGGAAATTCCAAATTCCACAGCCTAACAATGTATAAAAATAAAATGGAGAAATGGAAAGTAAAGATTTTTGGGGGGGTTATGAGACTTTATAGTATTTTCCTCGATTTTTGGCAAATTGTCATTTTGGAATACAAACTTTTTGCCAACAAAATGTAACGCTAGCCTCTAAGTAGATCCAGATGTTGGAGGAAGCTCTTGTTTCAAATTTCCTACACAGATGGCTGTTTTTCTGTATGAAACTTTTGCTGTTATTCACTTGAATCCCACTATTTCTAAGGATTCTACTTTTAGCTATTTCTTCTTAGGAAAAAATATAATGCAGCTAAATAAGAAGTGATCAATTCCAGGAACAACATTGTTATACTGAAACAAAGAACTAAGAGAGGATAACCACTCTTCCGGCAATAAATGGATAATGAGAATGTTCACTAATTTATAACGGTTGACAGTTGATTTCCCCAGGTTTATAATCCTGGGGGATTTCAATCTGCCTTCCATTGGCGAGACATCCAAGTCAGCTCGGGAGTTCATGGCTTCCATGACAGCTATGGACCTAACTCAGTTAATTCAAGACCCCACCCATAACAGGGGACACACGCTCGACCTGATTTTTGTCTCTGGGCAGTGGATGAATGATCTAGATTTAGGGGATATTTCTATTCAACCCTTGTCATGGTCTGATCATTTCCTCATCAGGCTTGACTTCCATACTGCTACCTCTCGCCGCAGGGAGGTGGAACTAACTAGATGGTTCCGCCCCAGGTGCCTGATGGACCCTGAAAGGTTCCTGATGGAGCTTGGGACTTTTCCTGAATCCCTTGCTCACAACTCTAGCAACCCCCAGGGGAAGAGCCTTCTCTGTGGGAGCGCCTTCCTCTGAAATGAGCTGCCCCCAGAGCTTCACATAATCCCTGACCTCCAGTTCTTCCGACGCGCCCTAAAAAGTTGACTTTTCCAGCAAGCCGGCCTGGCCTGTTAATTTTATCTAATTTTTTAAATGTTAGTGTTATATTAATTGGGTTTGTTTTTTGGATTGTTTCTAATTTCCTTTTAACTTGTGTAATATGTGTTTTTTAATGCTGTACACCGCCCTGAGTCCTTTAGGATAATGGCGGCATATAAATCCAATTTTTTAAAAATAACAATGCCATGTTAATGGATACAAAATCCATTAGTCTAACAATTTTCAAATCAGTGTACCACAAAGTGGCTAACTTAAAGAATGTGTCCAAAATCTGGAACCCATTAGTCATGTGGGACTGAAATTTGGCAAGTTGTAGATACTTCCACACTGCCACAGTCAGCTGCACTGCCGCCTTGCCATAGTCATCCATGGTCACATGATCATCATTTGCAGCACTCCCTGCCAGCTTCCCATAAAACAATGGGGGATCTGGCAGCAAGTCGGAACTCTTCTGAGTCAATGAAAGCACCATACAGCATTGCATTGAAAAATAAGTACAAAAATAATGATAGTTGCAAAAGGCAGCTTTGTTTGGGACAGCGTACATCCCGTGACAACAACTTTAACACCATCAAACAAACACCTGCCTATCCCAGGTTCTTGGGAAGGACTCAATAGGTGGATAAAAATGCAAAATTCGATCTAAACATCTGGCTGATTGTCTGACCAACCATAATAAAAAATATTGTCAATATAATTATGCCGTGTGGAAAGAGAGGAAGTTGTCCTAGTCATCAGATGATACCATATCTCTTCAGAAAGCAGCAAAGAGGAGCAGAGAACAAGAATTGAATGAGACTAGGATCAAGCAGTCGGGACAATTAACATGAGAGAAGTAGAGAGAGAGAGGTACGTATGACAACAAGAGGCACAGAAAGAGAACAAAGGAGAAGAGTCATGCATATCTCCAGGATCAGAGACAAAGATCAAATAAAGAAAGAGTTGGAAGACTTCAGGTCTCCAGGAATGACAATGAAAACCAGAGAATGATGACCCAACACAGGATGCCTAGTTACCGATTAAAATAGAATGATATCATTGTACTCCCAAAGGTGCTTTTTAAAAGGCAACTGGGCTTTCTTGGATTTTTCTTTGAAACACATTTCTCTTGTCATCCAAGAAGCTTCCCCAAGAAAGGCTGGTTGTCTGTTAAAAAACAACTTTGGGTGGATGATTGAGAATCTCCATAGACATATTATTGGACTGATGTTAGGAATATTAGCTGAACGTTCTCTAATAAGACAGAAGGCATTTTCTGTTTTAAATATATTTAATTAAGTTGTTTCCTCCCCAGATTGTACTCCTTATTTGAATTCAGTAGGAAAACATGTCATTGGAGATGTACAGAACATCACTATTAGTCAATACGCATGCTCTGATCAAGTTGCAGTGACTGTATTGTGGACAGCCAACCCCATTGGTAAGTAGAGAAAAAATTGAATTTCAAACAAATGCTAAACCATTGGAAATTTTTGCTCCCCCACCCCCATTCCAGCTAAACATTGTCAGCTTCATTGAATCCATATTTCAGATCTCTTGCAATTCAACATTGCCCAGCATTATTAAAGTTTGTTCTGAAAGAATTCAAGACAGTCCATTTAAGCCAGGCTAAGTTGCCAAATATAAAGGAGAATTCCCCCCTTCTGTTTAAAGACGCTTCTACTTCCAAATTGTATTGTCTATGTCATTCTGAAATCATCTTCATCTTTGAATAGATAGGAGAGTCCTTAAGTGTTTGCCATTCAGACTGATGCAACTTAACTTGACTGACTTGACTTAACTTATTCCCTCCATGTTATTTAACCTTTTCCAGCAAGTTCCTTCCAGACTTGCTTGGATATAAATATTAGAGAAATTTAAACATAAGGTAATGTAGAGATGTACTGAAACAATATGTTCCACATACTTTTTTTTATTGTGTTCAAATTTGTTCAGGCTGCATTGAATCCTCATCAGCTTTTTGAAAGTGGCTATAATAGTGAACTGATGATAGGAACACATTTGCAAAAGCATTTTAACTTATATTTTGGGGAAACAGTAAAAGGGATGCTTAAATGTTGGCAAATCACAATGTATTTCATTATATTTAGTGTGCTGATGATCTGAGTAGAAAACAATGGGTAGCTATTAAAAAGAACGGGGAAGTGATATCCAATGCTTCTAAGAGCACAGTGTTACTGAATTGCTAATTTACAGCTGCAGACTTTGTTCCTTAAATCTCCAAGGCCTACAAAGCTTGGCATTTTCTCTTGTAATGATCAGAACTTAATCCCTTTCAAAATATCAAGAGAGAACTGAAGGTGAAGCATCTCAGGTAACAGGGATCTGGTTAACTTTTCTTATTCATAGAATAAGAAATAGAATAATAGTATTCTTCCTTTAAATATTAGGGACACAGAATGTAGTTGATTTGCCTCCCTTGTTGCAAAATCTTTACCAAATTCAACTACATGGAAAATAAATTAAAATTTTTAGTCCTAAGTATTGTAGGAGCATGGGAAGATACATTTGCAGCTAAACTGGCTGTCTTAGAATATTTTATTTAGCATCTGCTTGTTTAAGAATGCCATACAGTGCAAATGTAATTGCCAAGTTTTCTTAAATTATGTCCTTACCTCATGTGTATAGTGCCAAGTTTAGCACTATCATATCTGTGTCCTCCATACTGTATTGAATTCCCTGAATTCTCAACAATAGTCATATTGAGACTTGATCTATACATGTAATGCTTCATAAATGATGGGAGACTGGAGCTTGAACGAAGAATGAAACGTTCATGATACACATCCTGTTGTTTTTGTTTTATTCTCTGCTCTCTTTTCTGTCTGGGATGTATTTTATTTTCTAGTTTTTGATGTTATTAACACATTGTAAGTGTGTCAGAGTCACTTTTTGCAAACTGAATAGCTGTATAAATCTAAGGAAAACATATTCATCAGTAAATGTATGTTTATTGGTCTGTTTAAATATATGCAGGTATTGAATTTCTGAAAGGATTTCGAGTTATACTTGAAGAATTAAAATCGGAAAGAAGACAATGTCAGCAGTTGCTTTTAAAAGACCCAAAACAGCTCAATTCAAGTTATAAGTGGACTGTAAGTCTTAGTGTTCAAAATCATAGAAATCTCAGAGCAGAAGCCTTATTGAAATCGATGGGACACTTTACTAAAGGATATTTTATCTCCAATGTTTGGAATCGCCATAATGTTAATCTGTAGATTCTTTAAAGCAGGGGTGTCCAAACTTGGGGAACTTTAAGACTTGTGGACTTTAACTCCCAGAATTCCCCAGCCGGCTGGCTGGGGAATTCTGGGAGTTGAAGTCCACAAGTCTTAAAGTTCCCAAGTTTGGACACCCCTGCTTTAAAGGCATGGCATTTTTTTCAGATTCATGCCTAAGAAGACAGGAGGAAGTTGCACTTTAGCACCATCTGAATATATTTAACGTCACATTTTACATTTATATGAAAAATAAATATGGAATTATGAGATTGCGTTTTGCACCTTCTACCTTTATTCTACCAACTTCCTTATCTTTTATGACAATCCTGTTTGTTAAGGTTTAAAGAAGAATTTAGAGAGTCCAGTAGGAATGATTAATAAAAAATTAATTGCGCCCACTAGACTCTAAATTCTTCTTAAAATCTTAACTAATTGGGTTTCAAAAAAGATAAATTGGTCTTCTGGTGCCATCATTGATTCCTATAAATGGGAAATATGGAATTGTGTTATGAAAATAACATAATTGAGTGATTATCCAGGACATGTTAAAATGTGCTACTATACAATACAATACAATACAATAGTAGAGTTGGAAGGGACCTTGGAGGTCTTCTAGTCCAACCCCCTGCCTAGGCAGGAAACCCTATACTGTTTCAGACAAATAGCTATCCAACATCTTCTTAAAGACTTCCAGTGTTGGGGCATTCACAACTTCTGGAGGCAAGTTGTTCCACTGATTAATTGTTCTCACTGTCAGGAAATTTCTCCTCAGTTCTAAGTTGCTTCTCTCCTTGATTAGTTTCCACCCATTGCTTCTTGTTCTACCCTCAGGTGCTTTGGAGAATAGTTTGACTCCCTCTTCTTTGTGGCAACCTCTGAGATATTGGAATAATGCTATCATGTCTCCCCTAGTCCTTCTTTCTCTTAAGCTAAACATACCCAGTTCCTGCAACCGTTCTTCATATGTTTTAGTCTCCAGTCCCCTAATCATCTTTGTTGCTCTTCTCTGCACTCTTTCTAGAGTCTCCACATCTTTTTTACATCGTGGCGACCAGAACTGAATGCAGTATTCCAAGTGTGGCCTTACCAAGGCATTATAAAGTGGTATTAACACTTCACGTGATCTTGATTCTATCCCTCTGTTGATGCAGCCTAGAACTGTGTTGGCTTTTTTGGCAGCTGCTGCACACTGCTGGCTCATATTTAAATGGTTGTCCACTAGGACTCCAAGATCCCTTTCACAGTTACTACTACTGAGTAAGGTATCACCTATACTGTACCTGTGCATTCCGTTTTTGTTGCCTAAGTGTAGAACCTTACTCTTTTCACCATTGAATTTCATTTTATTAGACAGTGCCCAATGTTCAAGTTTGTCAAGATCCTTCTGTATCTTAAGCCTATCTTCTGGAGTGTTGGCTATTCCTGCCAGCTTGGTATCATCTGCAAATTTGATGAGTTCCCCATTTATTCCCTCATCCAAATCATTGATGAAGATGTTGAAGAGTACTGGGCCTAAAACAGAGCCTTGGGGTACTCCACTGCATACTTCCCTCCATGTAGATGCAGTTCCATTGAGAACTACACGTTGAGTGCGGTTGGTCAGCCAGTTACCAATCCATCTGGTGGTGATGCTGTCTAACCCACATTCTTCTACTTTATCTAGTAGTAGGTTATGGTCTACCTTATCAAAAGCCTTACTGAAGTCCAAGTAAACTATATCAACGGCATTCCTCTGGTCCACTAATTTTGTCACATTATCAAAGAATGCAATAAGATTAGTCTGGCATGATCTGTTTTTGACAAATCCATGTTGGCTTTTGGCTATTACTTTGTTTGCTTCTAGGTGTTCGCAAATTCGTTGCTTGATTATTTTTTCCAGAATCTTTCCTGGTATTGAGGTTAGGCTGATAGGTCTGTAGTTTCCTGGATCTAATTTTTTCCCTTTTTTGAAGATGGGAACCACATCAGCTCTTTTCCAGTCCTCTGGTAGTTCCCCGGTGTTCCAGGATCTCTGAAAGATATAATTCAGTGGTTCTGAGATCTCGTCTGCTAGTTCCTTCAGAACTCTGGGGTGTAATCCATCCGGTCCTGGTGATTTGAACTCATCTAGGGTAGACAGGTGCTCACTTACCATTTTCTTCCCTATTTCAATTTGTGTTCCTAATTTTGTGGTGCTGCTTTTGATAGGTTGGAGTGTTTTATCCCTTTGTGTAAAGACAGATGCAAAACATGAGTTAAATAGTTCTGCTTTCTCCCTGTTGCTTGTCACCTTCTTGCCACTTTCTCCTAGCAATGGACCAATTGTTTCCTTAACTTTTTTCTTGTTTTTAACATGTTGGAAGAAGCTTTTTTTGTTAATTTTTACTTTTGTGGCAAGCCTTTCTTCATTGTGAGCCTTAGCTTTCCTCACTTCATCTTTACAGGCTCGGGCTATTTGCTGATATTCTGCCTTAGTTATGTCCCCCTCCTTCCACTTTTTATACTTACTTTTTTTGTCTTTCAGTTTGTCAGATAGTTGTTTATGCAGCCATGCTGGTTTCTTTTGGGAGCTGTTGTTTTTCTTCTTCATTGGTATTGTGTTAGACTGGGCTTTTCTAATCTCATTTTTCAAAATTTCCCAAGCTTCTTGAGTTGTTTTCCCCTCGAGGATTCTCATCCATGGAATTTTTCCCAAGCTCTCTCTAAGTTTATTGAAATTAGCTTTCTTAAAGTCCAAGACTCTAGTTTGACTTTGTTCTACTACTTGTGTTTGGATAATGTTGAATTCCAATATTGCATGGTCACTTGCCCCCAGGGTTCCTATGGCTTCAACACCTTCTATCATTTCCTCTCTGTTAGTGAGAATTAAGTCTAGTATGGCTGATCCCCTTGTTTCCTTCTCTACTTTTTGGAAAACAAAGTTGTCTGCTAGGTTTGTTAGGAACCTGTTGGATCTTCCACTTGGTGCAGAGTTTGTTTCCCAGTTGATGTCAGGGTAGTTAAAATCTCCCATTACTATTGTGGTGTGCTTCCTACATACCTTAGTTAGCTGACTAGCAAAAAGTTCATCTTCTTCCTCTGCTTGGTTGGGTGGCCTGTAGTATAGACCTATGGCAATGTCATTTCCCCCACAACCTTTAATATTGACCCAAATGCATTCAAGATAGTTCTCATTATTGTTGTGCTCTATTTCTGTAGAGACATAGTTATTTCTTATATATAGTGCAACTCCACCTCCTCTTTTATTTGGTCTATTTCTTTTAAATAATTTAAATCCTTCTAGCTGTATGTTCCATTTGTCAGTTTCATCCCACCAAGTTTCTGTAATGGCAATAATATCATATCTGCCCTCTTTTACTTGAATTTCTAATTCTCCCTGTTTATTCCTCATACTCTGTGCATTGGTATATAGACATTTGAGTCCATTTTGATTGACCTTGTGTTTACTGTCTACATAACCTGTATTATGCCTGACTGCCCCTATTTTCTTGCCACTTGTGTGATTCATGCACATGGTATGACAATCACTATTACATGCTTGGTTTTGCTTGACAGCAGGAGTGATAATCTTACCCACACACACATCTATGTTACATGCATTTATAACCCTATGAATTTTAGTTTGCTGGGGACAGAGATGTTCTGTATCTATTAATTCTCTGTCCCCGCTCTTCAGTTTAAATGTTTATCAAGAAAATCTGTGAATTTAATGCCAAGTAACTCAGTTCCTTTCTTGGATGGGTGCAACCCATCTCTTTTGTACAGTTTTTCATTGGACCAGCTACAGGCTTCATGACTAATAAAACCAAAGCCTTCCCTTTTACACCACTCCTTTAGCCAAACATTAAACTCTGCTACACGCTGGCCCTTCCCTTTTTGTTCCTTATATACAGGTAAAACCTCTGAAAAGATAAGCCTACAACCTATACTATTAAGTTCATACCCCAAGTTCTGGAAATCATTCTGCACAGAAAGTACATCTTTCTGGGATAGATCATTAGTGCCAAGATGTATAATAGCATCAACGTCACAGTCCTTACTTGCATTCTTGACTATCTTAAGAATACGCCTCTTGTCTCTGCTGGCAGTAGCACCTGGCAGACACCTGACCTCTTTTAAAACCTCCGTATCCTCTCCTAAATTAACATCTCTTATGATTGAATCACCAACCAGAAGGTGACTTCTCTTTTTACATACCTTGATCTTCTTCTGCGACTGATGTGTGATACCTGGTTCCCCTTTTCGCCTTTCCGAAGAAAGTTCTTCGTTTTGGACCACGATCCCCTGCTTATTTGAGTCATCATTATCACAACTGCCTTGACCTATCTCTTTAGTGTCCCCATTAAGGTCAGCAAGGGCACTATATCTGTTTTGCTGGGTCACAGCAAAAGCTTTGGGTTTATGGTTCACAGCTCTCAACCTGCCAGATCCCACAGTTGTCCAGACAGCTCTTCTCCTGCAAGATCTTTGTGGTAGAGGGGGCTGATAGTGTGGCTTCACCATAGAGTGGAATGGCTGACGTAGACACCTAGTTTCTGCTTGGAGAGCACAGATTACAGATTCTAGATAGATAATCTGCCTATGTAGACTCGTAATTTGTTTACAAAGGGGACAGTATCCAAATTTGAAAAGAGTACTGCGAAAGACAGGTGCAAAACAGCTATTACATTGAACTAAGCCAGTCATTTCGAAATAAATAAAATCACAATCTCAAACACACTAATCCAGAATGTATTATTGCTATTTTGGTTTATAGATATATGATTCGCGCGCCGTTAGGCGCGCGGACCCCCACCTCAGTGTCTTTGTCTTGTGACTCACCCCCTCCTTCTCTCCAGCAGCTCCAATCCTAGCTTCAGGAAGGTTCAAATGATATGGAGTTTAAGGGCCCCCACCTCAGTGTCTTTGTCTTGTGACTCACCCCCTCCTTCTCTCCAGCAGCTCCAATCCTAGCTTCAGGAAGGTTCAAATGATATGGAGTTTAAGGGCCCCCACCTCAGTGTCTTTGTCTTGTGACTCACCCCCTCCTTCTCTCCAGCAGCTCCAATCCTAGCTTCAGGAAGGTTCAAATGATATGGAGTTTAAGGGCCCCCACCTCAGTGTCTTTGTCTTGTGACTCACCCCCTCCTTCTCTCCAGCAGCTCCAATCCTAGCTTCAGGAAGGTTCAAATGATGAATTGGCTTACATTTCTTCCCTTTCAGAGAGTGGAATCTCAGCCCTTCCTAAATCTGAAATTTGAAACTGACTACTTTGTAAAGATTATTCCTTTTCCATCCATTAAGAATGAAAGTAACTACCATCCTTTTTTCTTCAGAACTCGGCGTAAGTACAACAGCAATTATTCCTTTCTGCCTTACAGATCTTTGTGTCCTGAATGTTAATGAAAGCTGATAGCAGCTGAAATCACGTGCTTTCTAGTTAGAATTCACATTAAAGCCTACTTTAAGTGAAATGGCTTTGGAGGGAAAATATGCATGAGCATCAGAATTATGGGAACATATTTAGGAAGGCTTTGATAGACTGAGTCAATTTTACTAAAACATTCCTGTAAAAAACCTGGATGCATGCCTTTCTCTTAGCAATTGTTATTTTCAAATCCATCAGCCTATACATGTATCAGGCATATGAGATTAAGATTTAGGATCCTTTATTGTTTCATGTCGTTTGGATACCTATGCATAAATACCTTTTCAAGCAGAACTTTGTGCAAACAGCTTAAAAATGCTGCTGCTCCTCCTAACAGTTTGAAAAGAGATGCTTTGTACACATTCACATGCATTTTGAAGTGTAGATTTTGAGGTATTTGTGCAGTTCTAATCCAAAGTGACCATTAGCTACTTTTTACATGTTAGTAGAAGGAAACAGATGAACTCTTCATCCCTAGATTTCTGATCAATGTAAGAATGTGTAATGTGCACCATAAAATCATGGGATTATCCTATATATCTGCTAGAGGACATAACTTCTTTTTTACTAGCAAATATGGTCAGGTACAAATTAGTTTAAACAAGTTCATGTAAAATAAGCACCAGGGCAAGGTAAGGGTTTCCAGATCCATAACTAAATTCCAAGCTGTTACATGAGCCCCACCTTTTCTGTCTGATACACAGACTCTGAAAGTTTTTACACAAAGGAAGGCAAAAATCTTTTCCTGTCTAAACCTTTTGTGAAGTTAGCTTTTCGTGAGACCTGTAATCTGAACAATTTTGCTTTTGTCTTTTTTTTTTTGTCTTTTAAATAGCTTGTGAATTGCTGCTGCAACCAGACAACCTGGTCTGCAAACCTTGTAAGTGGAACTGCAGTTTTAACATTGCTTCTACTAAGATTATATCAAGTTACAAAAAGCTATGTTCCAATCATTGTCTAAATCTTTCTTCCTTGATAGTTTGGAAACCAAGAAGCTTGAATATTACGCAGCAAGGTTTTACTATGTATGTATCTTTTGATCATGCACCACATAACTTTGGATTCAGATATTACTACCTGCACTACAAGCTCAAAACTGATGGACATTTCAAACAGAAGATTTGTAAACAGGTTTGCTCATGTTTTACAATGTTGGATCTAACCTAATTTCTAAGACATGTAGAAACCACTCTTATATCAGGTTAGGTCAGCTGACACTAACAGGGTTTGGTGAAAGATTCAGCTATGGTAGTGGGTTTTCAGATACATTAACATCATAAAGAAGTTGGAAAGAGCTCTGACAAAGCAGTGTTTCTCCGACCTTGACAGGTAGGCTACAACTCTCAAAATTTCCCAATCAACCATGCTGGCTGAGGAATTCTGGGAGATGAAGTCCATATGTCTTCAAGTTTCCAAAGTTGAGAAACACTGGATGGGGTAACCATATGGGCTTCAGAATGGCATAGGGGAGATGTAACCCCTGTTGAATGTTGATCCTCAACATACTTTAGATGCTTCTTCAGTTTTTCAGAACCTTACATTAGCTCCAGATTTAGCATGACCCAAAAATACCCTAGTCCTACCATATTATATTTAGTGGGGCTGGTTGTGTTCCCTAGAACTCTTATGATCTTTTTTTTTCTCTCCACTCTTTTCTGTTCTTTCTATTTTTGAATTGCATTTTTATTTACAATGATGGATATTATACATATGAAGTAATGCTTTAGAGATGATAATTCTACTTTGACCAATTGTAGGGTGGAACATAATACAACATTTAAGCATTAGATTAGAGCACTTGAAAGCACGTACAGCATTGTTAATGAATATTTATGACGTGTAGATAAAAATTGTAATTAAGTTTTGTAAATGCTATTACTTTATTAAATTTTTTATTTATTTCAAGCTGGGAAAAACAAACAATGTACTTTGGGTAAGGGTAGTTTGGAGTTAATGTGATATTCAGTGAAATATAATTCAAGGGGTACTGCAGTTTTCTTTCTCTTCTTTGCTTAAATGCTGATTGCATTTGGTGATATGCATTCATTTGGGGAAACTTCCTTTTGTTATTTGATACATTTGGCTATAATCCAGGAAAGGCTATGAGAAAGAAAAACCTTGTCCTCTGTGTTGAGTATAGGTTCTGAATTCTTTATAACTAGGGAAAGATTTTTTGTTAGCTATTTATGACTAGGGAGAGATTTTCAATAAAATGAGGACTCCAAAGATTTTTGGCTTAATGATTTCTGCACTTCATTTATAAATCTGTATCGTTAATTGCTTGGGAAGTGGTATAACTTTCAGCAGTGATAATCTTGTAATGAAAGTGTAGTTTCTTCAAATATTGAAAAGATTTTACAAATGCAGGAATAATTGTTCTGGCTTTCTCATAGGAAAAGAATACAGATGCAACAATTTGTATTCTTCAGAATGTCTCACCTGGAGATTATATCATTGAGGTAATGAATTATTTGTAGTAGAAGAATATAAGAGTAAAATATATTGTAGTCAACTTTCAGTTGTGTCCTTTGAAACTAGGAGCGTAGTTAGTATTTTATTTTTGTTTTGCATTACATCATAGAATAATGTTGTCTATACAATTTTTTCAAGTCTTTGGGATTAACAGTCTGATGTTCGCCCAAGCATCATTAAAAAATCACCAATAATCATGCAGGAGTGCTAAATTTCATGATCTTACAATGCTCCTCTATCAGGGGATCTCGTAGACTTCAGCTTTCTTGTTCAAGACTGACAATCTCACCAAATCATGGCCATTTATACACATTTAGGATTAATAGTTTTATTTTAATTCATCTTTGGTGAATTTTAGAGACTTCTTTCTGGAGGCAAAAGGCAGCCTTGCCAAATTCTTGAAACATAGAATAACTTTTAATTTTTAAAAAAGCACCAATATCATTAAAATGAAATGGCAAAATCAGCTATTCTTGATCCTTCTTCAGAACTGAAGTAAATTTTTAATTGAACTCTTGTTTGCACTGCTGTTTTGTACATACATGACATTGCTGGAAAATTGGAAACTGGATGGTTGGTTGTTCAAATGGATAGACGGTAATATAAAATTTGGATCCACGAGAAACTAGACTCCAACTGGGCAAGTCTAGTTGCCTTGTGCCTGAAGTTCAGTCTTGTGGGTTATTGGGCCGAGTGACGTCCATGACTTCCAGTGAAGTTGACAGCTTTTTCCAAACTGGGTATTAGGCTGCCTATGTAGGCAAATGCTTCTTGGAAGATGACTTGCATTTGGATTCATGCAATGGTATGGCTTCTTGGAGCGAGATGGTGATCCCCTTAGCCTTGAAAGATGTAGTGGCCTGTTCATTTCTTAAGAGCCACCCTAAATCCAATACCCTTAAGAGCCACCCTTCCAACTCTACTATTGTATTATTGTAATAATTTTGGACAATTATTGTTTTGTCTCCAAACTATATTTTTCTTCTTACTTTATTGAAAATGCCAACTACAATACATGGATATTTTGAAACTATTCTTTCTGAATCAAATTTGGACAAGTTCCCATACATACAGTTTTGATTGTCTTCTGTGTAATCAGTACCACAGTGTTAAATCAAGCAGAGGCTAGTTATTACAGGACAATTCATTTGGTAAATTAGCCTATCTTTTAGTGAAAAATTCACTTTGTTCTTGAAATTTAAGAATTAAACAGTGATTTGTCATGTTTCTAAAATAAATACTATCATATGATTTACTTTTGTTTTGCTTCGTCCTAAAGCTTGTTGATGATACCAACACAACAAGAAAATCAATGCACTATGTGTTAAAGCCAGGTATAAAAATCTTTAATAATGTTTTTTAATGAAAAATTTCTTAATATTTCATAAGACAGCTATAAGTACCCTGTTTCCCTAAAAATAAGACCTCCCCAGATAATAAGCCCAATTGGGCTTTTAAGCGTATGTTGTAAAATAGACCCTCCCCCGAAAATATTGCAACACAGCAGCAGCCATGAGGTGACCACGCTCGCCGCCTCCTGCACCTCAAAAATAATAAGACCTCCCCAAAAATAAGGTCAAGTGCTTATTTCGGGAGTCAAAAGAAAATAAGACCCTGCCTTATTTTCGGGGAAACAAGGTAGAATATATGCATGTTAAAAAAGTGTTTAGAGGACACTGTTACCTTAAGCCTACAGTTTAAAATTGACTGATTCCATAGCAGTAGAGATGAGAGCTTGTTCAGATTTCATCTGGTCATTCTTTCAGCTCTTATTACTGATTCTTTCCCGTATAATGAATGTTCTGCATTGGCAAAACAGTGCTAATCAATTCTGAAGGTGGATGAGTGATGCATGTGAACTTTCTTAGACTGAATTTGATAATTTTATTTTATTTCATTTAAAAAATATGAAGGAAAGTTGGACAGAATTAGCACTCCGGGATGGCGAGCCTTTGCCACAGCCTCTCTGACATTCAAATTATACAGAAATGGAGAATCTCTGTTGTTTTGTGTAACTCTATACTTATTTGACTTTCTTGTACTATCATACATGTCACAGGCTCTCACCGCTTTGTTTTTAAATTAAAGTATAACATCATAAAAATGAAGGCAATAAAAAATGAAAAGCCTTTCCCCAAAGTAATGGATAGTGGCCTTTTCACAGCCAACGTAATTGTTTGCCTCCTCAAGAGGGAGCAACTTCCACAGATCTGTGCTGAACTATATAGTTAAGGCTTCAGCCAAAGCCTGTGGCTATTGGAAATTCATCTCAGAAGGCCTTAGTTCATACTATTTAGTGGAGTAGTATCACAAAGTGTAATTTAATTAAAATTAATTTGCCTTGCATGTTTCAACAGTGGGAAGATGCAATGGATCTAGTACCTCAGCTTAAGAAAAACTAACTTAGGTATTTCTCTTCCACCTTTCTTCAAGTGCATTCCCCATGGGCAGGTCCAATAAGAGCAGTAGCCATTACGGTACCCTTGGTTGTCATCTCTGCATTTGCAACACTTTTTACAGTGATGTGTCGCAAAAAGCAACAAGGTAGGCATTTTGCTTCTAAATGACCTGAGGGGTGGAAGTCCCTTAAAAAACTAGTCATGGGAAAATTAATTTGGTAAAAAGCTGGATGCCCTTACCAGAAATCATCTTCTCCAACCGTGTTTGTTCTGGAATTTCCATGTTGGTAACGGGGGTAACTTGCTTCTCTTTAGCAAAATGCAGCCACAACTTGAGATCAGAATATTGTCATTCAGCAAGCAAGCAAGCAAGCAGTGGCATTGCTGTGATCAGCTAGGGGCCTGCAGTTTACCTTGTCTTTTGACTGATAGAATTAATCTGAAATATCCTAGAGAATCAGGTGTTTGCAGTGCAGCATCTGGGTGATCAGCTTTTTTTTGGGGGGGGGGTCTGTTTGCAGGCTCACGTTCTATTGAGTCCTGAAAGAAGCTGAAATTCCTTTGGCATTACAGATTTGTGCTTGCAGATAAATGCATTTTAGAGCCTTATGCCTCAATGTTTATTTTAATGTTTTGAAGGAGCCCTATACTTGCACTGAGTAGGGATTGTATTTCTGAAAAGATGAAGCTATAGAGGACATCATAGTCCATATTTGACACACAAGATCTACCATGTAGCCTCACCTAGATGAAAAAAACAAACAAACCCTCAGGTCAATGTACGTAGAATGAGGAAACCAGACTGTTTTTGGAATTAGGAGAGGGAAAAAACCAAGATTGAACCTTCCAAGCTGAAAGGGGAAAGTAATGCAGTTCTTCTCTATGTGTAGATAGTAAAATGCTTCACTGTTAATTTTTTTGTTTCAATTTAGAAAATATCTATTCCCATTTAGATGAGGAGAGTTCTGAATCTTCTACCTACTCTGCATCTCTCCATGTGGAAAGGCAGCAGCCTCGGCCCAAAGTCTTCCTCTGCTATTCCAATAAAGACTGCCAGAAGCACATTAATGTCATCCAGTGTTTTGCCTTTTTCCTTCAGGACTTTTGTGGTTGCGAGGTAAATTGGCCCGCTTGCATTTTATTGAAGTCTTCTTTATGCTATATTAAACACATTTCTTTAAGGCATTAATTGAATTGAAATGAATAGAAATCTTAACATTCAAATTTACTTTTTCCTTTTTGTCTGAGGATGTTTATTGCATGTCTGACCTCTACTGGTCAGCTTTGAGTATTGCTTATTTTGTTTGGATTAGTTACTTTTCAGATAGATGTTTGCAACAAGGATGTGCCTAAATATTCTAGAAAAAAATGAGCATATTCTAGTATGGCCTTTAGAATAAAAGCATAAAAGCTCAGCTGGGTTTTTCAAACATCTTGATTCTGGCACTGTAGGTTAGCACATCCCTCTTTCCATCAGTTTATTTGGAGCTTCTTTTAAAAGTTCACTTCAGTATGGGGGACAGCTCCAGCCAGCCATCCTTAATACAGAAGAAAATGCAAAACCTTCCACCTCATGCAGATCCATTTATGTATGAGAAGCCTTGTACAAATGTGAAACATATTTTTGCTGATAAAGCACTTCATAAATTAGTAACATACTAGAAATGGATATAAATTTGAAAGACTGCCTCATTGTTAGAGCTCTTTGCATTTAGAAAATATGGAAATTTAGCTTAGAACTACTGAACATATCATTGAAATTTCTTGCATGATTATATTTATCTTTTGCTCATGTCATTAATAATAAAACTATTACAAATAATCCTAATCCAATCTTTCTTTATGGGCTTTTAACTCCACAAATTAGTTTGCTGTGCTAGCTGGAAATAATAATGACGATGATGATGATGATGATGATGATAAGAACTAAGTACTGCTAGAATGTTCAAGAGTGGAGAAAACTGTTCTAGTGTCAGAATAAATTATAGACATAACTTTGGATGTATGTATATTATATATAATATACACATTTATATATACACACACAAAATCCAAAAGCAATTCTGAAGACTCAAAAATTAGTGGGAAATTTTGTTTAGTTGATTAAAAAAACAATTACAAACCTTGTAATTATATTATTTTGGGGTGATTAACAGGCAGTTATCTTGCCAAGTATTTCATTTAAATTGTGCTTTAAGAACTAGTTTTGTCTTCTTTACAATCTATTTTAATTTGATACACTCTTAACTTATCACTCTCTTTATGTATAGGTAGCCTAACTATAAATAGGTAACATTATTATTCATATGTAATCTTATGATTCTGTGATTTTAACAAAAGAGTTTCTTTATCTATTACGAGTTTCTTCATACTATAAGAACCCATATGGATCCCCTGACAAGACAAGCCACCAGAATATCAATTGAGAGCAAACCCCACTCCCTACTAGCATTTATGGTGTTACATAGTTTGAGTAAGGGAACATTTGCAAGAAAACAGCCAAGCTCAAAGAGCGCCAAGGACCCCTCAGATCCTGTAACATATATAGTAGCTTCAAAAGATATTTGGCATACATCATATGGGTTTTATGTGGGAGCATGGGATATATGAAGGTGACCCCTTACTTTAACCTCAGACCAACAGCACTGTAAGTTTTGAGTGAGGTAGCATGATTGGCTTAAAGCTCCTGATGAAGTCCACAGTTGAATGAAAATGTGATCCAGAGTCACTCCAGTTCTTGACTGCTATATTACTCTGGCTGTCCCAGAGCACAATTCATATTATCAAGCACCAAGAGAATTCCCCATCAGCTATTATGTGGATGTCACCTTTAATTTGTAATTCCAACTCATCTCTCTCTCTCTCTTCCTCCCTCCTCCCTCCCTCTGCATATATGTAATGTGCATTGTCTCTATAGTGTGTATGTGTGTGTGTGTGTGTGTGTATGTGTGTATTATTATGCATCCAAACACACATACATTCTGCTTTTTTAAAAATAGTCTCCCAAGTAAGTGCTCACTTAAACATTCCTGTAATAAATGCCAGTCCATAAATGCACATTCATGAAATAGGCTGGGTGTTGAAAGTCAAAGCATTATACAAAGGCTATAATCTTCTTTCCTAGGTTTCTTTAGATTTATGGGAAGATCTGAAAAATTCTAAAGAAGGTCAGAAAGAGTGGCTTCACCGGAAAATCAATGAATCCCAATATATTATCGTTGTATGTTCAAAAGGAATGAAATATTTTGTGGAGAAAAGGAGCTGGAAGCACAAGAGATCCAGGGACAAAGATACTGGGAAAGGAGAACTCTTTCTGGTTGCCATAGCTACCATAGCAGAACAGCTACGTCATGCAAGGCAAAATTCACGTGACCTCTGCAAGTTCATTGCTGTTTACTTTGATTATTCCTGTGAAGGTGACATTCCTGGAGTACTAGATTTAACCACAAAGTACAAGCTTATGGATAACCTGCCTCAGCTTTATGCTCATTTAAAATCCAAAGATCTTAGCTTTCATGATTCAGAATTGTATCCTGTACATATTAGCAAAAGAAATTATTTCAGGAGTAAGTCTGGACGATCGCTCTACGTTGCCATTTGTAACATGCATCAGTATATTGACCAGGAGCCTGACTGGTTTGAGAAGCAGTTTGCGTCTTTCTTCCCAACACCTTTACGTTGTCCGGATCCAGTGATAGAAACTTTTGACTCTGGCTTGGTATTAAATGACTTAGTTAATAAACAAGTGACTGATGGAGATTTTTATCTAAAAGTAGATGCAAATGTTGTTCCTCCTTTGCATTCAGACTCCCTTTGTGTGACCCAGCATTTGAATCTTGGGCTGGATAGAGAATCTCAGGACATTCAGAATACTAGCTCTATTCTTCAGCCATTGCTGCATGTTGTAAAAGCGGCCAATCTGCCAGACATGCCCCGAGATTCGGGAATTTATGATTCCTCTGTTCCTTCATCTGAACTGTCACTACCTTTAATGGATGGACTCTTAACAGATCAAACTGAAACATCTTCCATTACAGAGAGTGTTTCTTCCTCATCGGGACTGGGTAAGATGTAGTAAAGAGTTGCACTCTAGAGATGCATGTTAAGATTTTAAATTTTACAAGATGATAAAGTGGATGGGTTTTACAGTCTGTATGTTAAGACTTGAATAATACCAAAGTCAGTAGATTTTGACAAACCACCATTGCTTTTGATTCTGATGATGGTGACCACTTCCAGTGTAGCTTTAACTTAATCACAGGGAATTGGAAGCCAACTTCTCATAAAACACTGCAGTGGGTCAGCTTCAATTAGATTTATGCTTAGATTTAATTGTTGTAAGGGAGAAGTCAGAATGGCATACAGTATGTAAAATCCTGTAACTTCTGAGATTTCCCTTATATCTGTACATTTTTCAAAATAATTGTTATACGGGAGGACTGAAAATACTCTCTTAAAACAATAAAAACGAATAGTTATGACGTATACCCTAGATCTGAAAAGTATTTTCCTCTGCTTAGATAGATATACCTTGTTTCAATAACTTCAGGACATTCCTCCAGCATCATCCAACATGGTTCCGTGACCTGCGGGCAAAGCTTTTCAATAAGAGGAAATTTGTGTTTCTCAAAATTTATGCCATCAAGAATACTTTCTCTAAGCTGTTTCGTTCCAATAGTTCCTGTGATCTGATCAGGTTTTAGCCTCCCATCCAGAGTTCATCAGATGTTCCCCAAATCTAGGCTGCAGGGTTGGGAAATACCACATAGTACAACATAGTATTTACAATATCAGCATATTGCTCCCAACAATCTGGGTCTTCATTTTATTGACCTCAGAAGGATGGAAGGCTGAATCAACCTTGAGCTTGTCAAGATCGAACTCCTGGCTATGGGCAGAATTAGCCTGCAATTCTGCATTCTAACCACTGCGCCACCATGGCTAATAGAAGCTGATATTTTTATTATATTGTTTTAAGGTTTGTTTTATATGTAACAAAATAAATGGTAGTATATGTTGAATATACTATATATGGTGTAACTCATCCGTTGAGAGTATAGGCATAGAAGTGTTAGAATGTGAATAAATAAATCTTTGATTTGGCGATAAACCAATTAACTAACAAGACATCTTTCCAACATCTTTCTTCCTAGGAGAAGATGAACCTCCTTTGCTTGCTGCCACCAAATCCCTCGTGCCTGGAATATGTAAAGCAGAACTTCATTGCTGTATCCATACAGAAGAACTGCAGGCAATTGCACCTTTATAATGAATTGAAAGATTGTTATGCATTGCCACTTTATCAACAGCATCCGTTTATACATTAATCTCTCTATCATTGCAGTCATTTCACTTGTTTGGAAGAAAAAAAACACTTCCCTGATTTGCTTCCTAGGGTAGTTCATGGCCAGTATATTTTGTTTTATACTTTGTTTTTATATAAATAGTTTTCTGTTTTGATAATAAAACTTGTAAGATTGGAGCGATAGATATCACTATCGATTTGGATTTAAGGGAGATGTTGTATTAAGAAGAGTTAAAATCTATCTGCTTTCTAATATGAAATACAGTTTTTGGAAATTACCAAAGCTTTGACTTCTGTGATGAATTATGATTTCATCCTATAAGAGTGAGCCGTGACTCTTTACAAGTCTATGCCTTTTCTATGCTTAATTCTATTATACCCAAGAGGAAAGACACTGTGAGTGCTTGGTTATAATTAGCTATGCTTCCTTTCCATCTAAAATTGATATTCTGATTAACAGTTAAATTGTTATAAAATTATGATTTGAAAGTAGTTTATAATGAAACTGACTACAATTTACTGTAACAGCCTATTTAACTGCGGGAAACGAGTAATGTTTGATCCTCCGATGCTCTGTGCATTTTATCAGGTTACTGGTTGTAAACGCTGAAGCAACTGGACATCATAATGTAATGTTCAGTAATATTTGGAGATTGGAAAGCAGGATTCACAGTGATAAAATACCAAAGATGAGGCCTATAAAAATAGGCTTTACTAAAACAGAAATCGTTCTTGAATTTTGCTTATCCAGCCTAGCATATTTAAGTAGAAAGTTAAAAAAATATGTTTTGTGTCTTATGTTACTTGTGAGCAAACCTATATTAATGGCAAGTTTGCCATTCCAATTTGAAAATAGTTTAAATTTAAACTCAGTTGGGTTTCCTAGTGTTCTGCTAACATTCACGCTAGTATTAATATTTCATTGTTTAAGCATTTTTAAAAATGTTTTTAACTTTAGAAGCTAAAATATTAAAGTTCAGTTGAACAATTAAATCAAGGTCAATAATATAAATAATTGATATATAACTGAGTATTTGTTTATATGAAAAGTTAATGAAAAATACCAACCCATCTCTAGCCCCAGAGTTATATTTACTTTAAATTGTTGTCCAGGCATTGTTGAGAATACTGTTCTTAATTCATTTATCTTACACTAACATTTTTCCAGGTTGTTTAATAATTTTAAAAGATACGTAGATACATTTGCTTTTTTTTAAAAGCCTCAATGTTAGTAAGTAGTCATTTTCATGTATATAATGCATTTTTGAGCCGTTATATAACATTATTAAGGGGCAAGTCTGGTAGATTAGCATTACAATATTTCCCCAATTTGTTCTCACTTTTTAAGCTTAATTGAGTGATTTTTGATAGCAAAAAATTTACTACATGTTTTAAACTTTGTTTTTTTTTAAATCAAATTATTTCAGAAAGAAATTTTAACTTTCTTAAATAGTTTAATGTGGGGAAATAATTTTGTGGAAAAATTATTTCCATAAACAATGATACATATACGATAATCATGAGAGCTATTTTTAAACCTTGCACTGTCCCTTCTGTATATTTGCTGACCGCTTGAAAATGTTGCTTGTGTATCCTGATTACTTGAAAGCCCATACAACACGTTCTGGAGGATTTCCTTAAAATAATATAATTTTTTTTAAAGTAAGGAACATATGTGGTAAATTCCTCAAAGAGCAAAAAACATACTGAAAAGTTTAAAGAGAGGATGGATGGTCAGAATAATAACTATTAGAAATAGGGACACAGATACAGTTAAAACCATAGTTTCATCCCCAAATGCTATATTTTTCTATTTGTACTAGAAAATAATTCCTATCAGGGTTTTCTAAAAGAAAATTTAATCATTGAAAGACTTCCTGTATCTTTTATACAGTGGGGCAAAAAAGTATTTAGTCAACCACCAATTGTGCAAGTTCTCCCACTTAAAAAGATGAGAGAGGCCTGTAATTGGCATCATAGGTAGACCTCAGCTGTGAGAGACAAAATGTAAAAAAAAAAGACCAAACAATCACATTGGCTGATTTGGAAATAATTTATTTGCAAATTATGCTGGAAAATAAGTATTTGGTCAGTATCAAAAGTTCATCTCAATATTTCGTTATATATCCTTTGTTGGCAATGACAGAGGTCAAACGTTTTCTGTAAGTCTTCACAAGGTTGGCACACACTGTTGCTGGTATGTTGGCCCATTCCTCCATGCAGATCTCCTCTAAAGCAGTGATGTTTTGGGGCTGTCGCTGGGCAACACGGACTTTCAACTCCCTCCAAAGGTTTTCTATGGGGTTGAGATCTGGAGACTGGCTAGGCCACTCCAGGACCTTCTTACGAAGCCACTCCTTCATTGCCCGGGCAGTATGTTTGGAATCATTGTCATGTTAAAAGACCCAGCCACGTTTCATCTTCAATGCCCTTGCTGATGGAAGGAGGTTTGCACTCAAAATCTCACAATACATGGCCCCATTCATTCTGTCCTGTACACGGATCAGTCGTCCTAGTCCCTTTGCAGAAAAACAGCCCCAAAGCATGATGTTGCCACCCCCGTGCTTCACAGTAGGTATGGTGTTCTTTGGATGCAACTCAGCATTCTCTCTCCTCCAAACACGACGAGTTGTGTTTCTACCAAACAGTTCTATTTTGGTTTCATCTGACCATATGACATTCTCCCAATCCTCTTCTGGATCATTCAAATGCTCTCTAGCAAACTTCAGATGGGCCCGGACATGGACTAACTTAAGCAGGGGGACACGTCTGGCACTGCAGGATCTGAGTCCCTGGCGGCGTAGTGTGTTACTGATGGTAGCCTTTGTTACGTTGGTCCCAGCTCTCTGCAGGTCATTCACTAGGTCCCCCCGTGTGATCCTGGGATTTTTGCTCACCGTTCTTGGGATCATTTTGAGCCCACGGGGTGAGATCTTGCGTGGAGCCCCAGATCGAGGGAGATTATCAGTGGTCTTGTATGTCTTCCATTTTCTAATTATTGCTCCCACAATTGATTTGTTCACACCAAGCTGCTTGCCTATTGCAGGTTCAGTCTTCCCAGCCTGGTGCAGGTCTACAATTTTGTTTCTGGTGTCCTTTGACAGCTCTTTGGTCTTCACCATAGTGGAGTTTGGAGTGTTGTGGACAGGTGTCTTTTATACTGATGACAAGTTCGAACGGGTGCCATTGATACAGGTAATGAGTGCAGGACAGAGGAGCCTCCTAAAGAAGAAGGTACAGGTCTGTGAGAGCCAGAAATCTTGCTTGTTTGTAGGTGACCAAATACTTATTTTCCAGCATAATTTGCAAATAAATTATTTCCAAATCAGCCAATGTGATTGTTTGGTCTTTTTTTTTTACATTTTGTCTCTCACAGTTGAGGTCTACCTATGATGCCAATTACAGGCCTCTCTCATCTTTTTAAGTGGGAGAACTTGCACAATTGGTGGCTGACTAAATACTTTTTTGCCCCACTGTATTCCTTGGGGATCTCAAGTGGCCTTGCTTTACTCATGCTGCCTAAGCGTTATGAAAGTTGAAATCCAGTATTTCCTCAGGGCACCATATAGATAACCACTATAGTGGCCCATCTATATATTCTGGGTGTCCAGTGGTTTTTGAGTTTGTACTCAATCATATCTTCACAATTTGAATTTTATTTAATTAACACACTGTCATCAAATACCTTGATTTTTGTTATATCAAGTTATATTCATAATACATTTTGATAAAATACTGTCAATTTTAGGAATTAGCAATCCTAAAATAATATCAGTGATTTTTCAACTAACCTAATGTGGTAATTAGATTACCACTAAAATTACCACTTTTCTAAATCAGCACTTCCCTCCACTTACTCTCAGCTGTCTCTTTCTCAGAATAGGTAAGTTTCCTTTATTAATGTCATATTTGCAGTACTTCTCAGGGATATTTTTGGCTATTTTTTATGTTTCACTTGCATGTTTTAAGTAGTTTTGTAAGTTAAGAAGTGCCTCAATATTGCATACAATATTGCAATTAGTTTTTGTTTCTGTCATCTTCAGAGCTCTCTTCTCTTTTTCAAAATCATTTCCAACTCAAGAGAATGAAAAAACCTGGTTACAGCCAGTTTGTGATTCCTTATTTGTTCTAATACTATTCATTGAAACTTATTTACCAATTACTTCTTATTGGGTTAAAAAAATAAGAATTAAGTAAACAAAAAGAAAAGAAATATATAAAAAAATGACTTTTCCCTTCATGACAAGTATAAACAATTTTAACAACTTATCATCTTTTCTAACAGTGCAACAAAGTATCTATACTTCCCATATCTCCTCTGTCATCTATAAACAAATCCTTAAAGACACCATTGTCCTAGTTAATGAAGTTTATTAATGATTACCAGAGATAACGCCTCTATTTTAATCTTTATAAAATAAATCATATCCTTTCTTTTTACCTTTAGCAATCTTCAGTTAATTATATTAATGCACCATTTATCACTTTCTTGTTGGAGAGAACTAATGGGCATAGAAATTAATAAACTTCTATATGTTATTTATTATAAAAAATAAAGGAACTCTTCATCTCCCTTCATGGCTTTAAAATTAAGGGATAAAAAGTGGCATTCTTTTTTGCTGCAGAGGAATAGAGGCCTGTTCCCTGACCAACTGCTTTTATATTGTTATTTCTCCTCTTTCCCTCTTAACCCAACGCCAAAAAATAAAATAAATAAATCCAAGTTTTCCCCAAAAGCATGCATACAGAATCTCTTGTGGGGAACACATAGGAGTTAGTCTTTCTCCATTCTATAAATCCAACCAACAGATTACAAAATAGAGTAAAAATTTAGTGAAGTCTCTTAAGCTTGCTGATTAAAAAAGATAAGGTGATGTGTGTGTGAATAAGAATCTTAGAAAAATAGGTCAGAAAGTAGGTGCACATAGTTGATAGTTTAAATGACTATTTCTCAAACTCAGTAACTTTAAGATAGGTGAACTTCAACTGCCAGAATTCCCCAACTAATATTATTAGTTGAAATTCACCCATCTTAAAGTTGCTGAGATTGACAAAAACATTGGTTTAGGCAGAGTCCTGAGATAAAAATTCCAGACTGTACCATATTTCCATGAAAATACAATCTGTCCTGAAACTAACGCCTTGCTGTATTTTTCACGTGGGCAAAAATATAAGCCCACCCCCGAAAATAAGAACCCTGGACAACCCCCCCTCCGCTCACTGACCTAGCGGTATCCCGAAGGTGCCAAGCCCTGGGAGCCGGGCGGGGCGAAAGGTGTTCACGTTGCTTGGTGCCTTTGGGGTACCGCTAGGTTGGGGAGTGGTGTTTTGCCTGGCTGGAGGGGGGAGTTGCCAGGTGGCTGCTCCTTTGCGAGTGGGCTCCCGAAGAGCTGGGCACAGCCTCAGGGGCGAAGCAGCCATGAGGTGACCATGCTCATGAGCAGCTGGTTGGCAAACCCCCTCTCTAGCCAGGCAAAGCGTGATTCACTGACCTAGGGGATATCCCTAAGGTGCCAAGCCACGTGGTGCTCTGCCCGCTCCCCAGCTCCCGCAGCTTGGCACATTCGGGATACCCCCTAGGTCAGTGCTTGGAGCTTTGCCCGGCTGGAGAGGGGGGTTGCGTGAGTGCCTGTTCTGCCCCCAGCAAGCATGCCTCCCAGCCTCACCATGCCCTGGCCCAGGTGCTGCTGCCACCGCGCTCCAAGCATAACTTCTTCTCCGGCTTCCGAACTCCAAAGCTTGGCTGTGGAGTTTTCCAGCAACCGTCACTCTAGGAGTGCGCTCTATGGTTGTGGGCCAGCTGCCAGACAGAGAGTCTTCCAGCAACCAGCCCACAACCATAGAGTACACTCCTAGAGTGGCTGCTGCTGGAAGACTCGGCAGCCGAGTTTTGGAGTTTGGAAGCCAGAGAAGAAGTATGTTTGGTGTGCGGCGGTGCTGGGCCAGGGCATGGTGAGGCTGGGAGGCATGCTTGCTGGGGGCAGCACAGGTGCTCGCGCAACCCCCTTCTCCAGCCGGGCAGAGCTACATGCACTGACCTAGGGGGTATCCCAAATGTGCCAAGCTGCGGGAGCTGGGGAGTGGGCAGAGAACCACGTGTCTTGGCTGTGCCTGGCTCTTCAGGAGCCCGCTCGCAAGGGAGCAGCTGCCCGGCAACCCCAAAACAATAAGCCCTCCCCCTATAATATCCCAAGGCCATATTTCGTGGGGCAAAAGAAAATAAGACCCTGTCTTATTTTGGGGAAAACATGGTATTAATTGCAAGAAAGAGTACTGTGGATATTGAACTTATTGTGCTTCATATATTTGAGTAAAACTCAAAAACTCAAGATAAATAGGTAAATCAAATGTTTATGAGAATGCTAGTGAGTTCTTGTCATGTAGTTAGTTCAAAATGTCCAATTCCTTAAATTTTTAAAGAATAATAGGCTGAAATGTTTTCAGTTAACTAGAGCATTGGAAAAGCATACAATTCCTTTATGAAGACTTAAAAAACCCTGGTTTGAAGTAGGGATTTAATTCCTTTTTCCAAGATGTAATTAGTTATGTTGTGTTCACGTCTGGTGTAGAAGTCCAGAACGAATTTAATCTAAAGGAAAAATCTTAGGCTGCTAAACTGCCTGAAGGCTTAGTGGGACTTTCTGTTCCCTTCCCTTCATTGTTACTTATAAACTGACCCTAACCGTATGCAGAATTAAACATGATTTGTTCAGTAAGGAATAGTGGTAACTAGAGCAATGGTCTACAGGGGGCATAAAGTAGATCTAGACTAAAAGAAGAGGCAATCTAGTAAAGATACAGTTGCCGATCAGTTGTGTTTGTGCAGTAGGTATACACTTGACCCATTTCTTCATATATATTAGCATGCCCATGAAAAAAGTAACTTTTTAGGTAGTACCATTATAAGATGGTACTACTTAGAAATAATTTACTTGGGTTTGTACCACAGAAACTGGCTATTGCTATTTTTCTCCTTAAAAGACCTGGAAATTCCCAGCTTACTTTTAACTTAAAAGTACTTAACTACTTTAACTTAATGAAATTGCCATACAAAATATTTCTATATGCTTTAGAATGCGATTACTATTTTTCCTTTCCAAAGTTGAAGGTATACTAAAGGCTCAATCATCAAGGTGAATTTTTGAGAAAGGATAGAATTTGTCATGAACAAGTTCTATACGAACTTGAATGGAATATGTGCTCCTTTGATTATCTGATAAATTCCATTGAGAAATCTATTGAAATATGAATTATATTTCTATGCAGCCCAGAAAACATTGGATAACATTGATTCATAGATTCAGCATACTTACACTGAAACTAAGCTTGAGTGTGTCTAAAATCTGTCTGGTATGTGTCTCTTGGATATTGGGGTCTTGAGAAGATTGGAGTAATCCAATATCCTTTTGCAAATAGAAGGGCCCCTTCCATTCATGAAGGAATTTAAATCTAGCCCCACTGAAAGAAGAGGTTGAAGTAAATTTTTGTTGACTTCCTTTTGTTCTGCATCCTCTCACACTATTTGCTTAGTAGACCAGGCAGTGCCATAGTTGTCCTGTGTTGCAGGAAAAAACTGACCGTCCTTTGAACAAGATTCTAATGAAGCTCTGGATTCAAACCATTATAGTTCAGTATTTCTGTCCCTTAGGACAACAGGAAAGCCTCTTGAAAGCCAAAAATGTTAATATACATTTTAGAGGTTAGATTATGATTTTTTTTAGTATTGTTTTAGATGCCAAACAAATTTTAATATTGTAACATAATTCACTGTGTATTTTTAATACTTTACAGATATGGAGATATTTTCTAAATGCTTATAATTCCTGTATGAATTAAATTGAAATATGTAAGAAACATCAACATGGGTCAATACTTAAGTAAATGTAGTTATTTTAATGTTTATATACAAAACTTTAAGCCTTTGGTAATAGCTGATATTAGGGTGAATTTATTTTTATGTTGGCATAATTTAGAAATTAACATCAGAATAAAAGTCATAAAATAATTTTGAATTGCTTATGTTTTTATGCTAAATTGTTTTTGTAAGCCTGTATTTCTTCAAACATTAGCTTCACAACAAGAGCAACAATAAAAATTGTGTACTTTATCCATTGTTATTACGTCCTTGGGATAAAATCTCTTTACAGCTGTTACTACAAAACATAATTGCTAATAAATTGAAATTGTTTGAAATAAAACAACATACAATGAAAATTTAATATCTAGAAGCTTCTTCTGTTTCTAATTAAATGCAAGGGACTTTAGTTTATAATAATTTTAGTGAATACTGTATATGGAATAAATTAACTCTGAGAAAAAACTTTCATATGGGTGAATTTAAATGCAGTCATAACTTCCTGGGTTTCCACTGCTATATCAGTCTAAGCTTCCAAATAGTCTTCAAGGGCAGCCCCATGTAGAATGAATTGCAATAGACTAATCACAAAATGACATCAGTGGTGAAATTCAGCTGCCTCTATCAGCCTTGCCTGAGCTGGTAACGCCGGTGGTGGGAGGCTCAGCGAGGTGATAGCGCCAGTGGTGGGAGACTCCGCCCACCCATCCAGACGTCGTCATTTCCCAGTTTGGCGTGCGCACATTTGCGAGCCAGTAGGGAAGGTAAGTGAATTTCACCCCTGAATGACATGATTGTGTGCAATGCCTCTTGCTCCAAAAAAGGATACAAGATGTAGTTGTGCAATGGCATTGCTGACCATAGCTTCCAAATTGAGAACACCCACTTTGTGAACCAGTTCCATTTGGAGGAGCAAAACCTCATCCAGAGCTCTAGAAGAAACGTACTTGGTTTCAAAATCTGTAAATCAACTATTATGAAGATGAGGCTGGAGTCCAGTGACAGTAATTTTTTATCTTTTGTGGAGTGGTCTAATATTTTTATGATCTGGGGAGTTCATTTAGGACATCAGGAGTTGGGGAAGTTGGGATAATATATATATTTTTAATTGCTCTCCTCACTATTGCTGTGAGCCATTCAGAGTTATGGATAATTATATGGACAGCTATATAGATGTCTTGAGTGGTCATTATCCCAATCCTAAAGGCTCAAGGCTTGGGTCAGGAGCTTCTTCTTTTCACCGGTTTGGTCTAGAGCAGATATGTCAACTAGGTGACAATTCAATATTGTACGCTAACTCTGCTCACATTGCTAGGAGTTTGAGTCCTCCTATCCTGACCGGCTCAAGCCTTCTATCCTTCTGAAGTCAGTAAAATGAGGAACCAATTGTTGGGGGCAATATGCTGACTCTGTAAACTAAACTAGACTAGAGAGTGTTGTAAAGCCGTATGTATATAAGTCTAAGTGCTATTTCTATTGCTATATTGGACACCTTTCTCATGTCAACAAATGACCTCACTTGTAGTTTTATGTGGTTGTTGAATAGCTAGGAGCTATTCCAAACCTCACAGCATCCCACATTGGCACTAGCCATTCAAAAAGGAAGGAAATCACAATATAACACGGGAGAGAGGGAGGGGGAGCACTGATCTTTCTATTCCACTTCTATTGTAATATTCAGGTTGCAATTTTGCAGTACAGAATGGAAATATGTTGAAGTTAGCATTAAGCTCCATTTCCTTTATACTTGCACTACATTTGTGTCTTTCAATCAATCTTAACTCCTGGCAATTACATTAATAAGTTCATAAGAGTTTTTTTGGCAAGATTTTCAGAAATGGTTTGTCACTGCCTTGTAAGGGCCAAGATTCAAAAGCACAGCTAGTTTCATGCCTAAAGCAGGATTATATCCAGGTCTCCTGGTTTCTAGTACAGCGCCTTTATCTACTATACCAACATAAATCAGAACTCATTAGATACCATTTTATTGCAATTCCACAATCATATTTTAATGATCTCTTAAAATATTAATGGACTATGAAGTTTGGGCTGAAAGTTTTTCAGTAATATTCCTTAAATCTTACAAGTAGTTTTTTTTTAACTACTTTTTTTTAAAAAAACTACTTTTAAAAAAAAAATACTTTTAAAGAACTACTGCAAAACATAAAATAACATTTTAAAGAAACATAAAGCTATCCCAAAGGTACTTTTTCACGAGGCAACTGGACTTTCCTGTTTTCTCTGAAGACGTTTCGCTTCTCATCCAAAAAGCTTTTTCAGCTCTGGAACATAGTTAAATGCCTGGAGATTCTCAGTCATCCAGGTTATTGTTGTCCCAAAGGTGCTTTTTCAAGAGGCAACTGCACTTCTTATTTCTTTTTGAAGACGTTTAGCTTCTCATCCAAGAAACTTCTTCAGCTCCACATATAATGTAAAAATAAGGACTACTAAAAGAAGTTATACTGTACTTCCCAAAAAGTGAAGCTTAGCATATAATAATTTATTGAGTGTTTGTGAATGTTTCAATAAACATTCATCATGAATCATAAAAGAAGGAAGATAGTTACCCTTCATTAAAATATTTGCAAACATGCCAAAATGCTGAGTGAGAATTAAGAAAAAACCACGGTGAATTTCAGAATAACACATTTACTGCACATAGCAATTATGCATGTATTGATATTATTTATTAATTATTTAATATTAATATATTAATATATATTGACATGGTATTTTTATGTGGATACATTTATGTTAAAATAAATTTTATTTAAGAGGCTATATGTGGGTTTCTCTTGCTGTTTTTAACCAAAACAATATTTAAATTGTTTTACGACTATAAGCAATACAATATTTGAATAGCTGGCTCTCTAGAATATGAGAAGTCTGTTCATTCACTCAGCTGGAGAGACTGTTCAGTTTCTTGATTCACTTAGCAACTGCAGTCATTAATTTAACCATCATGGCAGAAAGATCTTAAAATAAGGCACAATTCACCTAACAACTGCCTCGCTTAGCAATGGAAATTCTGGTCCAGATTGTGGTTATAAGTCGAGGACCACATGTATTCTCTGCTGTTGTTGTGTGGTGTTGGTAAAGTCAGAGGAACAGCTCAGTGCTCTCCAACTACAAACTCGCTTCTTTATGGAGCTTCTCGGTTATAGTTTCCTTATTGTCTGCAAAATAAGGGTTTTATAACTACCTGCATACCCCTCAACAATCATTTTAGCCTTTTTGTTGCAGGACTTACCATTTCAGACTTGGTTTCTGGCTGCCAAAAGTTGAAGAAATTATTTTCATTTTTAAAAAAGAGCCATCAATGGAAAGAGGAAGGCCAATCTCTCTGGCTGAGTGAATGAACAGACTATCATATTCTAAAGAGCCGGATACTCAAATATTGTATTGCTTATAGTCATAAAACAATTTAAATATCATAAATGGCAATCATGCCACCCTGAGATGCTGCAACCATCGTAAATACATGCTGGTTGCCAAGCATACAAATTTTGTTTGTGTAACTATGGATATATTGCGAGTTAAGTGACGACGGTTAGAAATCACTCATTTTTTCAGTGCCATTGTAAATTTAAACAATTGCTAAACAAATAAGGTGAGGACTATCTGTATCAGTTCGTGCTCTTGGTCTTTCTAATTCTTTCCTTTTACCTGTTTGCCATCCTTGCCATTCTACTGTATTTACTTTATTCTGCCTTATCTCAGGTCACTTCAGGGCTCAGTGCCAGTCCTAATCTCCCCACCTGGTCACTCTGCTTTCCCTTTTACAGTTACTCACCAAAATCCCGATATCCTCAAGCTGCAGTACTGCCTCTCCCACCCTTTCTTCCTTTTTTAAAAAGTCAACAACCTCAAAAGATCCAAAACAAGGGATGATTATCCAGATGTCTCTTACAGGCTGGCTGTGCCTACCTGATCTGAATAGAGAATGTGAATATGTCATCATCTGACTGCTTGGAACCAAGTCAGTTTCGGATATGTACTTTGCCAACAGTAAGCACTTTTTTTTTTTGGCAGAAATTGAAAACTGTGACCCAAAGTCCTAAATTACAGCATGACAAGAATGGCAGCTGCTCTAGATGTGACCTGCAAAAGGCGCCAAAACGGGTAAAAGAGAGTTGCGCAGACTACTGTAATCAGATTTTTTTTGTCTTTGGGTATCTGAAAGGATTCTTGTGGCAATTATAAACTAAGTATATCAATGGCTGGAGGCCAGCATTTGCTTTGAAGCACACCTGCCTGCCAGAGGGGAAAAAAAGTAAATCCATAACATGCTTCAATATAAGGAGAAATGTTGCTAGATCCAATGTTACTTATTCCATTTCTAAGCACAGGGACTAAGTGAATGAGCCAGCACCAGCATATTCGTTTCTGCTATACAAGGACTGTATTATAAGAGAGGATAACACTAACTATACAGCAAACTAGTTGGGTTCATAAATAATAGGGCTTAATGTGCTTTGCTTAGTTTTGGCTCGACTGGCAAAGTAATCTTTGTGGCTTATTCAACAAAACATGTTTAAACAATGCATCGTGCAATCTGTAGACTCAGTGGGGTAAACTACTGGAGGCGGAACCTTTAAAAAAAAATTCGAGATCTGTCACATTACATAAAAATTACTCCATTAGCAAGAATAATGTAACATTAATTTTCTTTGCCGGTGAATCACAGGCTTTTACATTCCGGGATAGGAAGACAGTCTCTTGAGACTCGACGGCGGGATTTCCGCCATTGGTTTTAGAAACACCCCTCCTCAGAAACTAAAACCTCGACGCGTAATAAACCACATATACTTCTTCCAAGAGGGAACTCCTTCTGAATAATCCCTCTAAACAAAATAAAATAAAAAGGGCGGATGACACGAAACGAAATCACAACGAGGAAGCGAACGATACGAAGAACCGGGCCAAAGAGAGGGGGGGAGGAACTGGCGCGGGCGAAGCGCTTTTGCAAACGATTCCAGGCCACCCACAGATGTAAATAAACGAGTTGGGGTTGTTGTTGTTTTTGCCCGGGAAGCCCGATTCTCGGGAGTTAAAAGCCTCCCCGCTATCAAAAAGGCTCACGTGGCTGCGATCATAATACGCCTCCCCCCCCCCCCCACCGCCGCGCGCGCTCTAACGGGGCGCGCTTCAACGACTCCTCGGGCCGTTCTCGCTCTTTCAAAAGTGTGAGGCGGGTGTCAGTTGCAGGGAAGCCGAGCCAAGGGGGCGGGGAGACAAGTCCCAACCGCAAGGCTAGTGGCGGGCGTGGGGGGGAGAAAAACTATTATTCCTGTTATTCTGGCGCTGTGGGGATGGTGGTGAGTGTGCGTGTGTGGGTGTTGTGTGGGCGTGCGCGCGCTGATGCCGGGCTGCGAGAGAGCTGCTTTTGAGAGGAGCCTCTCGCCGAACCATAAGCGAAAAAGTTCTCCGTGGGGAAGGGGGAGTGTGGAACCCACGTCACGCCCCGAGTCCCCCCACCCGCGTCTAGCTGCCAGGTGCCTGCGCGATCGTCCAGGAGGGAGCCCTGCTGCCCTTAGCCAGCAGCTCTGGGGATCCCATGCAGGGGGGCGAGGAAGAGCCCCAAAACACCAGGTGAGGCTTCCGCGCCAAGGAGGGTCGCTGGGGAAGACCTGGAGGGTGAGTGGGGGGTGGGAGAGGGAGGGAAGTGTTTCGTTGGGGCCGGGGCGGGGACTCAACTGCCGCCTGTCAAAGGAGATTCTCGCCCCAGGCTCCTGGAGACCGAGAAGCAACCATTAGAAAACCCGAGTCGGTTTGTGTCCCTACAAGAGGCGGAGTTGCGCTCTCAGAATCCCCCCCCCCCCCCGCAACCATACGCCGAACTTGGAAAGTTTGAGAAATTCCCCTGAGCTCAGACCAGGATGCCTTTTTTGCGGGGGGAGGGGGGAGAAGGGTGAGTTGGGGGGAAAGGGAAGGGTGAGGGTTGATGGTGCCCCCCCTCTCTTGAATTTGTTGTGCCGTTGTGCTTCTTCCTACTCAGCACAGTCTGAGTCTCGGGGAGACGCTCACATGCTCCTGAGCTCAATCCTTAACCGGCCTCGAAATGGATAATCCCGGCCGTTTTCTAGTTGCAGAAGCGGAGCCGCTTACACACTGCAGTAAAAAAAAGAAATCCCTTGGACGGAGAAGCAGCAAGTGCTTGGAGACTTATCTTTGTAGAACGATTAAACCCAAAAAGTATTTACATGCAACCGATAAAAGTTACCGCTGCCTCGGGAGGCCCTCTGAGAAAATTTAAAAGGCGCACAGATACTCCTACCGGTTTATCTTGTTTATTCTTGCAGCCTTTCTTTGAAAAGAACAAAACACGTACAGGAAAAAAAAATACCGGCTTGCTTAAGAAATCTTTACACGTTATACTTTTGTACAGGTTGTAGCCGTCTGTTCCTATTACATGTTCTACCAATACTCAAAAGTCCTTAGTTTTCCAGGGGTTGATGAACTACAACTTCCAGCATCCTTCACCACTGACTGTGTTGGGAGTTAAGCAGGTTCCAGAGAACCGCAAATCCCTCCTTTAACAAGATACTTCATAACCACAATTGCTTTATATATCTTTTAAATCAGAATGATACTAGCTATCTTGATAACTATAACATGCTGAAAATGGCAGTAGCATAGAATTTATATGAACACAGTCTTGTGAATTGGGTGGCTAGCCTCAAAAACTCTTGGAATTGTACTCTCTCTAGCATCTACCTAGATACCTATCCATAACAAGAATAGACATGCAGTCCCACAACTGAAGACCCGGGAGTCCTCTTAAATTGTACCATCGCAAGCTGTCAGCTTGGTGCAATGCTAAAATGATCTCCCATCCTTTTAAGATGAAATAAGACTTAATAAGAATAGAACCTACACCACTCCCAACCAGCAATCAAGCCAGTACTTTCCAAGAAGTCTGCAGTTATTAACCCCAAAGAATTCAAATTCCACAGATACTATAAATATTGCAAAACAGCCTTCACTTCTGTGCTGCTGAGTTGAGGAAGCCTTGCTGGAGTGCAAACTGAAACCTCTGCCAAAAAATGTGATCTTTATTTCAGTATTGATCTCTGTAAGCCAGGAGAACTCCCAACTAAAAGTATGTAGGCTTAATTCAGCCTTAAAAAAAGTAAATTCCAACTCAAAAAAATCCTGTTCGTACCAATGTGTGTAATGTAGTTCCATTCATCTTTTATAACAATTGCACTCTCTGTAACTATTGGCCTCCTTCAGACATTAAATGTGGACTCCAACCAACAAATCTTGTCCACATCTGATCTATAATAATATTTCCAAGGAACTGAAAGTGGCATTCAGAACTTTATAATGCGAAGATACTTGCATTACAAAATTAATAAAAATGCCCAGAGTTTGTGCCCCATTCTGTAGGAAACAAACGTTTTGATTGTTCTGTAGAGCACTTAGTATAATAGAATGAAATAGCCATTGGTTAGTTTAACAACCTGTGCACCACAATCCAACAATCAATTGTAACAAATCTCAATTGTACTTTGGTTTTTACCAAAACATACAACAGAACATATTTTTATATTAGTAGACAAACTACATCATTGTAACGATGCAAGCATGCAGTAGACTTGGAAACAATATAAAATAAAATCTACCAAGCAAATATATAGGATTATTTTATCAGAGTACTTATTTTTAAACAGCTTTACAAATTGAAAATCAAAAACCTTTCAGTGCATAAAACCAAATAACTTACGAATTTATGAAATAGAAGGACAGCAATCAACTTTTGGAGATGCTTCCTTTTTCAAGATAGTGCGTCAGCATAAGGTTTCACTTTGGAAATGATTGAAGATGGACCTCAGTATTTCAAGTGATATAGTTTATCATCATAATGACTGTTAACAGATGTGGCAAACATATACTTTCAATGATATTATGTTGATGATTGCCCTCTAATCTGATAAATAGATCTGTGATGTGTCATAGTTTAAGGTTTTCAAAATGAAATAAAAAGGGAATGCCTTAGTCCAGTGATGGCGAACCTTTTTTGGCTCACGTGCCACAAGTAGAGGGAGCGCAGGGGGGTCGAATGCGGGCGTGCCGCACCCATAATGCAACGCGCGACCCCCCCAGTGCGCATGCGCGCACAACGCGCGACCCCCCCATTTTTACATTTTTTGCCCTCCCCAGGCTCCAGGGGCTTTATAGGAGCCTGGGGGGGGGGCGAAAAGAGCCTCCCCCGACCCCCCGGAGGCCCTCCGGAGGCTTCAGGGACTGTCCAGAGGCTTCCCTGAAGCCTTTGGAGCGCTTAAAACCACCCTCCGAGCAAACCGGAAGTGACTTCCGGGTTGCTCGGAGGGTGGTTTTAAGCGCTCCGAAGGCATCAGGGACGGTCCCTGAAGCCTCCCAGGAGGGCGGGGGAGGCTATTTTCGCCCTCCCCAGGCTCCTATAAAGCCTCTGGAGCCTGGGGAAGGTGAAAAATAGCTTTTAAAAAGGTGAACTCAGCTGGCCAGCGTGCGCATGCCCTGATAAATGGCTCCACGTGCCACTTGTGGCACATGTGCTATAGGTTCACCATCACGGCCTTAGTCTGTGCAAAAAGTTGCTTTTGTTAATACATTAACATAGCCAAAGTTGGGTCTAAATCAGGCATTTGCGCTCCACACAAATCTCCTAAAACTTCTGAAATTTGGTGATAAAACATTGGAATAAGGTGGTACAATTTTCTATTTTTAATGAATGAGTAGATATATTAAACCTCCAATAATGTGTCTATTCTGCTAAATTATCAACAACCAAAACTGGAACAAAAGGACTGAAATTCAAATTCTCTGAACTCTGTGTTCAGAGAAGTCATTGCTATCCCACTGTAATTTTTCATGACCATGTGTGTATGTTTTGTTTTGTTCTTTAAGTAGCCTTTAGCCACAAAAGGCTTTGTACCCCTTCTTGATTATCTAGCTTTTTCATGGGATTTAGATGGCTGGTTTTTTAGGTGGTGGCACCTGAGTAAGTTTATCTGAGGTCAAGAAATATGTAGGGTCAAACTTGGTTAATACTGGGATAGAACCTTCCTGAAAATTTCAGAGCAAGAAGACTAGAAAGTTGAAAATCATGGAAAAAGATCCTCATTTCACATTGGTGTAAAGGAAACCACATGACTGTGTCCACATGCTCACAAGGAGAGTTTGATGATTGGGCATTACTAGAGCCAAGATATTTCCTATTTTTTACATCAGAGTTTGCTAATAGCAGCATAGAAATAATAATAGTATTTATCTCTTGCTCTGGTGGAGCAGTGGTTAGAGTGCAGTATTGCATACCCAAAGTCTGGAGTTTGATCCTGACAGGTTGAAGATTGATTTAGGCTTCCATCCATCTGAGGTTATAAAATGAGGGACTGGCACTGTAAAATCACTCACAGAGTGCTGTAAAGCACTATGGGCCTGTATATAAAGTCTAAGTGCTATTGCTATTCTTTTATTTAAACCATATTTCTTCTTCCTAGCAAAAAAAATATGCAAGTATAACATATCAGTGCTCACTATCTGCAAATTATAATTTAATGCTGACAAAATCGAAGTGAAATAGATACATTAGTGAATTCCAAGACATTGAGAAATATGGCATATGTTGGTTTATTTTTAAGTACCTCCCTCCGATTGTGATCATAGAAATGTTATCTTTGAGTGCAGTTTCCATGTACTGCTGAATAATGCATATTCTAATTAAGTGGTACTGTAATTCATATCAGTGGAAGTATCTTTAGAGTACAGTAGCAGAACTGGTTTTGTAACATTTTCTTCCCATGTTCACCTTATGTCTGAGGACGACATTTGCAGACAGACGTTTGTGTTGAGGGTCAGCCGTCATTTTTCTTTAAGCTTAATTTTCAGCACACAAGTAATTAAAAACTGTAATCTTTTTTAAAAGGCCATATGCCTTCATATATATGCTTTTGCCATGTTTTTTAAAAAAGAAACCTAAAGTAGCCTTCACTTTTTCCCAGATTGCAGTACCCTGTAGTACAGCGGTTCTCAACCTGTGGGTCGTGACCCCTTTGGGGGTCGAACGACCTTTTCACAGGGGTCGTCGAGGAGCCTCCCGCAGAGAGGCTGGCGAGAAGCTGGAAGGGAAGGAGCGGCTTGGGTTCCCCACACGGCAGTAGGAGAGGTGCTAGAAAACTGACAGGCTTCCCAGCAGGCCAGTCTGACCGGCCTCCCATGCGGGCGTTTTTCAGTGACTATTCCTGCCCGAGAGCTCCTACAGGGTGCACACCTTCGCCGGGGTTGAGCTGCATCAAAGGGGGAGGCTTGGGCAGCGAGAAAGGCAACGGCTGAGGAGAGGCAGCGGCAGCGGCCAAGTCTCCACCTGACATCGCTTTCCCCCCTCCCCCCGACACAGGCTTGGCTCCACTGAGCTGGCTCTGCTTAGTTCTGCCGGGATCTGAGGGGGAGATTGTTAGCTGCTCATCTCTTGCACGCGCGTGCGTGCAAGCAAAATACCCTCCTTGGCCAGGATCAAGGCGGAGGGAACAACGATTCTCCTCCCACTGTCGCCACTGCACAATGAGGTGAGTAACTGGGTACACAGCGCAGGGGAGCCATGTTGCGCAGGAGGCTCCTCAACGGCAGACTCGGGTCAGCACAAGCCGTTGTCCCCTTCGTGTTGGCTCAGGAAGGAGTGGAATGGAGAGCAGCAGCAGCTGGTTGAGTGTAGGAATGGAAGAGCTCCAGTTCTCCTGCACTGCACAGGGCTCTCCTTGTGCAGGGCTCTGGAACTCTTCCCTCTCTGCATCCAGAGACAGCTGCTCTGGCTCTTTCCTGAGCCAATACGAAGGCGACCGCGGCTGGCGCTGACCTGAGTCTGGCGCTGAGGAGTCTCCTGTGCAGCGTGGCTCTCCTGTGCAGCTCAGCCAACTACTCACTTCTCAGTGACGGCAGCGGAAGGAGTCGCTGTCCCCGCCGCCATGATCCCGGCCCAGAGGGTATTTTGCTTGCAACCGCAAGAAAGAGATGAAAGAGAAAGGAGGAGAAAGAGAGAGAGAAAAATGAAAGAGCTGGAAGAAGAGAATTGGACAGAGGGAAACAAATCAGGGGGAAAGAAAGGAAGAGAAAAGAAAGAAGAAAGAAAGAAATTAACTTTCTCAGACCTATGACGAAAGCAATGGCAAGCTAGATCTCTTGCCAAGAAAACTGCAGTTTGCCAAAAGGCACAAATTGGAAGCAAGTCTGATATTTTAAAAAGAAAATAACAGAGATGGCAAAAAAAATGCATCTGAAAATAAGATTATTTATAATTTTGGATAACGTATTATATTGTCAAACTCAAAAGAAATCAAAATATATATCCTATTGCTATTGGTACAATCTTGCCAGCTTCTATCAACTTAGAGTTCACTATGAAAAGATTATGGAGAAGTAATTTCCTACAATTAATAACTTTATTTTGGATTTGCTATCATGTTCAGTGAGAAAGAAAGAAAAAGAAAGAGGGAAAGGGAAGGAAAGAAAGGAAGGAAGGAAGAAGAGAAAGAGAGGAAAAATAGAGAAAAACAGAAATGAGAGGGAGCGGGAGAGAAGAGAGAGAGAGACCCTATCCCCACAGAAAACACTGAGCCATGAAACCTGGGTAGGCATGTCGGGGGGGGGGGAATGTCATGTGACTGGATGGGAGTGATGTTGAGTTGGCCACACCCACCCAGGTTTTGTGGCTCCCGGTGTTTTCTTTTCTGTGGGAAACGGATCCAAATGGCTCTTTGAGTGTTTAAGATTGCCGACCCCTGTGCTACACCGTGCTTCAAGACAAAATTTCATTTATTTGTAATTAGAAATAAATATTTCACAATATATAATTACACATTGTTTTTGTGATTAATCACTATGCTGTAATTGTGTTCAATTTATAGCAATAAAAATACATCCTGCATATCAGATATTTACATTATGGTTCACAACAGTAGCAAAATTACAGTTACAGAGTAGCAACGAAAATAATTTTATGGTTAGGGGTCACCACAACATGAGGAACTGTATTAAAGGGTCGCAGCATTGGGAAGGTTGAGAACCACTGCTGTAGCATATAGTGTTCCTGCAAGTTTAGATAATAAAACACAATATCTTCAACATTATTCAGTTTCCTCTGTAGTGATAACACTTTGCATTGGTGTACGACATGATACATTATAAAAACAGTTTCAATGAAGTAACAACTGCATTTGAAAAATGGTGATCCAGAGTTGAAGGAGATCCAATATAGATTGTACTCTAAATCACTTTTTAAGATGATACCGTAGTCTAGAAATCATATATGAAATTAGTCCTGCCTGTCTGCCTGCTTGCCTTGTCTCTATATATGTACAGTTTATAGACACACATGAATCTCTGGCTTTAAAGTTTTTCTGATCGATGGATACTTGGGCATTTTTTTTCTCCTAATTGAATGACGTTAATGGAAGTTCACTGGATGACTTTGGTCAGTCAGTGTTCCTTAGTCAACTTATCTCACAGGGCTGTTGTAGAGAAAAATAGAGGAAAGAATACTGTGCACAGTACCTTAAAGGTGGAATATTCTGTTCTGTAAATCTAACAGAAATATAAATGTATAGACACCAGTATGCATGTTGCATCTGACTAACACAATTCACATATTTGCTTCCTTTGATTTGAGGTTTCTCTGTGTTTCCAGTAATAAAGACTGGATTTTTCAATCCATAATTCTTTTCTCTAAAATAAGAAATAGTAAATTTCTGTCACGTGGCAGGGTTAATATAGAAGTTACTAGTAAATGAAAAAGGTATATAAGAAGATATATAAGATATATATGCTATATATAAGAAATCTGTATTGATGAGATGTTATTGTGGCAAAACCTAAAGGCTTGGATGCTGGTCAATTCTTTGCTGATTTTTCCATCTTCTGCACAAGTAACAAAGATGCCAATGGTAGACTGAAGTATGCCACTGGAATGTGCAGGACCCAACCTGATGCTGTAGAGTGCCTTTTCTGCAAAATGCCTTTTGAATGGCAACATTAGGCCAGGAGTTGATCATCTAGAAGCAATCAATAATTGGATTTATGGCCAGCAAGGCTTCATGATTGTATAGTGAAACTTCATAATTCAGGTCCCCAATGAGTGTGTTTCTTAATACAATATTACATTGGCAATAAAGAAGTAAACGTCCTTTGAGCTAAGTTGAGCTTCACTCCTGGCGACTACACAGTCCATTTTGTTTTTGTTTTTTTTAATTGTAAAATTTTTATTGGTTTTTTACAAATGTTTTAGGTGAAAAGGTAAATAGGTGTAGTTTGACAGCTACATCATTTGGGAGGTAGAAATCCCCCCGAATCTCACAACTTTAACCAAAAAGAAAAGAAAAAACATCAAAATTTGAATAAACATTGGCAGCTTTTTGTTTTTACATTCAATCATCAATATATTCAATCATCTTTTGTATCACTTCCGAGAGTTACATTATAACAACAATTGCAAAAATGTTTCAACTCATTTTTGTGATCTGAGTCTTCTAAGTGTTGCATCCTCCCCCCTATCTGCTGGCAGAGCCGCGGCCCCTCCCTCCTTCACATCTTGTGTACTGCCCCTGTTTGATCTAGGAGGGCACTATTTTTTTTAATAAAGGCCTCCGCCTCCGCAACTGTGTTAATTCTAATTCTACTGCCCTCCCAGAAAATTAACATTCCTTCTGGCAACAACCATTTAAACCAGATTCCATTGTTATATAATTTCTTTGCTAAAGAGGAGTATTTCTTCCTCTTATCTCTTACTTTTTTTGGAATCTGTTTAAGGATGGTTATTTCTTTGTCTTTATATTTTAGTGGTCCCACCCTTTGAGCTCCTAAGACCTCATCTCTTGTGGTCTTTCTAAGAAATTTAACATGTACTTCCCTTGGCACGTTGTGTGTTCTAGCGTATGCTGAATTAATCCTATAGATCAAATCAATATCCCACCATAGCTGTTGTTTGTCTCTTTTAATACATTCTGCTAAAATTGTGATCATAATCTCCTTGAGATCTTCATTCTCTGTTTCTGGCAAGTTTTGGAATCTAAGGAAAAAAGACATTCTCTCAAATTCCACCTTTATCATATGGTTTTCAAATTCTACATTCCCCTTCTGGATTACCTTAACCTCTTCCCTCAGCCCAGTCGTGCCCTCCTCCAGCACCCCTATTCTCTGTTTATTTTGTGTTGTTTGTTGTTGCGTTTCTCTGAGCTGATCATTTAAGTCTGCCAGTTTTTTTTTCAATTCGTCCTGTCCCTTTAAGAGAGTTTGAAACATTTGCTCAACTGATAGTTCCTTTGAGCTTTCTTCAGTCGCTTTAGGTTGTAAAAATGAAGCCAATGGTGTCTTTTGGGTAATCGGGCTGGACGTAGATGATGTTGGGGCCGAAGACAGCTTACCAGGCAGTAATTTTTAGGACCCATATTAGGTTCAGAGATAGCTATAAGTCTGGACAAAGAAATGTCATCTGTGGAAAGACCAGTGGATGAGTGATCTAGGAGTAGGGGATCTAGCCATCACGCCCCTGTCATGGTCAGATCACTCACTTCTCCGGCTCGATTTCCCTGGCGCTACCCCCCGCCACAGGGAGGCGGAACCAGATTGTCCTATATGGTTCCGCCCCAGGCGCCTGATGGAACCGGATAGGTTCCAGATGGAGCTTGGGCCACTTCCTGTGGACCTGACCCGCTCCCGGATGGAGGACTTGGTGGCTGCATGGAATAGTGCGGCCACCGGGGCCTTAGACCGGGTTGCGCCTTTGCGGCCTCTCCGGTGGCAACGAACCGCCCTGGCTCCCTGGTTCAACGAGGAGCTAAGGGCGATGAAACGCCACAAGAGATGCCTAGAGAGCAGATGGAGATCCTCTCGCTCCAAATTTGACCGAACACAGGTAAGAACCTACTTAAGGACTTACCTTGTGGCATTAAGAGTGGCCAAACGTCGATATTGTGCCACTCTTATTGCATCCGCAGAGAACCGCCCTGCCGCCCTGTTTCGGGTGACCCGCTCCCTCTTGTCACAGAGGCAGCGGGAGCCCCCTTTACAGGGCAGGGCAGAGGAATTTGGGGAATATCTGCAGGATAAAATCGCTCAAATCCGGAGGGAATGGGCCCCCTTCAGTGTTCCAGGGGGACGTCCGAAGCGAGTCTTGAGAGACCATGCTGGGAGGAGTTTGACTCTGTTGCCACCGAGGATTTGGACAGGTTGCGTGGGCAACTGTGAGCCACCACATGTTTATTGGACCCGTGTCCCTCCTGGCTTGTGCTGGCATCCTGGGAGGTCACACGAGGCTGGCTATTGGGACTTGTGAACGCTTCATTGAGTGAGGGGTTCCTGCCAGCCGCCTTGAAAGAGGCGGTTGTGAGGCCCTTGCTCAAGAAGCCTTCCCTGGACCCGATGGAGCTAGCAAATTATCGTCCTGTCTCCAACCTTCCTTTTTTAACGAAGGTTGTAGAGAGTGTGGTGGCTCAGCAGTTCCCACGTCACCTGGAGGAAATGAGTATCTAGACCCGCGCCAGTCCGGCTTCCAGCCCGGGTATAGCACGGAGACGGCCTTGGTTGCGTTGGTGGATGATCTCTGGAGGGCCAGAGATAGGGGTTGCTCCTCTATCCTGGTCCTATTAGATCTCTCAGCGGCTTTTGATACCATCGACCATGGTATCCTACTGCCCTGCCTGGGGGGGGTTGGGGGTAGGGGACACCGTGTTGCGGTAGTTCCGCTCCTACCTCTCTGACCGGACGCAATGTGTGTTGGCAGGGGAGCAGAGGTCGACCCTGAGGCCGCTCACTTGTGGGGTGCCGCAGGGGTCGGTCCTCTCACCTCTCCTGTTCAACACATATATGAAGCCGCTGGGCGAGATCATCCGTGGTTTTGGGGTGGGATACCATCTGTACGCTGATGATACACAGCTGTACATTTCCACCCCAAACCACCCCAACGAGGCTGTCGAAGTGATGTCCCGGTGTTTGGAAGCCGTACGGGTCTGGATGGGAGACAACAGACTCAGACTCAACCCCTCCAAGACGGAGTGGCTGTGGCTACCGGCCCCCCGGTTCAACCAGTGCATTCCATCGCTGGCCATTGGGGGCGAGCAACTGGCCCCCGTGGAGCGGGCGCGCAATTTGGGCATCCTCCTCGATGCCCGGCTGTCTATAGATGACCATGTGGCAGCCGTGGCGAGGGGGGCGTTCCACCAGGTTCGCCTGGTGCGCCAATTGCGCCCCCTATTGGACCGGGATGCCCTCCGCACAGTCACTCACGCGCTGGTGACGTCTCATCTGGACTACTGTAACGCTCTCTACATGGGGCTCCCCTTGAGATGCACCCGGAGACTGCAACTGGTCCAGAATGCGGCCGCGCGGGCAATCATGGGGAGAACGAGGTTCTCCCATATAACACTTCTCCTGCGCGAGCTGCACTGGCTCCCTGTGGTCTACCAGGTGCGCTTCAAGGTGTTAGTTACCATCTTCAAAGCGCTCCATGGCACAGGACCTAGCTATCTGCGGGATCACATTCTGCCCCATACATCCCTGCGACCAATTCGCTCTCACAGAGAGGGACTCCTCCGGGTGCCGTCCACCAGGCAGTGTCAGAGGGCGGCGCCCAGGAATAGGGCCTTCTCTGTGATGGGCCCAGCCCTTTGGAATGACCTCCCCCCAGATATCAGGACAACGACCGATCTCCGCTCCTTCCGCACGAAACTCAAGACCCACCTGTTCCAACTAGCCGGCCTGGCTTAACTAGAACTTTCTAACCTCCCTGGCAATTTTAATATTTTAATATTTTATACGTAAATTTTGGGGGTTTTAACTGTTTTAATTGTTTTAATTTATTGTTATTTATTTGAACCTAGTGGCTTCCATTTGTATTTGAAACCTGTTAAATATTGGTGTTACCTCCTCCATGCCACATTTGTATTTTGATTTAATTGTACGTCGCCCCGAGTCCCTTTGCGGAGAGGGGGCGATTGATAAATCGAAATAAATAAATAAAATAAATAAATAAATACAACCGGGAGAAGTCACAAGACAAGCAAGTCCAGAGGAGAGCGTAGGTCTCTATACAGCTCCAAGCCAGGTGATATAAATCAGTGTTCCAAATCCAATGGAGATACGTGCGAGAAGAGGCTCCTGGAGGTCTCTAGGGTGTGATATAGTACAAAGCCAGAAATTCTTTCAAAAGGGAAATTTCATTCATAGGTGCAAGAAGAAGGAGGAAGTTGGCCATCTTGGCTCCGCCTTCACAGGAGATCAGAAAGCAACGTCCAAAGTTTCCATAAAGTAGTTTAAAAGTATCAACTCAGCAATCCTCCTTTGCAATTGTAGCAAGAAGTCATCCTCCCATTGCTTAAAGGAAGAGAAAGTAACTTTTAACTCTCTCTCTCTCTCTTCCGAGAGAGAGGGATTTTCCACCACCCCCTCGGAAAAGCAGCAATTGGAAAATCTTCCGAGAGAGAGGGATTTTCCAATTGCTGCTTTTCCGAGGGGGTGGTGGAAAATCCCCCCCCCCTCCAATCTTAACATTTCAAAGGATTGAATCCACAATTTAGAAAGGCTGCTGCTCATCAATTAGATAGATTTAAAAGGAGATTGAGGGAAGCTTCCCACCTCACCGCATTTCTGCTGTAACATCCGATTAGTTGTTTCCTTCCAGGCTCTGCTCGGCGAAGGCACGCTGTTGCGCACCCACACGCTCCCCGGCTCCTGGGGCGAAGCTGGCGACCCCCCTGTGGCTGCCGCCGATTCAGGGGGTCCCAACAAGCCGCCCTATGGCAGGGGGCCCTTCCAAGGCTCCCTGTGCTCCCCCTAAACTTAAGGGGAGCCCACCGAGAAGACGAACAGCGGACGCAAATGTCCGTCGCCTTCGGGGACCGGAAGTCCCATTTTGTTTTCTTGGGCAGGATATGGAAGTGGTTTGCCATTGCCTTATTCTGACATGTTTTTTTCAGCTTCCCAGCCTTGGGATTTCCAAGGGATCTCCAATCCAAACTCTGAGATCTGACCTGGTTGGTTTTGCAAGATAAGTGAAACTTCGATGAGTTTCACCAGCTGGTATGAATTTGGCAAGTTAAGGTTAGAATTCTGGATTAGAAATGAATGGATTGCTTCACAGTTTTTGTATCTAAATCAAAATAATATTTTTATAGTCATTTTAAAAAATCCTCTGCTTTGATTCCTTTTGAAATTGCTTACATATTAATTCTTCTGAAAACAGTAATTGATTGGTTTTTCTACAATTACTTCTTTTAATACCAGAAAAAGGAAATCTTTTCTTTGTGTTGATTATGCTAGATACTTTGTTAAAGACAGATGTAACAAATAATAAAATAAAAATAACCAGAAATTTCACATATGGAAAAAGTAAGTAAATTCCTATGGCTATGTGAACTGTATTGATTGCTAGTTGGTTTCTGAGTGCAATTCAAATGCTGGTTGTTACTTACAAACCCCTGAATAAAATAGGGCTAGGGATCTGAGAGATTGCTTGTCTTTGACTACTTATACTTGTCCAATATGAGCCAGAAGAATCGGTGTGTTCCAGGTCCCCTTCATTAAACATTGCCATCTTGTGGGACTGAGGAAATGTACCTTCTTCGTTGTAGCCACCACTTCTGCAATAAGATGGCACCCTCTTTCCTGAGGTTCCAGAAAGCCTTGAAAACCTGGCTTTGGTCCCAGGTTTGGGGCTATTATTTATTATTTGTTCAGTGGCCCCTGTTTTGTGTTGCTGTTTTTTCTGGCTATTAGATTTCTTTAGTCAGCACTACCTCTAGGATTCATGTTTTTAAGCTGTTTTTTAAAAAGCTTTCCCTGGTTTTATACACTGCCCAGAATCCATTGGAGTTGAGTGAACAATAAATTTAAACAAACAAAAACAAATAAATACAGTATTATCAGACACTTTATACACAGAGGGATTATGAACACAGTGGTTCTTAGTGGAGCATTGGGCACCATGTTACATATTCCATGTTTTGTTTTAATTACCCACAACAAAAATGTTGAAAGTGCTTTATACAATATGATTAAGGAATAAAATGAATTAAAATAAATGGCAAAGCCTTGTCTTCTGATTGAGAATCCACTGTGAATGCAGAAAATCCTCCTGAATCGCTAGGCAAACACTGAAGAGAAACATCCCTGGCAGGTTGCCTTTTGAAATAACTCAAAAATGTAGAAACCCAAAGCAGGTTGAGGTCAGCCTCTTTCCACTAATAATGTTTTTTGGATCATCTCTTTCCTGCTTTTTCTATGTGCAAAAGGATTTTTTAAATTTTGTTTTGCTGAACTGAAAAAAGCTTATCAGAACTGCCTTGTCCTCTTATAATTGTCATCAAGTCCAGCTGCAGTGGGTTTATTTCAGTTTGTGCAACATAGATCTTGGGGCTATGATTTTCAAGAGGGCAGGTGCTACAATAGAAAGGTGCTTCCTTGGGTATCTCATTATTATTCTTTCCACAGTAACTAATAATTTGCATTGTTAATCATATAGTTTGAGAAATGGGAGATTGATCAATCCTGCACTAGTTGTAAATATCAAATACTTTGTAGATCTGTGCTTCCACCTATAGCAATAGTAAGATGTGTGGCTATCAAGTCCCAGAATTCCCCATCCAGTGTGCTAAAAAAATATAGTCTAGATTTACGTAATCCTTTTAGAAAGATGGATATCTTACAAAAATTCTTACAATATTGTTTAAAAGAGCTAGAAACAAAGCTGGGCATTGCTGACTTAACGTTCACAATTTTAAAGGCGAATAGCGTATATTATAAAGTTAAATGTTAGTAGTGTATAATATTATGAAGTTAAAGGTTAATAGTGTATAAATTATGATGTTAAGTTTTCAATGCTGCTTTTGAGTCTAGTTCTTTCTACTTTGTACAGCTTTGAGGCATAATATGGTAACACCAACTGTCCTGGCACGCATTCAGAAATACAAACAAAGGCAATTTGTGCTGGCTTTGGGGAAGATTAATTGATAGAAAGAGTGCTATTTTTTTCAGTGCCTTCATTTATTATATCAGCAAGATTCGTTTTTCTCTCTTCACCTTTAACATTGATTAGAAATATACTACACTTCAACTTTTTAAGCTTTTATATTTTGTTTTTTCACTTCCTCTTGAACGTCATAGGCCCAATTGTCTGCACAGTGCTGATGAAACACACATTTCTCAAAGTTCCTTCTCTTTGCCACCCTGGAAAAGCCACTTGCTTTTCTCTCCTTTGCTTCAAAGAAAAAGAAGGATGAAATACACATTTCAGCAAGTTCATCTTACATCAGTGGGTAGTTTTATTTCCCATTGGAGATTCTGCCTGCCAACTCCCATTTTTCATAGTTCCTTTGTAGCATTTATGCTACCCAACTAAGGGGAAAAAACCAGCAGATACAGTTCTGCTGGCATGGTACTCTCACAGGATTTGCTGCTGCGTAACACCCTTGGAGGGATTGCTAAAATGCTTTTTGTAACACTAATCTGGCAGAAAACCAGAAGGCTTTTGAAGCTTCTCAGTTAATAGTTAACAATTTCTCCTGCAGGAGAAAGTCAATTTCTCCTACAATTGCTGCATAGAAGCCTATTGAGAGAAATATTTTGCAAAGCATCAGTCTGATATTTACAATCACATGTGAACAGAAATATGGATTCTATATGGGGATGCTAGAAATTTACTAGCTTCTCTTTTTGAGAAGAGGGAAGGGCTCTTAATTCATGATACGTGATAACCTCCGGAAGCAGTATATTCAGTACATAGTTGACCATTTGAAGCCATAAAAGTGAGCATTCATTGGTTCACCAATTTATTTATTTATTATTATTATTAGCTGTTGGGTAGTTTGAACATGAGACTATTAGCTAAAGAAAATTGACCATATTTTATCCTTTTTGTACACTAGTTTTTGTTGTTGTTAGGGTGGAAGGTATGTTTCTGTTTTGTTTTGTTTTGTTTGTTTTACTGTTTTGTATTTTATTTTCTATGATAAAACAATGCATTTTATAATTGTCATCAAATTATGACAATGCTAAAAAAATCTCTATATGCTGCAGCCCACAAGCATATGCTCATTGGCCTGAAAGCAGAATAGATTTGCAGTGGTGAAGATGATATGCAGATGCATGTTGGATTTTATAATACATTGGATGTTACACATGGAAAGACCAGTGATATGGCAGAGCTCAGAGGCTTCATGACAGTTTTCTGGAACAAATACCCCTGTTTCCCTTTGCCCTATTGGAATTGTTAGGTATAATCCCACAACATATGAGAATTAATATATTGTTTTGGGGGGTAGTATGATTGTAAAAGATACATCTTCAAATTTGCCTTTTGGATTTGAAATTTTCCAAAGTTAATACTCATAATCTAGATGCTTATTTCAGTCTCTCCTTTTTCTTTTGTAATTACAATTGCATGAAAGGCTGCTGGCAAATGAAGTAAATCAGAATATTCAAACATGAGTTGTTTTTGTGGCAGCTAATTGAATTTATATTGTTTTATTATCAAGTTCCATTTACACTTAGAAATAAATCCTATTGAAGTCCACCCATATATGCAACTGTATTCCAAAAGTGATCAGATATGCTGGTCCTCTTTTGACATTTTGCCTGCATCTTGCACTTTTTCTTTGATGTTTATCCTAACATTTTGGCTCAAGTAGCCATAATAACAAAGCCAGATGCTTGTGAATCTGCTAGGAACCAGAATTGCTTTTATTATCAGTGCCGGGAACATAAGCCTATTTGTTTATGTACCTCTTTTACAGATTAAGCAGTACACTGTAGCCGCTTCCTTCACTGATTAGATTAGTTACATCCAGAAAAGTACCTGCATGTGCAAATTGCTTGCAAAGTTACTTTCTGGTCAGCTAATTCAGTCAGAAAAGTAGGAAAACTGCCTTCTGATATTTTTACCTCAGAGACAGATTGCAGTCTGAATTACTTAAGTCAAGTACTTGCTAAAACAGTACTTGCCCTCTAGACCTGCATTTCCCCTGAGATTCATGTGGTCCCATTCTGACCTTATGTAAACAAGCCCTCAAGACCTGATTTTTCCCCTGCCTTTGGTTTAGAATGTGTGATGTACTTTCATGTGTGTGTGTGTGTCTGTATGTATGTACACACACACATAATATACACACATACATGTGTTTTAAAAATTGGCATTGTTTCTCCAGAATCTCTCCCCCCTCGCCAGGTTATCTTCATGCTTTGTGCTTTATTTTGTAAGGTAGGAATCGTGATTGACTGGGGCAGCCTATACATTTCATGAATAAGTAAAAAATTAATACAGAGATGGATACTGAAGTTGAGGAAATATTGTATTGTTGAATAACTAACCCACCATAATATTCGTAAGTTGCCTAGGTTTATGTCACATAAAGCTGGGTGGCTATAAATTTTTTAATATATAAATAAATAGAGTTGTTGCAAATATTCTCAATATTGAGAATCATATATTGAGAACAATGATTTATATTGGTTATAAAGCTGAGGATTTGTTGTATTTGTAAAACATAATCCCACATTAAGTTAAACCATTTAGCCATGTTTCAAACTTGTGTCTCAGGAAATTAATAGCAATACAGCATTAAACTCTGAAAATACTTGCATCTATACCTTCTCTACATTTATTTACAGGCAGGGACTGGAAATTCATTGCTGAATGAGGTAATGTTAAGTGAATCCTGTCCAGTTTTATGGCTTTTTTGCTGTAGTCATTAAGAGAATCACTATGGTCATTAAGAGTGATGAAATAAATGTCCTTCTGGGTTCGGCTCAAAGTGGGGAAAAAGACACTGGGGACATGGAGGCTGCTTGGAAAGATGGTTTTAATGGTGGACAGGACCACATGGCCTGAGTCCTGAACAGAAAAGATGATCACATGCTTCAATGTTGGGGGGGAAGAAGAGAAGGGGCGATGGAGGGCCAGAAATGGGGGTTGCTCCTCCATCTTGGTCCTATTAGACCTCTCGGCTGCTTTTGATACCATCGACCATGGTATCCTATTGCGTCGTCTGGAGGGGTTGGGGGTGAGGGGCACCGTCTTGCGGTGGTTCTCCTCCTACCTCTCCGGCCGAACGCAATGTGTGCTGACAGGGGAGCAGAGGTTGACCCTGAGGCCACTCACTTGTGGGGTGCTACAGGGGTCGGTCCTCTCGCCTCTCCTGTTCAACACATATATGAAGCCGCTGGGTGAGATCATTCGTGGTTTTGGGGTCGAGTACCATCTGTACACTGACGATACTCAGCTGTACATCTCCACCCCGAACCACCCCAACGATGCCATCGAAGTGATGTCCCGGTGCCTGGAGGCCGTACGGGTCTGGGTGGGAAGTAACAGACTCAAGCTCAACCCCTCCAAGACGGAGTGGCTGTGGTTACCGGCGCCCCGGTTCAACCGGTGGGTTCCATCACTGGCCATCGGGTGCGAACAACTGGCCCCCGTGGAGCGGGCACGCAATTTGGGCATCCTCCTGGATGCCCGGCTGCCAATGGATGACCAAGTGACAGCCGTGGCAAGGGGGGCGTTCCACCAGGTTCACCTGGTGCGCCAATTGCGTCCCCTATTGGACCGGGACGCCCTTCACACAGTCACCCATGCGCTAGTGACGTCCCGACTGGACTATTGCAATGCTCTCTACATGGGGCTTCCCTTGAGATGCGCCCGAAGGCTACAGCTGGTCCAGAATGCGGCCGCGTGGGCAATCATGGGAGGTACTAGGTACTCCCATGTAACACCTCTCCTGCACGGGCTGTACTGGCTACCTGTGGCTTTTCGGGTGCGTTTCAAGGTGTTGACTATCATCTTTAAAGCGCTCCATGGCACAGGACCTAGGTATCTGCGGGATCGCATCCTACCCCATACATCCCTGTGGCCGATTCGCTCTCACAGAGAGGGACTCCTCCGGGTGCCGTCCACTAGGCAGTGCCAGCGGGCGACGCCCAGAAGTAGGGCCTTCTCTGTGATGGACCCGACCCTCTGGAATGACCTCCCCCCCGACATCAGAATAACCACCGATCTCCGCTCCTTCCGCAAGAAACTTAAGACCCACCTGTTCCACTTAGCTGGCCTGGCCTAACCATAGCTTTAATCTTTAATCTTTCTAGCCTGTATTTAAAATTTTTAGGGGTAGGCTTTTTAGGTAGCTTTTTAATTTTTATTATTGTACAGCCTAACATTTAATCTGTTTTTAGGGGTATTTAAGATTATTTATTTTGTACATGGTTTTTAGCTGCTGTCTGTACACCGCCCCGAGTCCCTTCGGGGAGAGGGGGCGGTCTATACATTGAATCAATTCAATTCAATTCAATTCAATGGAGGGGCTTGCTAGGCTTTTTATAACCTGTTCAGTCCCACCTCTCTGCTGTTCCTGTGTAAGAAATGTATTCTGATTGGTTGTCAGACTCACATGGGCCCATGCAGGGGCAACTCTCTAGGCTGAGTCCAGATTTGGTTGAATTCTCAGAGTTCTCAGATGCCATGTGGTCAGTTGAGTAAAGGCTTATATTATCATGCCTTCATTCCCAACCAAAGGGACTGGCTTGGCCTTCTTAATGGCCCATTGACAAAGTGGGTGGAGGTAGGAAGCTACAGAGAGCTATTCTCAGTTTAAAACATGTTTCTTCCTTTTCACATCCAGGGAAATATAATATTCTGCCTTATCAATATTTCCTAGGATATTTCATTTTTCTGGGAGAGGGCTGGGTGATAACTTCCTACAAGAGAATCACACTGTTGATAAGAGAATCTAGCTTCCCCTGTTGAGTTTGCTTGTTGGAGGCTGGCTGAGAAAGTTGCCAATGGCAATTACATGATCCTGGGACTTCAGCTGTCCTAAATACATGGCAGTTACCAATGCCATGACCATGGGATGCCGTGCCAGTTGTAAGTGCGAGAACCAGTCATAAGTCACTTTTTTCAGTGCCATTATAACTTTGAACAGTCACTAGATGAATGGTTGTAAGTTGAAGATTACCTGTACGTGATCTTGTAGGCTAATCCAATAGGATGCCAAGATTCATTTGTTGGGATGTGCGGCTATAGAAATGAAGTAAATAAAATAAATAACATACATCATTTTAACTCATCAGTATTTTTCCAGGCCACATAGCAATCTATAATATTTTACTTATAAAGAAACACCTAAAAAGTATTTGACAGGTTTTATAAACAATATATCAAACCAACTGCTAAGTATGCATATACTTACCAAATAGTTTTCTAGCTTTATTGTGGTTATAATAATACTTTTTATCAGTAAACTTCAGTAAAAAAATGTGCTCATTTCATTTCTGGTTGCATTTTTGTAGCATGTCAGGTTTTTTTCCTTTGTAAATGTTCAACAGAGGCTTCTATTTTTTTAGAGGAATGAATGCAAGCAGATCCACAAACTGTATAAACAGTCCTAAAGTAATAACCCACTGTGCCAAAAGAGGAATGGAGGAAGACACAACATGGTAAGTCAATATTTTAGATTTTAATTTTTAATTAGCATTAAAATAGAGAAGAATGAGAAAAATTAAGTGCAACTGTAAGAAATTTAGAAACAGGCAGTTTTTATTTTGGTGTTTAAATTATGTAAAGATTTTGACTGATCAAAAGCAATGGAATTCAGTTTCTGTGGTTCCACATGAAGACAACCATAGGAGGTGCAAGATTACAAGTTAAAATGTAAGAGAACTAAATAGTACAGAACATAAATTACTGAATGAAAGTACAAAAATACATATAGTACGTATGGAATGAAGAGAAAGAGGAAGTCAAGAAAGAAGACAGATACCTGTAATTTAAAATGTTAAGTCGCTTTCTTTTAAACCCATATTCCTGTATAAGAGGGAAAAAAACACTTAGTCAAGTGTACATAAGCAGAAATTCATACACGCAATTCTCAATGTACAGCCATTCAGTTAGCGACTGTTTAAAGTTATAATGGCACTGAAAACAGTCACTTGTATAGGTGGTTATCAACTTACAACCACAATTGAGCCCAAAATTTATGTTGCTAAGTGGGAAATTTGTTAAATGAGTTTTGCCCCATTTAATGACTTATCTTCCTACATTTGTTAAGTGAACCGCTGCAGTTGTTAAGTTAGTGACACGTTTGTTAAGTGAATCTGGATTCCCCATTGACTTTGCTTGTCAGAGGGTCACAAAAGATTATCACATGACCCCGGGACACTGCAAGTGATTTAAACATGAACCAGTTGTCGAGCAGCCAAATGTAAATCATGTGACCAAAGGGATACTGCAAAGGTCATAAGTGTGAAAAATGGTCATAAGTTACTTTTTTCAGTGCCTTTTTAACTTCAAACAGTCACTAAATGAACTGTTGTAATTCGAGGACTTCCTGTAACCTATCTTCGCACTTACAACCGTTGCAGCATCCCCATGGGCATAAAATCAAAATTTAGACACTCCAGCATGTATGTACAACTGCAATATCCTGAGGTCATGTGACACCACCTGGGACCTTTCCTACCAGCTTCCAAACAAAATTCAGTGGAGGAAGTCAGATTCACTTAACATCCACATGATTAATTAACTGCAGTGATTTGCTTAACAACAGTGGCAAAAGGGTCATAAAATCAGGTGCAATTCACTTAATCACCTTGCTTACCAACATAAATTTTGGCTCCAATTGGGGTGATTAAGTCAAGGTCTACCTGTAATAAAGCAGATATACAATAATTCTGATTAAATAAATTATAAAAAAGTTTTTTTTTTAAGGCTGATGACATTAACAGTGCTATTATTAATACTTTTTCCAGATATTTTGCATAGATATAATGAGCTACTTTTAATTTTGCTTGTGGATCAGATAATTATGGTTAGAAACTTTATAAAGTTTTACATCTTTTATTAAACCAAAATATGACTTACCTGAATTTTGATTCTTATCCACTGGAAGTATTGCACATTTATGTGTTAGGGTTTAATTTGATGGATATATGATGACAGTTAAATTGCAGAATCATAGAACTGTAGAATTAGAAGGTAAATTATCTAATTTAACACTTTCTATATTCAGAATCTGGATCCCATTGAGGCCTTGCTATAACTTTTGCTTATTGCCTATGTAGTACTTTCTGCTGTAAAACTCACATTTTCGGAGGGAGGAAAAGTTTTGCCTTTGTTCTTCCTTTAGCATTGATTTGCATATGAGAGGAAGCTCTTATACCCAAGCAGTTTTCTTGCAAATAAACTAGGCATGATAGTGTAGATGGTGCTGATAATGATAAATAAGGGCAGCTAAACTCACTTCCAATCCTAGGAACTTTGTGTGGTCAGAGATCAATTGACAGGTTAAAACAAGCACCATTATTAAAGAATTAACTTTATTAAAAGTTGTTAAAGTAAATCTTTTGGTTTGAGGTAGTCCTAACAAATGAGTGGAGAAATAATGAAGCACCAATACGATTACAAACGGCACATCACACATCAGCTGTCAGCCCTGAAGCCATTGTGGGAGCTCTCACATCAGCCTCTCATAGAATGCTATAAGGCAGTGATGGCGAACCTGTCAGCTGGCCAGTGTGCATGCGTGCACTAGCCAGCTGAGTTCACCTTTTTAAAAGCCATTTTTCGCCCTCCCCAGGCTCCAGAGGCTTTATAGGAGCCTGGGGAGGGCGAAAAGAGCCTCCCTCGCCCCCCCAGAGGCCCTCCGGAGGCTTCAGGGACTGTCCGGAGGCTTCCCTGACGCCTTCGGAGTGCTTAAAACCACCCTCCAAGCAAACTGGAAGTCACTTCCGGTTTGCTCGGAGGGTGGTTTTAAGCACTCCGAAGGCATCAGGGAAGCCTCCGGACGGTCCCTGAAGCCTTCGGAACGCTTAAAACGACCCTCTGAGCAAACCGGACTTCCGAGGGTCGTTTTAAGCACTCCGAAGGCTTCAGTGAAGCCTCCGGGGGGTCCCTGAAGCCTCCGGAGGGCCTCTGGAGCCTGGGGAGGGCGAAAAAAGCATGTAAAAATGGGGAGGCGCGCGTTGTGCGTGCATTCGCACTGGGGGGGTCGCACATTGTATTATGGGAGCGGCACGCCTGCACACGACCCCCCCCTGCGCTCCCCCCACTTGTGGCACGCGAGCCAAAAAAGGTTCGCCATCGCTGGTCTATATTAGACCTATAGTCTATATGAAATGGTTGCTATCAACATTTAATACCAACATTGAAAAAGAAAATTAGATGATAGCTTACCTCATCAAAATCTTTGCTGGCCTTCAAATCACAGTGGCTCAGTGTGGGTCAAATACCCATAAAAATCAAAAGAATGAATGACTGAGTGGTTGGAAAGAAAGAAAGAAAGGAAGAAAGAAAGAAAGAAAGAAAGAAAGAAAGAAAGAAAGAAAGAAGAAGCGAAAAAAGAAAGAAAAAGGAAGGAAGAGAAAGAAAGAAGGAAGGAAGGGAGGGAGGGATGACCTCAGAACAATAAATTCCTCAGTGGTCTTTAAATTAACAAACAAACCTTATCCACCCAGGGATAAATAAAATGATAGAAAGAAAACCCTTCACTTATATGGTTGCCAAACAAACGATAGAATTCCCTGAACCTCTGCACTAGCTTCTGAACAGCTAGTGAAGATAAGGCAAATCTGAAAAAATATATATTCTTTGTATTCCATTATAAAAATCCATGCCACTGAGATAAATTCAAGAAAAATCCTATCCTCTAGCTTGTAAAAAATTCTCAACAATTGGATTGCAATTTTGTATTGAGTAGAAATGAAAATCCATACAATTTGATTCAATTTCAAGTTGTATTCCAGCTACAATATAACCACCCCCCATTAATGTTTCTAGAACATTATTGCTACCAACTAAAAATCATAAATTATTTCTATATAATATATCCTTCATAGTGAACATCTTTATTTGATTTCAACATTGCTTCAACATCCATGGCATGTTGTTTATTTTAAAGTGGAGTAATTCATGTTTTTACAAATCAATGATTCAGATTTTAACATTGCCTTTTTCTAATTTAAAACATAAAATATCTGCTTCAGCTCCAACATGCCCCGATTTACACAATTCATGAAAGTTTTTATTCACATTAATTGATTCATTCCAAAATTCTGTAAATCATGAAGAAGAGCTTTTAAAGTGATAAACACTATCCAACTTCCGGGCAGTGGTGGGTTCCTCCCGGATCGCACCGGATCGCGCGCGCTCCCTTTCAGCGCTCCACCTGGCTTGCGCGCTCCCTTTCAGCGCTCCACCTGGCTTGCGCGCTCCCTTTCAGCGCTCCACCTGGCTTGCGCGCTCCCTTTCAGCGCTCCACCTGGCTCTCGCGCTCCCTTCCGGCGCTGAAACCGGAAGTACAGTTTTGCCCGGCCCTGGCGAAGCAACGACGCCTGTCTGCGCTCCACCAGCTCGGCTGGGAATGGAGATGTTTCCTCAGCGGAGCGGAGCGCCTGAAAAGTCTTTTCAGGCGCTCCGCTCCGCTGAGGAAACATCTCCGTTCCCAGCCGAGCTGGTGGAGCGCAGGCAGGCGTCGTTGCTTCGCCAGGGGCGGGGCAAGACTGTACTTCCGGTTTCAGCGCCGGAAGGGAGCGCGAGAGCCAGGTGGAGCGCTGAAAGGGAGCGCGCAAGCCAGGTGGAGCGCTGAAAGGGAGCGCGCGCGATCCGGTGCGATCCAGCAGGAACCCACCACTGCTTCCGGGTTACTTTTGCTTGTGATTTAGCTCAGCTGTCTTAGCTCCCTTGAGAAGCTCCCTGTAGAAGAAGACAGGAGTGCCTCATTCTCTTTGCAGTCTCAACTTTTGCCCAATAATTTATCACTATAAAACACTATGAATTAAAGATAAAATCAGTTTTCTGCTTGCTGATAGAGCTATGACAAAAAGAGGATATACCTCTTTAACCAGCAAGAAAACTGTCATTGCAAATTCAACTAATTCCATTGCCAACTGGAAGTTCTTTTTTAAGTAAACAGTATGACTAACATGAATATTATTTATTAGTTATATAAAAAGTCTGGAATATATCATATTAACAAGTGGCTAAGGATAATAATTTTTTATTTATTTTAATAATAATAAATAATAATAAAATTTTATTTGTTAGCCGCACCCTCTCCCGAAGGACTCGGGGTGGCGTACAATAAAAACACATAAATACAAGTATAGACAGTACATACACATAAATATAGACGTATACGTGGAGGAGGTAGACAGATAAATGGAAACAAAATTACGATCGTAATTTAAAATCCCCTAAGTAAAATTACAAGATTAAAAACCCGTCAGGAGTGATATGATCAAACTATAGTTGAGCCAGGCCAGCTACTTGGAAAAGGTGGGTCTTGAGCTTTGCACGGAAGGAGCGGAGGTCAGAGGTAGTCCTAATATCCGGGGGGAGGTCATTCCACAGGGCTGGGCCTGCCACAGAGAAGGCTCTACTCCTAGGCGCCACCCCCCGACACTGTCTGGTGGACGGCACCTGGAGAAGTCCCTTTCTGTGCGAGCGAATTGGTCGCAGGGATGTATGGGGCAGGATACGATCCCGCAAGTAGCTAGGTCCTGTGCCATGGAGCGCTTTAAAGATCGTTATCAAAACCTTGAAACGCACCCGATAGACCACAGGAAGCCAGTGCAGCTCGCACAGGAGAGGTGTCACATGGGAGTACCTTGTACTCCCCATAATCACCCGCGTGGCCGCATTCTGGACCATCTGTAGTCTCCGAGTGCATTTCAAGGGAAGCCCCATGTAGAGAGCGTTGCAGTAGTCCAGGCGAGACGTCACCAGCGCATGAGTGACTGTGCGTAAGGCGTCCCGATCCAATAGGGGGCGCAATTGGTGCACCAGGCGAACCTGGTGGAATGCCCCCCTTGCCACGGCTGTCACATGGTCATCCATGGACAGCCGGGCATCCAGGAGGACGCCCAAATTGCGCGCCCGCTCCACGGGGGCAAGTTGTACGCCCCCGATGGCCAGAGATGGAATTAACTGGTTGAACCGGGGGGCCGGAACCCACAGCCACTCCGTCTTGGAGGGGTTGAGCTTGAGTCGGTTGTCATCCATCCAGACCCGTACGGCTTCCACACACTGGGACATCACTTCGACGGCCTCGTTGGGGTGGTTCGGGGTGGAAATGTACAGCTGAGTATCATCAGCGTACAGATGATATCCCACCCCGAAACCACGAATGATCTCACCCAGCGGCTTCATATATGTGTTGAACAGGAGTGGCGAGTGGACCGATCCCTGTGGCACCCCACAAGTAAGGGGGCTTAGGGTCGACCTCTGCTCCCCTGCCAACACACGTTGCGTCCGGCTGGAAAGGTAGGAGCCGAACCACTGCAAAACGGTGCCCCGAACCCCTAACCCCGCCAGTCGGTGCAACAGGATACCATGGTCGATGGTATCAAAAGCCGCCGAGAGGTCTAATAGGACCAGGATAGAGGAACAACCCCTATCTCTGGCCCTCCAGAGATCATCCACCAACGCGACCAAGGCCGTCTCCGTGCTGTGCCCGGGGCGAAAGCCGGACTGGCGCGGGTCTAGATAATCATTTTCCTCCAGATGTCGTGGAAACTGATAAGCCACCACACTCTCTACAACCTTCGCCAAAAAGGGAAGGTTGGAGACAGGACGATAATTGGCCAGCTCCGTAGGGTCCAGGGAAGGCTTCTTGAGCAAGGGTCTCACCACCGCCTCTTTCAAGGCGGTCGGAAGAGACCCCTCACCCAACGAAGCGTTCACTAGGCCCAGGAGCCAGTCACGTGTAACCTCCCAGGATGCCAGGACAAGCCAGGAGGGGCACGGGTCCAGTAAACATGTGGTAGGTCGCAGTCGTCCACGCATTCTGTCCAAATCCTCGATGGCAACCAAGTCAAACTCCTCCCAGACTGGTCTCTCAAGACTCGCCGCGGACGTCTCCACTAGACCACTGAAAGGGACCCAATCCTTCCGGATTTGAGCGATTTTATCCTGCAGATATTTCCCAAATTCCTCTGCCCTACCCTGTAAAGGGGCCTCCCGCAGCCTCTGAAACAGGAGGGAGCGGGACACCCGAAACAGGGCGGCAGGGCGGTTCTCTGCGGATGCAATGAGAGCGGCACAATATTGACGTTTGGCCGCTCTCAATGCCACAAGGTACGTCCTTAAATGGGTTCGTACCTGTGTTCGGTCAAATTCGGAACGAGAGGATCTCCAACGACTCTCTAGGCATCTCTTGCGGCGCTTCATCACCCTTAGCTCCTCGGTAAACCAAGGGGCCAGGGTGGATCGTTGCCGCCGGAGAGGCCGCAAAGGCGCCACCCGGTTCAAGGCCCCGGTAGTCGCATTATTCCACGCAACCACCAGGTCCTCTACCCGGGGGCGGGTCAGGGCTACAGGAGGTGGCCCAAGCTCCATCTGGAACCTATCTGGTTCCATCAGGCGCCTGGGGCGGAACCATCTAGTGTTTTCCGGTTCCGCCTCCCCGCAGCGGGGGTAGCACCAGGGAAGTCAAGTCGGAGGAGTGAGTGATCTGACCATGACAGGGGAGTGATGGTTAAATTCCCTCCTCCCAGATCACTCAACCACTGGCCAGAGACAAAAACAAGGTCCAAGGTGTGGCCTCCCTCGTGTGTCGGGCCCTGAATCAATTGAGTCAAGTCCATGGCTGTCATGGAAGCCATGAACTCCCGAACTCCCTCGGATGCTTCTCCCACCGATGGCAGGTTAAAATCCCCCATCACTAAAAGTTTGGGGGTCTCAACCGCCACCGATGCGATCAGCTCGAGGAGTTCAGGCAGGGCCGCTGATGTATAGCGAGGAGCCAGGTATACTATCAGCAGGCCCAGCTGTCTCCCAGGGCCCCATTTCTCGACAAGGGACTCACACCCGGACGTCTGTGGCACAGTGGACTCCCTCGGCTCTAAATCCTCCCGAATAATCGCTGCTACCCCACCGCCCCTTTTCTGGGCCCGGGGCTGATGAAATGCTCGGTAGCCTGGTGGGCACATTTCCACGAGGGGTAAACCTCCCTCGTGGCCCAACCAGGTCTCCGTTATTCCCGCGAGGTCCGGCTCCCCCTCCAAAATTAGATCGTAAATGAGGGGGGCCTTATTAACAACGGACCTCGCATTGCATAAAAACAGCCTCAGGCCCTGGGTCTGCAGCTCCTGACCACCTAGAACGCGGGGGTTGGTACAAGTGACCGGGTGTGACCAACACCCACGGTCTCCCAACTGACTGCGAGTTCTTGATCTGTCCTCGTATCTGCCCCTCCCTACGACCGTTGGAATCAAAGAGCCCTGTATTGGAACGATATCCTCCCCCTCCTCCTCCCTTCCGCTCCTAAATAAATATTTATTTATTGTAAATGAATACAAATATCAATATGGTTTAAGATGTGACTGTGTGTTGAGGAGCTTTTACTATCAGACTTATTAACAGAAATAATAACAGAGTTGGAAAGAACCTTGGAGGTCTTCTAGTCCACCCCCCCTGCTCAAACAGGAAACCCTATACCATTTCAGACAAATTATTGTCCAATCTCTTCTTAAAAACCTCCAGTGTTAGAGCATCCACAATTGTTGTAACTGTCAGGAAATTTCTCCTCAATTCTAGATTGGTCCTCTCCTTGATTAGTTTCCACCCATTGCTTCTTGTCCTGCCCCCAGGTGCTTTGGAGAATAGGTTGACCCCCCTCTCCTTAGATATTGAAACACTGCTATCATATTACCCCTAGTCCTTCTTTTCATTAAACTAGAGATACCCAATTCCTGAAACCATTCTTTATATGTTTTAGCCTCCAGTCCTCTTTGTTGCTCTTCTCTGCACTCTTTCTAAAATCTCAACTTATTTTTTATATTGTGGTAACCAAAACTGGATGCAATATACCAAGTGTGATCTTACCAAGGCATTATAAAATTTATAGATTTATTGAATAACAGATACACATAAAAAGGATTATTTTTCAAAGTGTTTAAAAATTATGCTGAATTACTTATCACAGATAGTATGTTTTTATTTGATTTTTCCCCTGGTTAGTTTTGTGCCTTTAATTTTTATTGTTTCCCTTTCTTTCTTTTTGGGATGGGTATTAAAACAATGACATGGAAAGGAAATATAAATGAGTGATAAATAAATGTGGTTCAAAAACAAAAGTGATTAATAAGAATCAAGACTGTATATTGAACTTGTTTGGTCACATAAAATGAATAAGGACTATATCCCAAACAAATGAAGAAGGAAGAATAAATAGGCTGAGATGAAGAACAAAAACTAAGAAAGTTGTGTTTTGATAGAGTTCGGGCTAATTGTGAGATGTTTTACAGAACAAAAATGATATATTAAATGGTGTATGAAGATAATAGAAGCAAGGATTGTTTGCAAGTATACACAGACATGGAGCGTTGTTGCAAATACGCATCATTTTTATTTGATTATTTTACACTCACTTCCTCTGAGATAGCCACATAAATTTAATTTTCCTCTTGCTTACTATTCTTATTTCTGTTGATTGAACTAGAATAGTAACTTGGTTATCCCATTGCGAGGGTCATGTATGCAAGGCAAAGTTTTGTTAACCCTTAGGGCAACTATGGAATAAAAATATATCTAGTACTTTTATCAGTGAGTCCTTTGTACAAGTTAGTATCCGATTTAGGAGTGAATGTAAGACTATACAAACTTGATCTAACTATAGATCACTGTCTCTCAAGCTGGGCAACTGTGTCAAGTTGTTTGGACTTCAACTCCCAGAATTCTCTCTACGTTCTTATAGATAGTTTTTGCTCTCTTTAGCAACTCCAGTGTTGTAGAAAGTTCTATAGCGCTTTGAATTTTGTACAGATTTTCAATACAGATGAGAAAAAGCTGAAAGATTCATGTATCATCTATTATTTCAAAACTTGTTAATCATATTTTGTCTGCTAATATCGTCTTTGTATCCTTCTGATCATGGATTGAAGATTAGGAATAATAATTATGTTTAGTTCATGTCATAAAATCTAATTTGGAACAGAAAAAACTGGAATTGAAAATTAATTTGAATCAGCAAAAAACACAGCAAAATATGGTTATTTCTGTACTTTGTCAATCTATTTTTGTTTGTTCTGTTAGTAACCTACTCAAAAGATTATGAGATTCTGAAGCACATATTGTATATTTTAACTACAAGCAGTGATATGCCTTGTCAGTATCAGTCTGCTTAATATATCATCCTTTTTAAAATGTTGTTTTCTTCAGTGTTTTTCAACACCTTCAGCACCTTTAAGATGTGTGGACTTCAACTTCCAGAATTCTTCAGCCACCATTCAATACCCTGCATTCCAAGAATTGAAGTCTACACATCTTAAAATTGATGGGGAATTCTGATGGGAGATGGGGAAACACTGGTTTAGATAATCCACAGAAGTGAATTTTTGTCATAATTCTATCAAAGGCAAATTTGTCTCTTTCCAAGCATGCATCTTCCTGTGAACATCTTAATATAAAAATACATAAATGTATATTCATCTCATATATTTATTATTTTTTTGCCATACAGAAGTAATGCAGCATAATAACAGTTACCCTTACATAACCCTGCTTAAGCATCAGTTATACAATTGCAGTTAATTTGGTCATGATTTCCTATGTACAAATAATAAATGAGAATAGTATAGTGCCATTTTGTGGAGTAGATGTAACTTTTTTGAATGTCTTCCTATCTCTACCAATTAGTTAGATGACCTCACATAGAAGAACATTTAAAAGAGCTTTAGTTTTTTCACAAAATTCAAAAATTGTACCAGCTGCTCTTTATTTCAATATGATATTTACAACTCTGAATTAAACCCAGAGAAACCCAAGCTAACCATCCTAACAAAGAGCAACAAGATGGATCAGATGCCATCTTGACACATTGTTTCAGTCACAGACAAATACAATTTTCCATCTTGTGAGCATCACAATTGTGAAAGAGAAAACTGTGCCAGCTGCCTGAATGCTATCTCAGTAACCTTGGAGAGCAGATAATTAAGAGGGCATTACTAGGATGTTCTATAAGAGAGAAGCTTATATTGAAGAAGCAGGTGTGAAGGAAGATTAATTCAAAAGAATTCCTGAGGTGGTTTCTCTGCAATTATTTGAATTATTAGAGGCAAATTCTATTATTTGTCATGGGTATTAAGCAAGATTGTGTATTGGTTCAGTCAGCCCCAGACATATGAAATGTAATGCACTGAAGCATCTGTTATGCATCTGGGCTTTTAGAGAAGAAGAATTGCAGAGATAATTAAGCCTTGTGCTAGTTTGCTGGGCTGTTTGAATTGTTTGGAATATTTTTGAACATAAACCCTAAACAGACTGGTGAGAAGAATAACTTCTAACTCCAGGAAGTACTAATGATTTAATGAAAGAACAATTTTCTTTTTGCATAATCTTATAAGTAACTATTTGGACCAGCCAATGTTCCTAGTATGCCTTTATTATTTTCTTCTGATTGAAATTATTTTGAGAATATGTGGGAATGGAATCAGATTTGTGGGTAGACGCCGGTTCCGGTTGTGGGGAGCGTCGGGCGTATTCCGCTCACCCTGCGCGTTCTCGGTGGGCTCCCCCCTGATCGGGGGGGCACAGGGAGCCTTTTAGGGGCCCCTGCCGAGGGGGCGGCTAGCTGGGGGTCCCCTGCGGCGGCGGCGGCCGTGGGGGGGGGGCTCCCTGCATTGCCATAGGCACCAGGAGGCAAAAGGGGAGGAGCTCCTGCGCCCTTTCGCTTCGAGACAGCTGGGAGAATTCGACAATTGGAAGGCTGCAGCTGAAATGTGGTGAGATGGAAACTCTCCCCGTTCCCCTTTTTGACTGTTAAAAAAAAAGACTGCCAGCTTTTTAAAGCGTTCAATCTGTTCTTGGGAAGTGTGATTGGAGGGAGGGGGATTTCCCCCCTCTTGGAAAAGCGGCTTTGAACTGCTCTCTACCCACGGAGGAGGAGGAGGAGGGGGGAGAGCTCTGGAATGAAATCACTCTCATAGCAAGCAACAGATGAATACTTTGTTGCAATTGTGAAAATGAGGTGATGATCTGACTTTTTTGAAAACTTTGAAAACTTTTGGTTTGTTGCCTTCTGATCCCTGTGCTGGCAAGGCAAGATGGCACACTTCCGCTGTCTTTATGCACTCTGAAATTTGACTCCACCCATAAACCTGCTGGCATTTTGTCTTTGTCTCCGTGACACCCAGAGATATCTCTTGATATACTATATCCTGGACTTGGATCAATGGATTTTATTGTTTGGATTTGATCTATAGAAAAGGTCTTTATTTGCCTGGACTGCCTGCCTCGTGATCTCTCTTGGCTATCCACTTTTTCAGCTGCCTTCTTACTGTATGGACACAGACATCTCTGAGCTTTTGCTATCAAAATGGCACCGAAAAGACCACCACCTGGGAAACCAGGCTTTGCTGGTTCTGCTCCTACATCCTCAACGTCCAGCCCCAGTGGGCAACAGACATTAACATCTCTGTTACAGCCCAAGGCCCCGGAGGAGGACCTAACCCAACAGATGCTCCAAAAGATCTTAAAGGGGCAGGAGGAATTGAAGAACCAACTGAAAGAAATGAACGAACAGCTCAGAGAAAATCAGAACCGAACGGCTCAAAATACGCAAAGACTGGAAGTTTTGGAGGAGGGGACGGCCGAGATGAGGGGGGAGGTAAGGGAGGTCCAGAGAGGAAACCAAGAACTTGAGAACTATCAGATAAAAATGGAGTTTGAAAGGATGTCTTTTTTTCTTAGATTTCAAAATGTAATTGAGGCTGATGATGAAGATTTGAGGGAAATTATGACAAAGCTATTGGCTGAATATATTAAAAAAGACAGACAACAGTTGGGATGGGATATTGACCTGGTCTATAGAGTCAACTCAGCTTACGCTAGAACACACAATGTTCCAAGGGAGGTTCACATTAAATTTCTTAGAAAGATTACAAGAGATGAGATTCTGAGTGCACAAAGGGTGCAAGTGTTAAAATACAAGGATAGAGAGATAGTCATCCTGAAACAAATCCCAAAGAAAGTTAGAGATAAAAGAAAAAAAATATTCGCTTTTAGCGAAGAAATTATATCAGAAAGGGGTTTGGTTTTGGTGGCTTCTGCCAGAAGGTATGTTGATATTCTGGGAGGACACCAGAGTTAGAATTAATACAACTATGGAGGCCGAGGCCTTCATGGAAAAAAAACAAAATCCTCCTAGATAAAACCGATGACACCACACGGGATACACAAGACACGGGAGGTGCCGGAGCCTTGCTGGTGGGGGGAGAAGAGGCAACACTGAGAAAACTTAGATCACAAAAGTGAATTAGAAAAATAATGCAATTGCTAATACAGGGAATTTTTTCTGTTTGATATAAAATAGATTGAAATTACTTGAAGATATAAGGTAAAAATATGCTAAAATATTGTTAAGTAGTAATTATATAATGTATTAATAAGTGAAAGTTATGAGAACTGGGGGGAGTGCCATTTCCTGCATAATGTAGCTGTCAAAATTTGTAACTCCACCCATTATCCGCTTTCCTGGAATTTTTTTGTAAAAACAATAAAACATTTTGTTTAAAAAAAAAAGGTTTTGTAGGTAGACGATGTATGTAAGCAGTAGAGTTGACTAAAGTCATATTACTGTTGCATTTTAAACTCTTGAAAAATAGTAATCCCCTATGATTCTCTAGATTTATTGGATTACAGTGCCCATAATCTATCACCACTAGTTTGCTGTCTAGTCAAAGACTGAGTTGTCTCAAGGGCCATATCTTGCCCTTTCCTACTGCTGATGGGTCAAGTTGATACAGTTTAGGTTCTCATAAATAGCACCTCTGTATGGCTGTGGTCTACTTGTGAGCCTATTAGTGATTTCCTAAGAAGATGCTATGAGTCACAGGGAGTTGACGAGGAGTGACAGTTCATATACATACTAAGTACATTCAGAACCTAAGTAGTGCTTTTTTGTGTAAACTTTGTTATTATTTATAGCTTTTAAGACTGGGAGGGCTTTTAAGACTATACAGAAGTGGAAAAATGTAGGTGTTTTATATATTAGAATTATATTTTAATAATAGTTTTTTTTTCTTTTTGGCAGTCCAGCGAGATTCAATCCACGTTTGTGGAGAATGCTTGAATTGTGTCTTATCAAACAAACTAAAAATGGTCAAAATACCATTGCATCTTTTTTTGTAACATACATGCAGGATTTTTTTGCGTTATCTTTGTGGTACAGACCTGTACTTTTTGTACAAGGTATTTTATTACCTTGCCACAAAATATATGTAGGCAGAGCCTTATATTGTCCTGCTTGAAAACAACGCAGTGTTATACCTCCTAAATACATTTTTATTCTAATTATGTCAGGTCTGGAGCTTTTAATGTTCCAGGTTAAACTCCCAATATTTAGATTTGACAGAATGACAGAATAACAGAGTTGGAAGGCACCCTAGAGGTCTTTACTTATGGATGTAATTCCTAAAGTTCACAATGAAAACTTAATAAAAGGGCATTTCTTCATGCTTTCTGGATCTCACAGAATGTTCAGTAGAGCAATAATTGTCACATTATATTGACATTAGCTTCTAAAGGATAACTATTTAATGTAATTTCATTCCTTGTGTTATATCCCTCGAAGGAATAGATTTGATCTATTTGATCTGTGGCCTTATACTGAAACTTTAAGTTGCTTAATTAAAATGGGCAAAGATTCTGTGGATTTGAGGTTTCACATGGAGAGGATGAGTCACACAGCATAGCAGATTTTGTAGTGCACGCCCAGAAAGGAATACAAAACATTGTGTTCTGTTGGTAACAAAGTGATGACAGCCCAAAGGTGATCTCAGACACTCTCTCTATATATGTATGCTCTTCTATGAAAATACAAGGTCTCAGAGGCAAATAGAAACTGAAATAATTCTAAGACTTATGTGAGAATAATGCTCATCTTTGACAGGGAAAAATAGCTGTTGTAGGCTTTCTTCAGAAAAGCTGCATCTTTTCATGGTGTTGCATGCTTGTCATGCCTCCGTGTATGGAATTTTATAAGGCTTCCATTATCACCATCACCATCCATCTTGGGGGTGAGAGAACTTCACTTTTACCCAATGCAAATCCTGTCTGTTGCTTTTCATTACACTAACCACCAGGAGACGAGCATTACACGATCTGTTTCATTCTACAGGTACTCTTGGATGTACAGTATGACCACAATTGAACCCAAAATTTCTGTTGCTAATAAGACAGTTAAGTGAGTTTTGTACCATTTTATGACTTTTCTTGCCACAGTTGTTAACTGAATCATTGCAGTTGTTAAGATAGTAACAGGGTTGCTAAGTGAATCTGACTTTCCCTAAAACCATCTCTATCTATTGGCCCTGATGGATTATGTGCCTACTTCTTAAAGAAAGCTTTCCACTGCCAAAGCAGAACCTCTAAGCATAATCTATGAGGTATCTTTCAGAACCAGCTCCATGCCCAATCTATGGTCTTTAGCCATGTTCATCCCTATCTTCAAAAAAGGAGACCCCAGCCTTGTTGAAAATTACAGACCAATCTCACCATGTTGTGTCACCTGCAAAGTCATGGAATCAATCATTAACCAATCCATTACCCACCACTTAGAGACAAACAACCTACTCTCTAACAAGCAGTCTTGTTTCAGAAAAAAATTGTCCTGTAATCTGCAACACCTACACTGCAAAAACATATGGACTATACATCTCGACCAGGGAAAAGCAGTAGATGCAGTTTACATAGACTTCTGCAAAGCCTTTGATTCAGTGGTATACAACAAACTACTGTTAAAACTAAAATATTACGGCATTTACTGATCCCTACCTAAGTGGATAGTTGCGTTCCTGTCAAACAGGCAACAAATAGTCAAAATAGGGAGAGCCCTATCAAACCCTGCAGAAGTTAACAGCGGTGTCTCCCAAGGCAGCGTCTTAGGACCCATGGTCTTTATGCTTTACATAAATGATCTTTGCGATCATCTCAAAAGCAGCTGCGTCCTCTTTGCTGATGACGTGAAGCTGTTCAACACCACCGACAATGCTGTTGCTCTTCAAAACAATCTTGACTATGTGTCTGAATGGTCAAACAATTGGCAACTCCAAATCTCAAGCAACAAATGCTCTGTCTTACACATTGGCAAAAAAAATCAGTACACCAAGCTAGGTCTATACGACCTCATAGATGACCCCCACTCTGTCAAGAACCTTGGAGTACTCATATCAAATGATCTAAGTGCCAGAGCTCACTGTAACAGTATTGCCAAAAAGGCATTAAGAATTGTTAACCTAACCTTGTGAAACTTCTTCTCCGGCAATATTGTACTGCAAACTAGGGCATACAAAACTTTTGCTAGTCCAATTCTTGAACACAGCTTGTCTGTCTGGAATCTGCACTGTATATTGGACATTAACACAATTGAGCAAGTCCAGAGGTATTTTATGAGAAGAGTACTCCACTCCTCTGCTCACAATAGAATACCTTATGCCACCAGGCTTGAAATGTTGGGCTTGGACAACCTAGAACTACGCCACCTACCTAAGCATAGTACACAAAATTATCTGCTACAATGTCCTACCTGTCAATGACTACTTCAGCTTCAACTGCAATAATAGACTAGCATACAATAGATACAAACTCAAGGTAAACTGCTCCAAACTCGATTGCAAAAAATATGATTTCAGCAAGAGTGGTCAATGCCTGGAATTCACTACCTGTCTCCATTGTTACATTCTAAAACACCATTACTTTAACCTTAAACTGTCTACTGTTACCTCACCCCATTCCTAAGATGTTAGTAGGGGTATGCATAAGCGCACCAGTGTGCCTAATGTCTCTGTCCTACTGTCCTCATTTATTTGTACCCATTTCCTGTGTTCTTATTCATGTTTATTTTTATTCCTGTTATCTTGTACATGAGTGACAAACTAACTAACTAATTAAATTAAATAAAAATAAAATAAATAAATTGTCTTTGCTTGTCAGAAAGTCGCAAAAGGTATCATATGACTCCAGGACATTATAATCGTCATATATACATTCCAGTTGCCATACCTCTGAATTTTGATTATGTGACCATGAGGATAATACAACAGTCATAAGTCACAATTTTCTGTGCTGTTGTAATTTTAAATGGTGATTAAAGTAATAGTTGTAAGTAGACGACTATCTCTACCTGGGACTAGTACCTCTAACAGGGGCATGACATATCATCTGAGGACTTAAGGAAAGGTGAGCTGTATATACCAATAGATACTATATAACTCACTGAGTGTCCCCCATTATTAGGATTTGGATAACTCATAAAGTGGAGGCACTATTTATAAACATCTGAAGCACAAAGGTCCCGAAGTTCAATTCCCAGGAATAACATCTGGCTGCCTATGCTTAACAAGTTTTACATAGGACAAAATGGGTATCTCCTGGTGGTCAATACATCTAATAGGCTGAGATAGCAAGGAGAGGAAAATTGCCAAAGAATATGTCTTGTAATTGGGATGATTGTCATGCCAATTCAGACTTGTACTTAGTTTTTCTCTACCTCTGTTCTGACTGTTTTCACACTTGCCTTATTCCCCCTTAGGACATGAGCATACCAAGGAACTAGCCAATTTTGCTGAGCATCAAACTCAATCAGAGAAATCCACAATTTGTATTATGCATGACCAAGGTGTATATGGAGTAACTTATGCACTTATGCAGAAATTGCATATAATGCCTGTTGGGAATACAACATTTTGGCCTTTGATGTAATGTGGGAATTTATTTTAGAAACTATATATTGTCTAATCTCAATTTATATGCCCATGTATAAATGTGTAATTTGCTTATTATAGGGAAATGGGCCTATTTCTTTAAAAGATTAATAATAGCAGTTGAGAAAAATAGCAAACCATTTCCCAAATAATCAGCATTCTGGGCTGTGTTTCTTAGAGCTGTGTAAATCCTTCAAAAACAGCACTTCACAAAGTGTGGCAGCAGTGAGGAGCAACTTCTGAAGCAGCCATACAAATTGAGAGATAAAAGATAAAAAATGTCTGCTTGAGCTATTTGAAAAGAAAGGTTATGCATACTGTAGCACTTCTCTCAAAGGATTTGCACAGGCATAACAAGTTGTTGGGTTAAATGTGTGCTTGGCAAAGCTCTAATTTGTGCTAAATACACTGTAAAAGAAGAAATTATCATAAAATATTGATCATGTTGTGATTTTGTATGTGTTTTTAAAACACACTAAGGAATGGGAGCGAGAATAAGTAGCTTGAAGCAATAACCTTGAATATTATTTGGTTTAATATGTGCTTACTTGCTCTGTCATTGAACAAAGTCTGTAAAGTGCTCTAATCAATTTCAAGGTTTCTGGCCAGACTGAGATATATCCAAAAGTAGTAATTCACCCCCCAAAGATCTAAATGTTGAATATTTACAGATTAGTTGCTGTTCTATTTTGTGAGGCTTAACTCAATATTGCATAAAGTACTAAAATAAAAGAGAGTCAACAGCCCTATCAGTAATTGCCACAGATCTGGGGAGGTGCTAGAGAAACTATTTTTCAGCTTTCAGAGTGTTATTTGGCAGAAGTTACAGTCAAGAAGTTCTATGCCATTTTTCCACAGATCCAGTATATACCAGTGCAGCAAATCATTTCTTCCATCCTCATCTGATCCTTCATGAAGGGTGTGCATATTTTAAATAATTAACTATAGGTAGTCCTTGTTCAGCAACTGTCTCATTTAGCAGCTGTTTGCAGTTATAGCAGCTATAGCAGCTATAGCATAAATAACTTGTGACTAATCCTTGCATTTATGATCTTCTTAAGATCAGAAGAATACTTTGCAACCACTTTGCTCAACAATCAAGTTTCTGGTCCCAATTCTAGTTGTTAAACGGGGGCTACGATTATAGTAGATGCTGTAGTGGCATATAGTATGGAGTGGACATATGAATCATGAGTTCTGAAATAATTATTAAGTTGCAAAAATCATCTATTCTTAACCTCTAGCTTAAGATAGGGTTCTAGAGTAAGCATCATTAGGGTCTCATTAGAGAAGTGGACAATATTAAAGTTACTATTTTCCTGCTAAATATCTATTTAAGATATAGATATATTGCTTCCTTGTGTTAATTTTACTCATATTCATGCTCCTTTTGCAATTTAATTCCAATTAATGTGAAAATACAGTGTGTGCTTCTCAACATATCAGCATATTTCAACTCTTAACAGATATTTGCATACAATTTAATGTTTAATAAATGTAGCACAGTCATATCACGGCACTCAACTGTTTCACAACTCAGTATTTGATACATTTTGAAGCAAAAATATTGTCCTGACACTTGTTTTTCTCCCAGTAGTCAACATGCAAGGAAGAACTTTCTCAAAAGAAGGACTGGGGGGGATGGAATAGCAGTGTTCCAATATTTGAGGGGCTACTGCTAAGAGTAGGGGGTTAACTTATTTTCCAAAACACCAGAGATCAGGACAAGAAACAATGGATGGAAACTAATCAAAGACAGAAGCAACCTGTAATTAAGGAAAACTTCCTAACCGTGAGAACAATTAACTAGTGGAACATCTTGACTTCAGAAGTTGTAGGTGCTTCATCACTGGAGGTTTTTAAGAAAAGACTGGACACTTGTCTGAAATGGTATAGGGTCTCCTGCTTGAGCAGGAGATTGAACTAGAAGACCTCGAAGGTCCCTTCCAGCTCCAGCCTGATTGATTGATTGATGACTGCTATCTCGTGATTCACTAATAATTCCAGCTGAAATAGTGGGTCACGTGGTAAATCACATGGTTTTTCCCTGTACCCATTGGTTTTAATATTTGGCTTGTCTTCTGGAACAAATTACTGACAAGGACTAAGGTTCCACAGTATCTTAAATATATAACAAATTAGAACAAAAGGACAGAAAAAGTCATTTTTTGAAATACAGATGATACAAAGAAGCCTTATTAAGCTATCTTGCTAACAAAAATGCTACAAAGTATGATATAATCCAAATATCTCAACCCCTCAAACTGAATATATAGTATTCAGAAAAAGAATATTGTTCCCACATGCTTCAAATCTTTATAGGATGACTTTTTTTGTTCAGGAGGAAATTCCTTGTGTATTCTGCATGGGTCACCAGGCATAAAAGTGCAGACAGCACATACAGACTTGTGTGTGTCAAAAATAATAAATCTTGGCCAACATTACAAATAAAGAATTTGAAACAGATGCAGCAAAGCACATATTTCACCATAACACAACAAAGACGCATTTTTAAAAAGGCATTGTGAAAAGGCATTCTTTTTCTCTCAGGAGACTATCCTTTGTGAAAATAAAGACCTAGCCAATTTGAACACCAGAGGGTGGTATTTACCAAGAATAGTTTTTTAAAATAATTCTATGTATTTAATTTTCTGTATACAGTACTGTTTTTGCTTAGAAGGAAGACCAAGATTTTGTCCTATTCATTAATTTTAAAATGGATGTCTTACCTAAGATTTGCTGATTGAAAAAAAAATTCCCTGCATAATTTTCTTTGAAAGAATCATTTTAGATTTGTGAAGTGCAGGAAATCAGGAGCCAAGGCTGTTTAAACAATGCAGGTTTATTGCATGCTAGCATTCTGTACAAGAATCTGAACTACTAACAATCAAAGCAAATTGGCAGTAGATAAAAATCAGTGGAATTCAAGGTGGGCTTGACTTAGATCTCTTATGGGCATGAAGGGACTCGAGTCTAATGACGTGCTTTACCTCTCCCTTAGGCTCAGCCTGGCAATCTATATATATAAATGGCTATGTATGTGTGTATGTTCAACCTAAACTCTGGAATGCCTTGAGCAATCTCAACCAAACTTGGTACACAGATGACTTACTCTCTGTAAATAAATACTGTGGGGGTAAGATACTCCTAACACCCCCGGGGTGTGTGTTCTGTTAAGATACAGTCTGTTGTGCCTTAAAATGGCTTCTACTGTACTGCCATAAAATGACTTCTACGGTACAGCACAGTGGAGTTGCCATGGTAATGGCTTCTCAGTACTCCACAAGGAGGCTGCCTCTGGTAAGGGGGAAAATCCAAGATTAAAAATTATGTTTGGTCCAGACACTTTTAACAAAATCAGGGCTTTTCCTGTCTAATACAGGATTAGGATAAATAAATATTTGGGCAACATTGGATTATCAGATAGTCTCCTATAAAAATTGTTTAAAGTAATCTTTTGGGGGGGTAAATAAGCTCATAATTTCCATAAAGATGTGATGTTTCCTCAGTTACTAATCTTAAATACTTGCTTTTAAAAGAGGGAGGTTTGAAGTACTTCTGTTAATTTGTGCAGGATACTTCTCTTGTCCAGCAGTATATCAGTCCTTTTTTAGCCACTCTTGAGAGGTAATGAAGCTGCAAGACTTTGAAAGCCTGTCATGAGTTCTCATCTGGAAATCTATTTTAGTTAGTATAAGTCATTTTATCCATCATGCATTTGGTGAGGCAGCTAACACATTACACATTTTCCTGAGATGCCTAAAAGCTGTGGATTTGAGTTAAGGAAATATTTGAATCATTTCCCTTTTATTATGTAGTTTGCTAGTCCATATATATCTATTCTGAACAACCTAAAGCAACTTAGTAACTTGAATCCCTTAAGGTACTTTTTATATAAACATTTGATTTTAACAGTAAAGATATACTTGATTCTAATGTGTTATGGTAAGCTTGCCCTGTTTTCTTTAAACTTGTATCATTTTTATTTTGCTGTTAGTACTGTTGTGTAGCATAAATGGAAACTTTCTTTTAACATGTACAATTTATGTTAACCTTTGATCGGTATATAGGCTATAAGAGATTTAATTCACATAACATACTCAAAACAAGCAAATTGCATGATCATTAATTCATTGTGTGAATCATGGCTATTTGTGATCTTTGTACATAAGAATGGTAAAAGAATTCCTTTATAAATTAGTGTGCATATTCTATATTTAAAGTATTGAAAACTTTATTTTGCATACCCAACAGATGAAAATAGAGTTTGAGAGAATGTCCTTTTACCTTAGATTCCAAAATGTGATGGAAGCAGATGATGAAAACATAAGGGACATCATGACAAGTATTTTGGCTGAATACATTCATAAAGAAAAACAACAGATGGGGTGGGAGATAGATCTGGTTTATAGAGTGAACTCAGCCTATGCTAGAACAACAACGTACCCAGGGAGGTACACATTAAATTTCTTAGAAAAAGCACAAGAGATGAAATTCTGAGTGCACAAAGGGGGCAAGCCTTGACATACCAAAATAGGGAAATAACCATTCTGAAGCAGATCCCCAAGAAAGTGAGGGGAAAAAGAAAAAATTATTCGCAACTAGCGAATAAATTATACCAGAAGGGGGTGTGGTTCAGATGGCTGATGCCTGAAGGTATGTTAATATTCTGGGAGGAGACAAGAATTAGAATCAATACACCCATAGAGGCACAGGCCTTTATAGAAAAAAACAAAACACACCTAGAAAAAACAGAAGATCCTATAACAGACATACAGGACACGGGAGGGGCCGGAGCTCTGTCGGCGGGGGGAGATGGGGCAATACCAAGAAAGCTCAGATCACAAAAATGAATAAGAAAATCTTTTTGACATAAACTGATCGAAAATACCAATGGAATTAATATGCTGACTATATACTACTATGTATCAATGATTTTTACTTAGATGTATACAATGAGTATGGAGGGAGGGGGTGCCTACCACACTTTGCAACTGCCAAAATTTGTATACCTTTTCCACTACCTTTTCCCTTGTAAATTTTAAAAAAAACCCAATAAAACTTGTTTATAAAAAACAACAACTTTATTTTGCCATCAACATACATTTTTGGATCATTCTGCTTAAATAGGTAATTTTTGTCATTTTAAGTAGTGTATCTTTAGCAAAACAAATTGTGTGTGTGTATTTCCATACAGAAGAACTTCATGCAGGTATATGCTTACCTGTGGAAATGAAATGTTATGGCTTGTATACTTCAGTAAAATCCATATATTACTAAACGTTTGTATAGTTTTGTGTCTGTTTGAAACATTCATTAGGGCAAAATGCTGCACAACAGGGCAAAACTTTGTTGTCAAAGGTACCTCGATGGGCTAATCTACAGAATTCTGGGACTCCCTCAAACAAAAGTTGGGGATTTTTAATTTTTTTTTTTTTTGCTGCTTCAGTGTTGCCATTGCACTACCATAGTTGACCAGTCACGTGATCCTCATTTTCTGCATTTTCTGATAGGTTCCCACCCACAAGTCAATGGCAAACCTCAAAGGAACTGATATGATTGCCAACACTGCTATGTTCCTTGCTACTTTCCCACTAGCAAAGATTTTGCTTATGGGAAGTTTGCAGGGAGAAAGTCAATGGACAAACAGTCCAGTACCTCTGAGCTTGCACCGAATTGGCCACTCATGCATTCCCTCCTTCCTCACGTGACAGCAGCTACTTACCTGCCTGCTGAGAAGGGAAGCCATTATGGCTTGAGTGAATCAACCAACAGTGGTTTATATCGAACAATCAATGGCTTAGCATAATATGTGGAGCCTGTTCTTTATAAGATGCTGTTTTCTTTTTTGCATAGGCCAAGGATAACAGGAAGATGTCACACTTTATTGCAGAATGGAAGTTTTGGGGTAAAATCCTCCTCAGCATAGGGCAGGATAATCCCCATGATAATGGTTTTTTTTGGGGGTTATCATAAGTCAGCTTGATTGCTTGTATTGGACTTTTTGATTTTGCCATGTATGAAAAGCACCCCTTAAATTATTAAATCTTAAATTGTCCACAAGTAAACACTAAGTGACTAAGGCATCAGCATGGGCTCAGAGTAGCTAGTATCTTAAGGACAAGATATTCTTTATTTTATTTGCTTTACATTATTTGTAAGCAACTCCAGGCATGAGACTCTGGATGACCTTTTGTTCATATATACAAGATATGATTTTGAAAATAGTCATCTGTATCTGATGTTTGTGTGGTTCAAATGATATATTTCCCTAAACGAAGTATTCTTTCCTCTTTCAAATTATTTTCTATCTTTTCCTTATGATCTAGAGATTACTGTAGTGTTCAGTTCTCTACTTGTATAATAGAGTGTTGCATTAAAATTATGGCAAACATCTCTGATGATTTTTGTACAAATAGTCCTCAACTTACAACAGTTCATTTAGTGACCCTTCAAAGTTACACTTTCACTGAAAAAGTGACTTATGATGGTTTATCACACTTGTTACATACTTTTTTTAACATACTCATTTAGGTATAAAACTTGTGAATTTCAACCAAATATTACAATCCCAGTGCAGTATCTTGTAATTGTTTATTTAAAAGATTTTTGAGTGTAGATAAAATGTAGCAAACCTATGACACTTGATGGTGTAATCTAATTAATAACAAAGCTAAGATAGTGAAATTATGTCAAATAAAACCTCTTGTGAGAAATTCTATAAATTCACTGTGTTTGAGTGTTTATAATAAGTTACTAAGTTTTTTATGCCAATCAGCACAAACCTAAATAAATGAAAAAGCCAATACCTAGCTAAATTGATACTTTAATTGCTAAATCTATGCTAAATTCAAGCCCATGCCAGCACCTACATGGGCTTTTGTTTTGTTTTTGACCTCTAACTGGGGTCACTTTTTAAGGAAACCACTTAGATCTACCATCTGCCATCTCTGAGCCAGTGTTTACAAAAACGTATATTTGGATGTGCAAACTGTAAAGGCTGTAAGTATTCTCCAAAGCACCAGCAAAAAAAGAAGTAATGGATGGAAATTTATCAAGGAGAGATCCAACCAAGATTTAAAGAGAAATTTCCTGACAGCAAGAACAATTAACCAATGGAACGGCTTGCCTTTGGAAGTTGTGGGTGCTCTGTCATTGAAGGTTTTTAAGAAGAGATTGGATAATCATTTTCTGGAATTGTATTGGATCTCTTGCTTGAGCAGGAGGTTGGATTAGAACACTTTTGAATTCCTTCCATCTCTTTTTATTCTGTAGTCTATTCTATATTATTTAAGACAAATTGGTGATTGTAAGGTAGGCTTTCATTCTTCTCTTATTTTGAGGCCAACTTAGACATGAAAGATAAAACTGGCTGGTCATCTTTGACTAAAACAACTATGAAAGGTGGGTGAAGGTAATGAATTATATTGGAATTATAGTTTTACATGGGACTGAACTTCTTACTTGCTTAGATTTTCAATGAAAAAATGTTTTCTTGTTGTTTTTATAATTGTTGAGAGGAAGCAACACAAGTATAATGTGAGAACTGCTGGGGTTTCTGGCTACTCCTTTGATTAAATCTTCATCTACATATACAAACTGACATAATAGCTGAGGCTTAATTTCACTTCTCCTAGGCGCTGCTTGGAGTGTCCAAGCACGGGTTAACTTCAGCTTGCTGCCCAAGGACTGAGTTCGAATTTCTTGTAGCTCCGCCCCTTGCTCTCCTCAGAGGCTCAGTTTTAAAAAACTCAGTCGCCCTACAGGACGCTTTTTGGGGTGCTCCAGTCCTTGTGCAGCAAACTGGACCCTCTAGATAGCATAGTGTAGCTCCCTTTTTTGTTTTTTTGAGTATAGTTAGACAATTCCTTAGCGTTTGTTATTTTCTTCCTCCTGTCGCTTTAAATTGAAGACTGAGACGCGCGAGGCAGGCTGCCTGCAGCGTGGCTGGCCTTCGTTTTCCACGATCGCAGCCGCTCCTCGGGGGGGTCGTTTGGAATCTTCCAACGACCAGAGTGGGGTCAGGTAGGCAGTTAGGGCCCCCAGGGAGGCATTAGGCTTCCAATTTCTCCCCCCGGGGTCGCTCCAGGTGCAAAAAACGCACGCGGCCGCCATTTTGGATTGCGAAATTGGCGCGATTTTCTCCCGGGCTTTTGCCTTTGCCGCGCAGCCTGCTCTCACAGCAGATCGCCGCTGAGAGGATTCCTTAACTCCGGGCCTTGTTCTGGGTCTCCTGACGGGCTCCCCTTCCTCTCTAAACCTCCTAAGCGGCTGCAAGGGTTCTTTTGAGTCTACCAGACCATTCACTCTTGCCTATCAGCGCAGATCTGCAGGCACCCGGCCTTCTAGCCGGAGCCATAGACCAGCCCCACTTGCCTCAGCTTCTACAGGCCTCGAGCTCAGCAAACCAGCTAGGCCTCATCTCACCTGACCTTCACCCAAGATCTGATGGAGAAGCAAGTGGATCCTCAGGCTGGTCCTACCACCAGCAAACGCAGCAGGCCCAACCCTGCTGCCAAAGGTGATGGGGTGGGGTGCCCAGCCAAGGGGAAGCGCCCCAAGGTTCAGAAGACCTCCAAGGCCGCAGAGAAAATGGCTGAAAGGCGCCAAAAGGCTCTTGAGAAACAGTTCCAAAGGGCCCAGTCAGCTCAGCAGCAGCAGCCTTCTGCACCCTCATCCAGGGAGGAAGGGGCAATAATTCCTGCCCCCTCTCTCCAACAAGCTGAATCCATTCCCTTGCCAGCTGAGGAAGATTTTGGGTTTTCTCCCAATCCCTCTAGGGCCTCCCTTGGTTCCCCCAGCCATTCCCTGGTTGAGGATTCCCTGGATGAGGCAGATTCCCTGGATGGGGAGGGTTCCCTGGCCCCCTCCCAGGCTGACCCAACCCTCCTCCAGATGCAGGAACCACACCTGTCCAAGGCCATGCAGGGGGTGGTGGAGTGCGCCATCGCTCAGGGTATTTCTGATGGCATGCAGCAGTTGGTCTCCAAGTTGCCCCTTCTGTCTGCTATTCCCAGCAAGGGCAGATCTGTGAGAACCCAGGCCCCTCTGGCTAGAGAGGTCTCTCCCACACCTACTGACATCAGTGAGGTCTCTGACTGTGAGGAGGTTGAGCAGGAGGCCCCGGTCCTTTCAGAGGACGAAAACCCCACCCCAGAGGCCCCTTCCACCTCTGGTCTCTTCAACCCCTCCATGTTTAGAGCCATTCTGACCAAGGCCCGTGCCGGGGGCCCCCAAATGGGGCTTCCCCCGGCAGATAAACCCACCTCTGACCAAGGTGGCAAGGACACCATAGGGCCTCAGGATCCGGGCGCGGGGCTCTTTAAAGAAGTTTCCCCTCCCATTGATTTGGTTCCTGCCCCCCAACTGTTCCTGGACATCATCCAGCGACAATGGGCTCAACCAGGTTCCATGGCCAATCCCAGTGGAACTGATAAAAAGCTCTTTACCATGGAGGCCCCCCTCGAAGAGCTATTAAAACTTCCTCAGGTGGATGACCCGATTGTATCCCTCACCTCTACCTCGGCTCTCCCGGCTGCCCTACTGGAAGGCCTTAAAGCGGAGGATAAAAGGGCGGAGTCAGCTGCCCACAAGACCCACCTGGCCACTGCGTGGGCCATGAGGGCCTCCTCCTCCTCCTCTTATTTCGGCAGGGCGGCCCTATTCTGGCTCCGCAAATTGCTGGCCAGCCTCCCAGCGGGGGACACCAGGACGAGGCAGGATGTTAATAAGATAATAGCGGCCGTGGAATATTCGGCCGATGCCTCGCTTGCGGCTACCAAATTCTCTTCCAGAGCCTTAGCTTCTAACGTAACCTCACACCGTCTGCTGTGGCTCCGCCACTGGCAGGCGGACGTAAAGGCGAAGTGGAAGCTCGCTTCCGTGCCCTTTAAGGGAGGCAAGCTATTTGGAGAGGCCTTGGATTCATTTTTAATCGAGTCCAAGGACAAGCGCAAGATCTTGCCCGCCATGACTAAGAAACCGGACCGCAAGGGCCAGCCATTTCGCAGAAATTCCTTTCGTGGCTCAGAGCCCTCTACCTCTTCAGGGGGTACCAGCCGTCCTTACGCCCAATCCCAAGATCGTCCCCAGGATAAATCATCCTACAGGGACAAAAATAAACAGCAGGGCTACCGTAGACCATTCCATGGGGGGTACTCCAATTGGTCCTTTCGGAAACAGAAATGACCGTTACAGGGATCCTCCCATAGGCGGCCGTCTCCAACTCTATGCCGCCCAGTGGGAGGAGAGCACGACGGACACCTGGATCCTGAACACGGTCCGTTACGGGTTGACCCTAGACTTCCTATCCTTCCCTCCGCGGACCTTTGTCCACTGCCCCATTCCCAAATCTCCCCTCAAACTCCAACTCATGAGGGCGGAGATAGACCACCTGTTAGAGATAGCGGCCATAGAGAAGGTGCCCGAAGGTCAGGAAGGCACAGGCTTTTATTCCATCCTGTTCCTAGTCCCCAAGTCATCGGGGGGAGTGAGGGCAATACTGGATCTCAAGAGTCTCAATACGCATCTGGAGTACAAACGCTTCAAGATGCAGTCCCTTCAGACCATCCTGGGCTGCGTCAGGCAGAACGAGCTCATGACCTCCATAGATCTGAAGGAGGCGTAACTGCACGTCCCAATCCACCCGGCACATCGCAGGTTCCTGAGATTCCAGTTTGCCAACCAGCACTTCCAGTACAGAGCCCTCCCCTTCGGTCTCTCGTCGGCCCCGCGCACCTTCACCAAACTTCTGGCCGCCATCGCAGCACATCTCCGCTCCATCCCGGTGAGACTGGAATGCTACCTGGACGACATTCTCATCCACTCGTCGTCCAGGGGGCAGGCCCAGAGGGATCTGGACACAACCATCCGTGTTCTACGACAACACGGCTTCTCCGTCAACCTCGCCAAAAGCCATCTGACCCCGACCTGCAGCATCCAGCACCTCGGCACAGTCATCAACTCCGAGTCCTGCAAGGTCTTCCTCACACAGGAGAGAGTGGACAACATCAGGTCTCTCGTGAGGAAGATCCACTCCACAGGGTCGGCGTCGGTCGTCTCCCTATCCCAACTTCTGGGGAGACTGGTGTCCTGCATCTCGGTGGTCCCGTGGGCATGTCTCCACACATGGGACCTCCAATGGTTCTTGCTTCCGCTCCAGAGACGCAAGGCCAGCAACTCCAGGCGGGTGGTGCGCCTACCCCCCAAGGTGCTTCGCTCCCTCCGATGGTGGCAGTTGGACGCTCTCCTGAAGGGGTGCTACTTCAAGGAGCCGGAGCGCTTGGTCATCACTACAGATGCCAGTCTCTTCGGGTGGGGCGCCCACCTTCAACAGCAGGTAATTCAGGGCAGGTGGTCGCCAGCGGAGCTCGCCCACAACATAAATTGGCTAGAGCTCCGGGCCGCCAGGCTGGCTCTGCTCCACTTCCTCTGGCTGGTCAAGAACAGAGACGTGCTGATCCTGACCGACAACATCGCCACGAAGGCGTACATCAATCATCAGGGCGGCACAAGATCCTTTGCCCTGATGACGGAGGCGGAGGCCCTGGGAAGGTGGGCGGAGAGACACCTGACATCCCTGCGAGCAGACCACATCTCAGGAGAAGACAACGTGACGGCAGACTGGCTCAGCAGAACCACCATCCAGAACGCAGAGTGGCGCCTTCACCCGGCGCTGTTTTGTCAGCTGTCACAGAGGTTCAGCCTCCCAGTAGTTGACCTCTTCGCGTCTCCAACCAATGCCCAGCTTCCCAGGTACTTCACGAGATTCCAGTGCCCCGGGGCGGAAGGCTCAGATGCTCTTCGGTCTCGCTGGCCTCCGGGTCTGTTATACGCCTTCCCGCCTCTCCCTCTGATTCCTCATGTCATCAGGAAAATTCTGTCAGAGGGGGCAGAAGTGCTGCTGGTAGCTCCTCACTGGCCGAGGAGATCCTGGTTTGCCGACCTGATCAGCCTCTCTGTGTCACACCATTGGCGCATTCCTCAGGATCAGATATCCCTCAGCCAGGGGGCAGTACAACATCCAGAGCCCCAGTGGCTGCAACTTGCCGTATGGCACTTGAAGGGGACATCCTGAGGCTCAGCGCATATTCAGAAAAGGTGATCCGTACCATCCAGGCATCCAGGCGCCCTTTGACGGTCAGGATCTACGAAGCCACCTGGTCATCCTTCTCTCGCTGGTGCCTCCAACATCAGGTCGTTGCTACATCTCCCACCGTCTCTCAGGTCCTGGACTTTTTGCAGGAGGGCCTTGACAAGGGCCTGGCGCCCAATACCCTCAAACGCCAGACGGCCGCCTTGGCCACCATCTTATCCACAGGCTCGCACCTGCCTCTCAGCAAACACCCGCAGGTGCGTAGTTTCCTCAAAGGCGCCACCAATCTGTCACCTCCCACCATCCACAGGTATCCAACCTGGGATTTGTCTGTGGTGTTGCGCTCTCTGTCCGAACCTCCCTTTGAACCTCTCCGGACTGTTGGACTGCACCACCTGACTCTAAAGACCGCCTTCCTTATTGCCATCACCTCGGCACGTAGGATCTCTGAACTGGCCACGCTCTCAGTCAGAGACGACCTCTGTGTCATCCATTCCGACAGAGTGGTCCTTCGGCTGGACCCAGCATTTGTGCCTAAAGTCAACAGTGTTTTCCACCGTTCACAGGAGGTTCTCCTCCCAGACTTTTGTCCGCGTCCCAGTCATCCCAGGGAACGCGGGTGGCATAAGCTGGACGTCCGTCGCGCTCTGCGAATCTACATGAAAAGGACAGCTCCCTTTCGCAAGACGGAGGCACTCTTTGTGTCCTTTCAACCTGCTACTATGGGCAGGAAGGTTACCTCTTCCACCATAGGGTACTGGATAAGGGCGTGTATCCAGCTGGCCTACGAACATCAAGGCAGACCAGCTCCTCCTTGTGTCACTGCCCATTCAACGAGGAGTGCTGCAACCTCGGCTGCATGGGCCACCCAAGCATCCATCGAAGACATCTGTCGGGCCGCCACGTGGTCGAGCCCGTCACCCTTCATCAAGAATTACAGACTGGACGTTTTCGCCTCGGCTGAGGCAGCCTTTGGGAGGAGAGTTCTGCAGAGAGTTGTCGCGAGCCCCGTGGCTGTGGACAATTCTTCCCTCCCTGGGACAGCATAGCTTTGGCATGTCCCGTGCTTGGACACTCCAAGCAGCGCCTAGGAGAATGACCGTTGGCTTACCTGAATGGTCTTTCTCTAGGCGCTGCGGGAGTGTCCAACCCCACCCTGTGTAAGGGCCGCGGGGTACCTTCCATTGGACATCCGGACTATCGCCATTGACAGGTCCTTTGGACTGTTCCTTCGTTTTTTAAAACTGAGCCTCTGAGGAGAGCAAGGGGCGGAGCTACAAGAATAATAATAATAAATAAATATTTATTTATATTTATAAGAAATTCGAACTCAGTCCTTGGGCAGCAAGCTGAAGTTAACCCGTGCTTGGACACTCCCGCAGCGCCTAGAGAAAGACCATTCAGGTAAGCCAACGGTCATTCTAGAGCTTTTAAGGAATTATGCTGCAGGCTAATACTATATACTTTGAAGTGTCTTACATTCATATTTCCTGGTAAAATAGGGACTTTGAATATTTATTCAATAATAACTGCAAGATCACTTTATTGACTCAGTATAAAATTCAGCCACATAAAATGTTGCAAATGTTTGGTTGACACTGTTGCATCTTCCAGGAATATGTCTTACATCATTGTTGTCATACTAACTTCTAAAAGATGTATTTAGTATTCACTTACCTTCCCTACCAGTTTGCAAATGTTTGCTCACACGTGCCCCTTTCGCATAGTTGGGCTCATTTATATCATGTCTGGTTTCTGGCTACAGATAGTTGCTGTTTAGTGATTATAATTGTTTCTGGTGAGTGAGTCTTTAGTGAATTGTCACTTAGTGAAAAGTCAATAAATGAAAATTACATGACTATGTCTGCCAGTACAATTTTACTTCAGCTTTCCTTTGCTTTACAGCATCAAAATGATTTGACCTCCAAACAGCTAGGTTAGCCTAATCAGCAAGGAGAGTTTCCAGAACTTGACTCACAGGAAGCTGGGTAAAACAGCAAATCTTAACCCTTTTTTACCTACTCTCCTATCCTTTGGAATATTCATGCAGGTGCTGACATAATTAGCCAGAAGAGAATTGATGTTTGTATTTACATTCATTGGAGAGGAGGGGATTACAAAAGAGTAAGCAGGCACACAATAGGAACAAATTTAGCAAGGAATGTGATGCTGGCTATTTGCCTAGCCTCTTGCAGCTGCATGCTGTGAGCTGCTTAGGAGGGGAATAAAAGCTTTTAGTGTGAAACTGATTAGGTTCTTGTCAGTGTCAGGCAGAAATACAAGCTGGCAGGAGACGCTAATCAACTAATTAAGTTTACAGAGATTTCCTTATTAATTAATAGTTAGCATATTTTAGGAATGTATTATGCTATGGAGAAAAGCAGCTCAGGAAGAGAGATAGTTTAGGCAGTCATTCCACTTTCCAAGAGGGGAAAAAGAAAAAAAAATGGTCAAGCAGAGAACAATGCATACTAATTGACTAGAATGGCAAACACATGATTGAGAGTGAGAGGCTGCAGAAGTAGTAAAAGCAGGCATTGGTTGCAAAGTTACTCTTTCATCACTGTAATAACTGCATATGGTCACTATCCAAGGCAGTTGCGAAACAGACTACCTTTATATGTCACCTATTAATTTATATTACACTATCTGTAGTTTGCTAATCATTGCCTTTCCTGGCAGTAAATACACTATCTGTTTCTAATCCTACCAATTTAATAGTATCTTAATTCTGTTCAGTAGATTTGGAAAATGAACAAATGCTTGAAGAATTGTTCATGACAGTGTTGAGACTCCTCTTTGGGGATTTATTATATTTATTCTTATCTGGGCTGCAAAAGTCTGGATAACACCTAGATGGAAATAAAGAAATGCAGAATATGCATGGTAAACAAGCAAATATGCAAAGCAAAAAAAAAAATTATAGGTGGAAAGTGTAATTTTTTTTCTTATAGTCTTTCTTACAATGATAAAAAGAAAATGGACCAACCTGGGAAAATATCAAGAAGGTATTTCTCACGCATACTTATATCTCAAGAAGAAAGTAATTGTCCCCAGTTTTTCCTTTACTTCATTACTTGCTAAGAGTGAGGCATGGAATGTGTATTTGGTAGTTAGATTTTTTTTCTATTTCCTGTGAGAATGTTTTTACCAAACTACAGCACAAAACAGTTGATTCTCTGATGTTCAATTAAGTGGGTCATTGTGACTTAAAATAATAATAATTTATAAATCATTGAAGAACATTATGGGATTATTTCTGTTGAAAGAAATACCCTCTTAGATCCATACTGTGATCAATTGAAATAGGATGTTATTATTCTAATCCAAGCTCTTGGAATTTTCAGCTTGTAGTACAGTTAAGATGACTTTGGTTCCTTGGAGGTGCTAACAAATAAAAAGGTTGCTATGATGACATTTTCCTTTGAAAATTCAACTGTTGCCAACAGTTAATGTTATCTTGCATTCAACTAGCATATCCTTAGTCAATAATCAATAATGGTTGGGGTTGAGATAATTAAATTCCAACACTGCATCAAATAGATATTAAACTAGGAAAAAAGAGGGGTGTGTGTGTGCAAAACACAGAACATACCACCAAAGACAAGGCCAAATAGACTAGAGATAGTTAACATCATGCTTCTTTTTCTTGGCTTAATTTACCAATTATTATTTCTTTTTATTAGGAAATATTTTTTCATGTTCCTATTACTTTTTATGTTCAAAATGAAAGTAAAGCAACTGCTATATCCTTCCCTAGAACTGTAGAATTAGTTGCCTATTCACAGTTCTTTTAGTTGTGAAACCATCTGACCAATGGCATCAAAACTTGTCATAATCCTCAAGGCAAAGATCAAAGGAACAGGATTTGGATCATGAAGCTGCACCCCCTCTCCCCTTCCTGCAAGTTTTCCCTGCTTCCACCTGAGTATGAACATTTATTATATAACTAATTTTATTCCCCTTGGTATGTTTAAAAGCTGTAAAATAAATAAAGCTCCATACAGTTTAACAATAATTTACCTAGTATATTAGTATTGTATATATAAATCCACAGGGGCCATCAATGGTGATAGAAACAAAAGGATTAAAAAACATGTTCTTTTTTGCATTTTACAGGCCTAAAGAACAACAGCACAACTTTTCCTTGTTTCCTTCCACAAAAACCTGGAATTTCAGAGGGGTAAGTGTTTGTATTTTAATGATTAGTGTATAATATGTATGTAGGTTTCTTTCTGGTGATCTTACTTCCATCCACTAGAGTATAATTACAATGTCACCTAAGGTAAGATGAGGCAGTTCTATAAAATTTAAGTTCAAAACAGTCACTTAGTTTGTATTTCTTTATGGGAGCCAAATTGATATAGATATTCAGCTTGTGTCATAAGGGATTTTTTTATCCAGGTAGTTTACTTTTTATATAGTCAAACATTATATAAATATTAATAACTGTAGACGCATCCAGATTTTATTTTTAAACATTATAGATCTGAGGACTTCCAAGCATATGTAGTAAAGCAATAGCACTTAAACTTACATACCGCCCCACAGTACTTTACAACTCTCTGAATGGTTTATAGTGTCATCATATTTTCCACAACAATCTGGGTTCTCATTTTACCAATCTTGGAAGAATGGAACTCTGACTCAACCGTGAAACTTCTGGCTGTGGGCAAAGTTAGCCTGCAATGCTGCATTCTAACCACTCCACCACCAGGCCTCAATATATATAGTATAGGAGTGTATAACTTTGTCCATGTTGGGAGTTGCATATGGCCTTTGAGTGGCATGCAAAAGGCATAGTCCACAAAGTGATTTAGCCCAGGATAAAAAATAAATATGGTTTGATTTCATATAATTAGTTTAATAAGATTATACTTCAATGCTACATTTAATAATTTTCTTCGCTTATATTAAAAATTACAGTTCATTTGAAATTTTGTAAGAATTCTGAGTGTTAAACCTTATGGATCCAGCATCTCTAGAGCACGGGTTCCCAATCTTGGCAACTTTAAGACATGTGCACTTCAATTCCCAGCATGGCTAGTTGGGAAATTCTGAGAGTTAAACATCTGAGATCTTAAAGTTGCCAAAATAGGGAAGCTGTTATCTAGAGTGTTAAATATGCTAATCTGTCCTTCATGATAGATAGAATTGTTCGCAGTTAGGAAAAGACCTGTCTAGGGCAGAGTATCTGCCTGGCTTTTTTCTAGATTGAATTGTTCATATTTACTGCAACTTAGATGATATTGTGATCTTCTGAATCTTCAGAGTCAGATAATTAAGACCATACGTAGACTATCAACTTTCAGATTTAGCAAGCAATCTTTCTGGAGCAATTTTAATGGGTGGTTCTTTTTTATTATTAGAGTTACTATTAAGAGGTGCACCAGCAGAGACCTGAAGGGAGGTGTTCTCTCCTTATATAGAACAATTGATGCCTTAAAGCAAAAATGGCTTCCCACTCTGATGACCTTCTGGAGAACATTTAAGACCTGGCAATTCCCAGAAGGCCTTTGGAGGTCAATAGGTACAATAAGAATTATGCCACTGCTGTTATATTTTTATTGTTTCAGATTTAGAATAATTGCATTTTATTTCATAATTTTTGTATCACATTATCTATCTTACAGTATATACCTGAAAGAGCATTTAGAATGGTACAGATTATAAATCTTAAACACAAAGTATGTAAAGAAAAATATCACATCTTACATATACACATCCTGATAACACATCTGGAATATAGAATTGCAAACAGTTATTTTCAGGGAACATTTGCACTTTATGGGTGATTCCTGAGAGCACTCACTGCCTTTTTATTACTCTTCTTGGTGCTTGTTACATTTATTCTATGGGTATTATTTATTATTGATTTTGTTTATATGAACAGGCCATTAGGCCTATTGTTAAGTACAATCAAAAGATTTGTTTCTGCTGGAACAAGAGAGTTTATTTTGGCAAGAAGGTAGAGATCTTATCAGCAGTTCATTGTGCAATATTTGTTTAAGAGATGCCTGTAGCCTACATGTTTCAAATAAAATGTAAAAGTACCAATTAAAATATTAATATAATAAGATCATATCATATATATATATGATATAATAATATTTTTTAGGAAGATGGGGAACATGTTCTAAAATGGTACTAACCATTTTTTAATTAAATTAAAATATTTAAGTAGCTTTAGATAGTTTGATGTTTAATTTTAATGTCATCTTAGTTAAGAGAAGTTAATTCATCTAATTAGTAGCAAACAGGCTGTATGGCAAAACAAACAAGTCATTTAATCATTGTCGTATGCCATCTTGAGTCACCTGTGTGAGTTGGGTAGCCATATAAATTCATTTAATAAAGAAAAAAATATGTGATAAAGTTATCTAATTAAACAGTCTGAATATGAAGGTCAAATGGATCTCACACACTGTGTACAAATGATTAGACTAACTTCATTGTAAGTAATATAAACTGTAGTTTTGATGACTTTCATTTCTCAAGTTATTTTTTTCATCTAAGATAATATTTGAAGATGACTGTAATACTTATCCTCAAATATACACTTCCAGATTGATGTGTACTTGCCAGCTGGTTTCTTTATTTTTTTAGCCTGAGCAGCCCTCTGAATAAATCACTCACTCTGTGCTGGTTCTTTATTGGATTGCATTGTAGGCAGCTTACTGGATAGAATTTATACCGGAAAATGCTGATGTTTCTTTTGGGGTTTCCTGTGTCACATTGTTAAGTTACAATTGCTTCTTTTTCTTTTGTATAAATGTGAAGGCAAAATAGAAAACATTAACAAGTGCAAACTTGCTGTTTATACCAGCCTGAAGCATAAATACATATAAATGGATGATTCATTACACAGGCTCTGAAATTGAGATTTCTGATTAAATAATTTGATGAGGGTGTCACATAATTGTCTGTAAACATAGTCTCAACATTTCCTACTATTCCATTTTAAAATTCATGGACATAGTTTCTAGCAGCCTTAATTGGCAGAGATTCCATAATTAATGGATTTTGAATTTACAGTAGTTTATAGGATTTTTTTTAACATAACGGGGAATCTGGCTAGGTGTTGCCTTCTGATTCTCTTTTCAAAGTTCAATACATTGATTTAGTTGTGTGGTAGGAGCAGTGTAAATTGTGAGTTAAGTACCTTCATTTAAATTTCACAGCCGTATGCTTACTAAGGTAGCCATTCCATTTCAGATTTAGCATCCCATCTTCAAAATGAGAGTAGTGTCTTCTCTGGTTGGGAAAGTAACCACTGAGGAGCAACTGAATTCTGTATCAGTACTAATCAGTATTTTTACGCAACTTAATTTTAATGACTGCATTTAGGGTAAAGAGAAGCTCTATTTTGCATTTGTGGGAACTTTAGCATTTGGAGTTCTACTGGTTGTTAATGTATTATAAATGTTGTTATAACATATTGCTTCTAAACCGAATTATCCATTGAACCTTGAAAAATAAGAGTAAATGACTGAAAATGAATAATATTTTTCACTAACCTCTCTCCACTGCTTACTAGATCCTTTTAAGATACATCGACTAGACTTCAGTCTCATTGTAAGTGTAGCTTATTGTTAAAAGTAAAAAAATAGTCAATTTTACTAGAAATCTGTCCCTTTTCTGATTTTCAGTATATAAAAGCTATCACAAGTTAAATATAATATTTAAAAGTGCATCTGATATAAGAGAAAATTTCAATTGTTTTTAATTTACCCTAGAAACTAAATAATATGCTGTTATATTTTAGATTTCCCATTGTTAATAATAGCTTGGAACAGGGTGTTGCTGCGTCATCCTGTTGCCAGTTCTTTGTGAACAACATATGAATTTGACCTTTTTAAATTTCCAGTCCCTGTGAGAACTGGGTGTTTGCTTTCTATTTTTCCTCCTTCTCCTCCTTGTTTATAGTTTTGGGGGATGTCAAATTCTTTGATTTAATGGTAGATGCTGTGGAACCTATCTACTATAGTTAGATATTTGTGTTCAGGAAGCAATTAGGGTCAGGATTTTTTTAAAAACGGTTGCAGACAATTTATCACTATATTGCTATATTGGAGCTTTAGACCTTTGAGGTAAATTTCGTCCATTATATTTTCACAGTACTTATTGATGATTTTACCAGTTTCCACATTTCACGATAGTGTGTGTGGTTCTTTTTACAAAACTGTTATACCAGCCTTGCCAGGTAAGATAGGCTAAAAGGACTAGTTTGTGATAATTTAAAAGATCAATTGTCATTATGCATTGATTGGAGCACAAAATTTGCGAGAAGGCGTTAAATATGAAATTTATAAAATATTTACTCCTATACTATTTGGCCTAACAACATTGCAGCCTGGGAGCAAACAATATTTGTTCTGTATCTTTGCATTTAACGCTTTTTTTTGTTATGTTTTAATGGAAACTGCATCAGCTTGGAAATAGATAAATAATTGACAAAGAAATTGTGAAGGGTGAATTTATTCTTTTTCTTGAGAGTCTGTCTGCTTGAGCTAATGCCAATAATGTTCCCGTTAAAAGCAAATAGCAGTTTAAAAGAAAAAAATGATGGAAAGAGAAGAAAAGTGAAGCTGTTGCTTTTGTTTGCATTCTAATCTAAATTGTTAAAAGCTTACTTGTTAGATGTCAAACTGCATTTAACTTATAGTTTGATATGTAGATAGGAAAGCAAACCTATTTAAGACAAACGTTTAGAAAATTATCTTGGAACTGCACATTCTTCTACAGTTGCCTTTCCATCACAAATAACTGTTCATATGGGTAATTTGACCTAGCAAAATTGCAATGTTGATTATTTTTTTCTTCCACCAATAACTATCACTTACATGGCTAATTTTTTTAATGCTGATAAATGTAGGAGGGAGACTACCAGAACCAGGGGGTGGGGTCAAGTGGGGCATCAGTTTAGAGTATTTATGTAGTCAGAAGATGACAAAGTCCAAATGAATGAGTTTACCTTTATTTAGTTTTACTCAGGTGTAAACTATTCGTTTGAGAAGATTTGTTTGTATAGGCTGAAGCAATGAATCAGTAGTTTTTAATCTTCAGACATGGACCTGTTATTTTCATCTGACAACAAATGAGCTACAATAATGTTGCAACGTAAAAGCTATAGTAAAATTTTGAAATAAACATTGCTTTAATTTGAATAAAATAAGAGTTCTCTTTCCTGAATTTGAATTTAATTAACTAACATTGCACTTCAAGAAAATCATAGTATAAGTGTGTGTGTGTGTTGTGTATCCAGATGTTTGGTACAAAAGGTAAATAGACTAATATATGCAATTGGAAGGTTGTCTTCTAGAAAAGCTTAAAGGTAACTTGTTAGCTTAGTTTAGACAACATCATTGCTTGGCTGGATTTGTATGTTCTCATTATTTTATTAGATGTTGCTTGTTTATAGTTTCTATACTTTCACTGCAAATGCTTGATTTTTTGTTTGTTTACTTTATCGCTATAGGAATCTGAAACTGTAAATAAGAAGTAAATATACTGGCCACATCTAATGTTATGTCTTTCACACAGCAGTTTCCTCTTTGTAGCCTCTTCACCCTTGCAGTCTTTCTCCAGTCAAGATTCTCCCCAGTATTTTGAAGCAAATTTTGAGGTGGAAAAATGAATGGAGAAGAATCTATTTACTAGTGATTTATTTATTTTTGCTGACAAACAAAATTAAGAATATCTAATAGGATAGGCATTTTTATAGTGTTTACATATCTGTGGTTTTTCTATGTAAGTAATTATTCAATTATGATTTATTGCTGGCCTTCTGCACTTCAAATTTTGTAATCAGTTTGTAGTTTTAAAATATTAATGGAATTTTCTTTGAAATGGAGAATGTTGCAAGATGGTTATAAGTATTCATCCAATTTATACAGCAACCCACCTTATTAAAATTATGTATGCTACTTAATCACAAGATCCTCTTACATGTTCTTTTTCCAAACCCTTTCAGGAATGCGTGTATGTGTGTAGATATTTCCTGATTTACTAAGTAAGAAATTTGAGACCATGCACAGTGTATGAGTAGTTGTAAATAAGAAACATATTCTTTAATTGAAAAATATTTATAGTACCATACAGTATAGTGCAATATTATGCTTCTCTGTCTTCTGCTACTGAATTATTTTGTATTGTTCTAATTTTATAGAAGAAACGCAAGCAGAGTACCCAGGATGAAGATGCAATCAGTGTGTGTAGCTTTGATTCAAGTGTAAGTATTTGGAACATGGAATTGTTTAATGAAGTTGTCCAATTTGTTTTGTTAATATAATGTATTGCTCGCCATCTCAGTTCAAACAAGTGGAATTGTGTTTTGTTTGTTGAGTGTCCTAGTTGTATGGTCCAGCTTGAAACCAACATAGGAGCTCTATATTGATTATATTTAAATTGCAAAGCTAATGTCACGATATGTTAATGTAAGCTTGAAGGGTGCAAGCTTGTAAGGCTAAGATGATATGATTGGGAAATAGATTGTTTCTTTGTTTATCAATGCTTGTGGTTGCTTGACAGTGTTATAATTTCCCCAGCCTCCAGAGATATGGATGCTCAAAATTTTAACCACAGCTGATAATTGTAACAGTTGGGGTCCACATATTTGGATAGCACTCAGGACAGGATGGGCTGATTTGTAGCATCAAATGATCTGAAGGAGATAATCTTTCTTAAAGTTTAAAGCAGGAAACCTAAAAAGAAGAAAGACAAGAATCCCTGAAAAGGAAGTTGTTGTTGACTATATATAAGAAAGAGTTTTCTAATTTAAGCATCACACTGAGTAATAATGCTTTGCTAAAGTGATCTTAATTTCTGGCAACTTCTGAGTAGAATGGTTAATCACCAACCATCATCACTATGTATAATTTATTCAAGCTAAGCATCTTTAAGAGTGCAGAACAAAGGCTATATTAAAATCAGAACTAGCTAGAGAATGTAAACAAGTCCTATTTTAGATCTCTTTATCACAATGTTTTCCAATTTGGAATGGCCAGAAATAGCCTGCATTCAAAGGAATTCAGAATAGAATTCAAAATCAGTTAAAGATGGCTGGTTTACTAACTATATCACTTGAGGTGATATGGAACAGCAGTAAGTGAGCATATTCATGTAAAGCAAGGTTCATGACTTAATGAAATTGTTTTTATTATAACTTAATTGTTAATCATCAGCAGTTGAATAACATCATCATCATCATATAATAATAATCAAACAATTTAATTTAAAAATTGATTTACGTATAAATAAAGTACCCAAACACATACATAGATAAGTTCCATTCAAGTATTCATTGAAAATACTGTATCAATAAGAAACAGCTTGTTTCCAGACAGGAGATAAATTAGCTAGCATTTTTTTCCTACCAGTTTGCTTTTGGAAGCCATTATCTAATCTGAGAAACAGATTAAATTTAATAAACTTCCTAAGAATTTTGATAAGTATATTTTCTTGTGCCTAAGTAATCCCAGCATCCCCCCCCCCGTCCCCCACTGTTCTTCTTTCTTTTCAATCAGTAATTTCTGCCTCTCACTTCTGATTTACCAGAGACTCTAGTAAGTTTGCCTTAGCAATTTAATCAAAGAAACTAAGTTTTATATGTAATTCTAGACTATTATGTTCTGCTAAATTATAAAGAAGGAAGAAGTGGTATGAGCATGAAGCTTTTTTATAATGTATTAAATTGTGGCATTGTGTACAGGGAGGCAAATTGAATCATGAAATCCCCCTATTCTAGAAAATAGGAGTTTTGAGATGGCAAACTATGATTTAGTCAGGTGAAACTATGTGCTTTTCATGGCACTACTTTGACTTAAATCCAAATATTCTAATCTATCTAAATTGATAGTTCAATAACCAATACCAGTAATTTGTAAGGTGCTCAGAAGATTGTGTGGGAATCTTTAACCAATAAAACACTTAATTTATAGGAGGATACTGCCATACACAATTCCTATTTTGTGTATTCTTTATCAAATTTCTATTTTTTTTTAGAAATCTTATATAAATTCTACAATTTTATTTTATCTACCCCTTAAAAGATATAAGAGTTATACCTGATACTGTGGAGTAAATATAAGCTAAAATATAATCTACTGAAAGTAAGAGAAGTGAAAAGAAAGTAAAAATTAAATATGCACATGGAATTAGATTGTAAAAGAAGGTGCTGGCTTACAATTGATATTGCTGATAAATTAGAACCCATTTTAATTAAGAAAGAGTTTGTCACTGAGATTTGCTGCATAATATTGCAAATTGATTAAACAAATAGTGCATGGATACAATTTACTAGTTTGAATCTACCAACTAGTAGCAAATAAATATTGAGAAATATTTGTGTGACTTACTTACATTTAGTTTGTGCTATATTCTCCATATGCAAACTTGAATTGAATTTTTGTTGGGTTGATTAAGTAATGCACTACTATATCATAATCAAAAATAGTTTTTAGTTAAATCTGTTAAGTAATCAGAGCAATGCTGTATTGAATGCTTTCTTCATTGTGGGGATTCTTTTCTGCTTTGTGTGTTTATAAAGTTGAAAGAGAGATAAATAAAACATTGATGATCAGCATAAAAGATTGTGTTAATATTGGAGAATTTTGATATGAGTGGAAATGCTTAAGCAGACTAATATAAAGGAAAATATTAAAATGTTTAGAATATTTGTGTTTTTATTAGATATATTAAGGTTTGTCTCAGTTTATGGATGCAAAAATGTGCAGTCTTTTTTGCAGTCATTTGACTGAGTGGAGGCAAAGTGTCCAGGCTTTAGGGTGGCATTTATTGGAATTTTGATAGGTTCAGTGCGAAAAGGATTTGTTATTCTTTGCAGCAATGAAGACAATCATGTCACCCCTTAAACTGTTCTCTACAATCTCCAGGCCTCACTTATTTTGGAAGTCCGACCTTTAAGCTTAAAGTCTGGAGTGGCCTTATGTCAACAGAAGTTGCACACTCTTGTCTTAATTTGAAGACTGATTTCTCAACATATCTAAATTTTTCTTCAGTTACTCATTTAAAAAAAAAGATTGCATTGTTAATACTGCTTTGGACAACAGCATTTAAAATATTCTTGTTCTGGATTCCTGTTTGGAAAATGTTTATTTTCAAAAATAATCTTATCGTATTCCTTCATGTGATTGACATGCATATATAACTTATTTGTTTTTCTAGTCGGTTACTAAATATAATTTGATAAGAAATTGTGGTATTTGCATTTTGAAAGAAAGTGAAATGTATGAAAAATTTAAATCCAGTTTTGGAAGCAGTGATTCTCATATACTTCTTCTGCAATTGCTTTGAATTTGGAGGTTGGTGGGTGGTTTGATTAGTGGTCAATATTTGTAGCCATATTGCTTTTCTGGTTTTAAAACTGTAACTTTCTAGAATCTGAGTTGATGTAAGTTAGCCCACTAACTTACTGAAGTTTCTGAAGTGTTGGTAAACTCTGATGGGCTGTTTCATTTACTCACTAATTTCTTCTGTGATTATTTTGTCCAGAGAATAAATTTTGCTCACTCCCTTTGTATTTAAATGTGTCAATATTAGTTTTCTACATAGCAACAGTTCATTAAAGAATAATATATATGCAATGCCTATATTTTCCTCCACCTTTCTTGAATCTCTTTTTTGAACTGTGTCTCATAGTTGCCTTTTTCTAACGTATCAGTGCAGAACACCGATTGCATGGTTTCATTACCCCTGGGTTATGAGCGTTCCCTTAGCGAATGTTCAAAGCTATGCGATAAGTGCCTCCTAGGGTTTACAAACAAGTCCCAGAATTACGAATGTTGCAGCACTACGGTAGTCGTTTGCTCTTACGAACGACTGCAGAAGCTCTGCAATATTCACCCCATCTATCCCCCCATCAAGTGTTTTGGTGACGAAATATGTGGTCCTCCAGGCCTCATTTCTCTTTTTCAGAGCCCTTTTCAAGCCATTCACGTGCACTTTCAGTCCACATTTTTCGCCGCCAAATGGATTGAAAAGGGCTCTGGAAGCTAGAAAGTAGTCCTGGAGGGTCACGTGTTGGCCTTCCATGCCTCATTTTTCATCACTGAATCCTTCTTCAAGCCCTTTGCTGAAGAGAAAGGAGGAAGCAAGCAAAGAAACAGGCTGGAGAGGAGACAGATCTTCATAAGGTAAGTCACTAGGTGTGGCAGGATGGGGGAGGAAGCAATTGTGCAGACCCCAAGGGAGGGAAAATGAGGTATCTGTGAGTCGGGGGGAGGCCTTGGGTGGTCTGAAGTAGGTGGCCTTTTCTATTACTAGGCCCCCTATGGCCTTACACACCCTAAGATACTTCATGTTCACTTAATGAGCTGTACATTCGATAAGGAGGGAGTGATCACATTTATTGTACGAGATTCACTCCCATGAATCCTCGGGTTATGAATAGAGTGGGCAGGGTCCATCACATTAGTAACTTGAGAACTACCTGTATTTTATATTCTAAATAGGACTATTTCTACTCCTGTGTGGACTACCACTTTAATGGGGGTGCTCTGCCCCTGAAGTGGTTAGTTGCTGTTCTTGGAGAATAGTTCTCCAGTTTTATAATGTTCCAAATAAATATATTGAATCATGCCACATTGTCTAGGTAATAGAAATATCACACTGGTAAATATTCTAAATTCGCTTTGTTTCAGATACTATTTTTGTTGATTCTCAAAATAGTCAATA